>NC_084661.1:18519659-18834594 GCF_019802595.1 Syngnathoides biaculeatus | reverse complement strand
TCGCCCTGGACACCAGAACGGGAAGGCTCAGTTCCCCTCACCTAACCCTAAAATTAACCTTAGCTAAACACCCATCTTGGGAGCTCCGGAAGACATAATAATTCAACTCCCCTCCTAAAATATTTCCTAGGGATCGCGTCAAATCAAATCTAAACACGTTCTTCATCGCTTCTAAAACCTCAAACTTGACTCAAGAATAAATTACTATTAACATTACGCTCACCGTTTACCACTTTTTGACTCTTCCCCTTTTTCTAAAAAAATAATTTGACTCTTAACCCCAAAAGAAATTGGCTTATAAATAATTTTTTTTGATTAATCTTAAAATAATTTGATTAATCTAGAAACAAAATGGAGGATGGACGGTACCAAATTTTGGAAGGAGGTTGGCACGATAAAATTAGGCCCATTGGACACTATTTAAAAAAAACCAAATTTTTAGGCTAATCATAAAATGTCACACCACAATTGGCATCCGGTCCCTGACGACTAAAAATGATCGGCTCTATATTATTGTAAATTAGCTTCCCCCCAAAAAAAACATAACTTAAAATAATAATTCTTCAATTTTGACTTAAAACTCGACCCCAAACTTTAATTCTAACTTTAACATTCTCTGTTTTCTTTCTTAACAAAAACTTTTTTTACAAAAAACTGTACGCCTTTCCCCAAAACCCCCCCTAAACACAAGTATAAACTTACACTCTTAAACCTTCCCTAAACACAAAGATCACCTAGCCCTAAACACAAGTATAAACTTACACTCTTAAACCTTCCCTAAACACAAAGATCACCTAGCCTCATAACTACTCTATTCTTATTTTCAAAATTAAAATATCTTATCTCAAATTTAAAAACTGTATGCCTTTTCCAACCCCCCCCCCTAAACACAACAACCGATCTACTTTCCTCAAACCTTTTCTAACCACAATACCCACCTATTTATTACTTTTCTAATTCTAATTCAAAACTAAAATACTTCATTCTTAAACTTCAAAATCATATTCCTTCCCCCCATACCTAAACATAACTGTTGATTTACTTTACTTAGCCCTAATCTTAGAGTCAACCCTAACATGCTCAAACCCTAGGATGCTAATTTTATATCAACCTTAGCATAAAATAAAAAAATAGACTCTTAAAAGCAAAACAAATCCATAACCGGTGTGCCGCTTTCAAATGCTAAAATCGGTCGTCCGAGCTAGCTCTGCAGGATAACGACAACGATGGGAGGAAGAAGGACAAAACATTCACAAAACGAGGCCCCAACAACATCTTGCAAATGCATGGAGCCGCCCCCACAAACAGACAAATGCTGGTGAACATCCCAGACCCCAAGTACAATACTAACGAAGGAGGAGTAACCCAATGGTGCCCATCCACAAGAAGAGTTCCACCCACTTTCCAAGCCATCCCAGCCCAAATTTGCAAAAACAAATGAAACTGCAACTACGGGGAGATTTAAGAGCCCCAGCGAGCAGCTTGGACACAAACAGAAGTTCAACTCTGAACGCCTGAGGATCCACACGCACAAGACGCTGCTGCCGCTGGGAATTGTGTGCTATAGATTCTGAGGAAGACACAAAACTACTCGTCGATACGTTAATCGATCAGCACACACAGATAAGTATATATTTTCCTTATATTATTTGGATTTTAAGAGACTTATTCATAGGTGTTATACTCCAGTTTGCTCAGGGGCCTTAAACGTCTGGGGAATATCCCCTAGGCCCAAAGTGCCCTTTAGCAAACAGAGTTCTGCTCTGTCTTTTTTAAAAAAAACACAATTTTGTTTTTTGCACCCTTTCCTACCTTTTTACCACCTTTTAAACCCCCCTTTTTTTGGCACCAAGGACTTTTTCTTAGCAAAGCAACCTCAAAACAATTTTTTTTTGAGGCCTGCAGCGCTATAATCCCTTTGTGCTAAAAGTGAAGGCCCCAAACAAAACAACAACCCCCCCCCCTTCTCTTCCTTTGTCTAAGTGGAGAAGGAGTGTCGGCCTTCTTTGTTTGCACTAATTTGTTTTGCAATCATTTTTATGGTATTTTTCCTAGTTCATTACTTTACTCCAAAGTAATTTTTTTACCATACATCTTCACTTATTTTTCTGCACTTTGCCTCTTTTCCCTTTTTTTGGCAACCCACATCCTTTGGCATTTCTCTGGGGGACAAACTTTTTTCTCCCTCAGGTAAGTGTCTATTTCCCCCACCCGCACACATTGTCTCTCACAAAATAACAAGCTCCCACCAGGTTCTACACTGTAAAACAACCGTGATGACGCACCCGAACCGCGAGATGGGGTCCGGCCCACATGCGAACCAAAACCACGGGCATCGCCGCGACCACCACCACAGGGACACCGACGGAAATGGGCACAGGAGAATGGACCGCGCATTTCCTTCCCGTCCTGGGGGAAGGGGCGCTCGCCCTGGACACCAGAACGGGAAGGCTCAGTTCCCCTCACCTAACCCTAACCTAACCCTAACCCTAACCCTAGGCACTTCGATCGGAGGGCCGGTGCACCTCCCTTCCGCTTCAATGGCGGGCCCAATGCCTACCAGGGGAGAGGGAGGGTTCAACCTCCACTGCCTAACCCTTTTCACTGGAGTTGCTCTGTAAATAACTTTGTTTGCATTGCAAGCATCAAACTTGACAAGCAATTCCCTGTTGATTTGCTAACATCCTTGAGTCGTTGGTGATGAGGAGCAGCGTTTTTCCTTGGTCTGTTTGTCACTGGGACCGGTTGGTTGCTGGCTTGCATTGTGGGCATTGCAAGTGTCAAATTTGACAAGCAGTCCCCCTTCAGCAATTTGTGTGTTTTGAAGATTGTTTAATAATTTGTTGACAAATAACCCCCCATTGTTAATAAGCAAAAGTGTGGCTTGGTATTTTTTCTGAATTACTTTTATTGTATTGTACAAGGTTTTTGGTGGTGTTTGAATAACAATACACATTCTATCACCGGGACATTTCCAACACTAGCAACAGAGCGCAGCTTAGCGGTCTTCTTCTACACACAAACATCTACACGCACGCACAGGGATCACCCACAGTTCTACTATAACTCACACACACACACACATCCACACACTATTTTTGACCCTTTTGTTTCCCCTTTCACTCCACTCCGAGTTCCAACCAGACAAAAATTAACAGATTAAATAAGACAACCAAACGTCAACAACAAACGGTTACACGGACAATCAAATGTATTCAAAACAGGAAATGGGGGATGATGAATGGACAGTAGTCCGCTATGGGCGGCGACGCTCCCATGCTGACCCCAACATTTTCACAAATAATAACTGGAGTCAACCGTCCCGGTACCGGGGAAGACGGGCACACCGGGGGAAGGACCGTGCATTCACTTCCTCTCATTTTTATGAGGGAGGTGCTCCTAACCCTTACCCCATCCCTAACCCTAACTCCTGTACAGAAAGTAAACCCTTTTGGATTAACACGCCAGCAATGTACTTTCACACGTTTTTTTTTCAGATGCATTTTCAATTCTTAAACCATTACCTGTGTTTCCCCAACTATTGCTCCTGGGAAGAATCTTAAATAATCCCATATTACCTGTGTTTTGCCATTACTTGTAGTGTTGTAAATAAAAGCAGACCAACGTGACTAACTAGATTAATCCAAGTTTAATATATTTTGTTGCTACATGTCAAGTTAAACAGTTGAAATAAATTTTCAGAAAAACAGGACCCAGCATTCATGATACACACTTTTAAGGCTGTGCAATTAGTAGAAATGGGGATGTTCAATAAAAATCGTGTGGCATTCAATCAGTGAGGTCTATTTTCAGGGATGAGAATGACCATTTTGGAAAACTGAAAATGTCTCCCTGGGAAGGGGGGTGTCGAAGTGGGGTGCAGCCCACTTTGGGTAGGAAATTTATTTTTAACACACCCTTAAATGTTGACCTCTGGTTACTTCTAACAGTGTAAATACTGGGCAATCAATATTTCGAAAACCTAAAATACAAATACAAACCAAAATAATTTTGGCAAACTTCAGACAAAAATGTAAACAGTGAAATTTAGATCAAATAGGCTACTGCACTTACAAGTTATACTTGAGAAATAAGTACTCAATATATATATATATGAATAAAGGAGAGAATATTAGTGAGTGATAAAAATGCATGATCTACAGGGCCAGTGCTACAGATAGACCTAATCGTATTAACATTTATATATTTGAGAAATTTACGTCCAACTTACCTTTGCAGGGTTCATACTCAGTCTGACCAAAAAAATTTAAGGACTTTTTAGGGGCTGACATGAAAAATTTAGGGCTGACACGAAAAATTTAGGGCCATCGTGGGAAATCAAAAGTAAGGAAAAAAAGACTCACCCAATGGTGCCATCAATCGTTCTTGGTTCATCAAATGTTCCAGTACCTCAGTACCTGTGACAGTGATCACCTGTCGCCCCTTGTGGTAGTTCTCATTGATATGACCATTGTCAATGTCTTCACATAACAGTCTACAGAAAAACAGATTCTAACTACAATTGCAACTATATACACAAATGTCTTCTACTGTCTGTCTCAGCACCCCTACTCTAGCTCCTTGAGCCTACCCAGTGCCTCCTCTATTTGTTGCTGCAGAGGTGCCAAAGTGGCTCTCTTGCCCTTTGCTCCGCCTCTGAGTGCATTGACCTCAGTGATAAACCTCAGATTCCTCTTTTCTTCTGACTCCTCACACAGCCTATCAGCCTTCTCAATAAGCGTAGATATGTCAGACTCTATTCTGGCTTTTTTGGCTTTGAGGCAGTAGAGATGAAAAGTGGGCAGCGATGCCAAATGTAGGCAGGTACGAAGTCTTCCTTTCCCCACAGTGGTAGTTTTTAGCAATGTTACTGTCTGGGAACATGACTGCAAACACTTTTGAATTATTTTCACAAGATTTGTAACTGTAATGGCTGGAGATCACTTTTAAAGTCCGCACGATCTCTGCCTTTAACGAGTCCGTCTTCGTGTTAGTTGGGACTTTCACGAGTTCAAAGAGGGCCTGTGCACCTCATAATTAGACCTATTTAACACATCTAAATTTGAAATTTAATAAAGAAATAATCAATGAAAATGCCTGTTGTATAGAGGCAGATCATGGGGCCATTTTTAAGTGAATCCGATGGCAGTGCTCAAGAGGAAAGACACCTCTCGAGTGAAAGAAGTTGATAGATATGTCAAAAATAAGTTCCGATGAGATTAGCTGGAACGAGAAATCGTCGATACAGTTGGAAAGAAGGAACTTGCCACTCTAAGCGACTTCATTCGCAAAATCGATCGACCACCACAATAACGAGGTGAGAGTTCATAAGCAATTACTTGTTGTAAATGTCTATTATTTACTGATAACGACACATGACGTGAATAATTGTTGTCAAATTTATGCGTATCAATCATTTACTAAAGAAATTAAAACGTTTTTGAATGCATACAATACACACAGTATGAAAGCATGCTTGCATGCCATGATGCAAATCTGAATTCAATTTAGTTGTTTACTTGGTTGAATTTGTAATTTTGGGGGGTAAAGGTATGCACCTAAATCGAGGCCCCATAGCTCAGTGGTTAGAGCACTGGTTTGGTAAACCAGGGGTTGTGGGTTCGTATCCCACTGGGGCCTCCACTCCCTGAGAAGGGTTGCGTCAGGAAGGGCATCCGGCGTAAAAATTGTGCCAAACATATATATGCGTTCATCTGAAATGATACGCTGTGGCGACCCCGAAAGGGACAAGCCGAAAGGAAAACAACAACAATCAATAAATACATACATAAATAAATAAATCGGCTTCCCAGGGAAATTTTCTATTTTTTGAGGGGTGGGTATCTTTTGTTGGGACATTATGTCAAGGAGGGCCCGTGAACCACCCCTGTCAGTTTTGTGATTCCGATCGAGGTTGAGGCTGGCGGGGGTTCATCCTTAATTTCATAACACTAGTACAGGGAGTCCTCCATACACGGAAGCGTATTGCTGCCACACGCTTACCTGCATAAACCTCTCTGTGACAGATGTTTTTTTTTTAAATACGCATTGTTCTCAAATGACTCAACTTGACGTCATAAATACTTCTTGATCATTTGAGATTGAGAAGAATAATTCCTACCTGAAATGAAATGATCGTTACACAAGCATGTGTACATTTCGTGTGGCGCCATCGATCCCGTTTAATTTCCGAAATCCATCTTTGGTGGTCTTTTCTGCTAGTATTTCTATAGAATGATATCTTTGAAGAAATGTCTCATCTATTGTGACAACCAACAGCACAACAGGTCTCGGGCAATTTGAAAATCTGCTCCGGTTCAATGACTCCTGCACTGCCAAGCAGCTAGGTTTGACCGGCAATATGGCGCCGTGCAAACTGTGACGTCACATGCACGAGCTCTATATTCTGAGCCACTGCTGCTCCTTTATGATACTGGAATTAAAAAGAAAAATATAACATAAAGGTGTATTCAGCAGACAGCAGAAAAAAAGGATAAAACGCGTGTGCTTTTCGCACTCACTTTATTTGCACCTTTTCAAATGATACATGTTTCAGCTGATATGTAAAATAGTACTCTTAACATGTGAAACAAAGGCAGTAGAAACCATCATCACCTGCACTGGGAATCAGCACATAGGCATTGTGGGACATTGAGGTCAGCTGGTTTCGGATAGGCCGAGTGTTCAGTTGCAGGATGCCAGACTCTGAAAAACAAAACCAGAAACTAGGCTAAATTTTTTCTACTCATGAGTATTTTTTTGTTACTTGTCACATGTTTGGTTGCTGAGGAAAATGAACACAAAAAATGTGATTTATGAATCTGTTGTACAGTCACACTGTTAGTGTATTACATTTCGATTCCTTTAAAATATAAAGATATAAAATATACGCAAATTAAAAAGAGATGATTAGGGTGAGGGTTACCTAAACACGGTGGAACAACTGGTTTAGAGCGTTGCTCTCACAGCTCTGAGGACCAGGGTTGAAAAGCCTTTGTGGAGTTTGCATGTTCTCCTCGTGCCTGCATGGATTTTCTCTGGGCACTCCGGTTTCCTCCCACATCCCAAAGGCATGCATTCATTGGAGACTCGAAATTGCCCATAGGTGTGATTGTGAGTATGTCTGTCTCTACATGCCCTGCAATTGGCTGGCAACCGGTTTAGGGCACTCCCCACCCGCTGCCCGAAAATAGCTGGGATAGGGTCCAGCGCTCCCGCCACCCTTGTGAAGGGAGGCGGCTCACAAAATGGATGGATGGACAAAAATAGAAAAGTTATTTTGCTCGTGTCGTCTGTCAAAGCTGCAATAAATGCAAAGTTAACAATACCCTTTCACCACTATTCCATTCATACTGTGTGACGTGGATTTGTTCGCGCATTAAGGACAAAAGTCCTGTGTTTGCTTTAATGTCTCGTTTTAAAACAGACCAATGAAACATCTTTCCTTATGTTTTGGAGATTGTAAGGTGAAAGCTGCATATATATATATATATATATATATATATATATATATATATATATATAT
Organism: Syngnathoides biaculeatus; assembly: GCF_019802595.1. NCBI lineage: Eukaryota > Metazoa > Chordata > Actinopteri > Syngnathiformes > Syngnathidae > Syngnathoides > Syngnathoides biaculeatus. The sequence goes on along the minus strand of NC_084661.1, from coordinate 18,827,069 downwards.
ATATATATATATTATATATATATATATATATATATATTAACTACAAATGAACAATGTTTGAAAAAGGTTGACTTAAATATATTGAACACAATTGAACTCGCTCATTTGCGGAACCTTGAACCAAACTATAATTTAGTTCAACTTTCCCAACACTGATCTTACATTTTTTCACATTGCAATATATAGCACAGGTTTTAAAAAGATAACGTTATTTTTTTCTGCAAATACTGTATTGCCATAATTTATGACCATGATGATTAAATATTCTGCCCTCTAACAAAAACTCAGGTTAAACAAAGTTGACAAAGTGCACAACAAAGGAGGACAAACAAAAAGTGACTGAAAAGCAATCACTAAGATCACTATTACAAAAATACAAGATACACCAAACCAAAAGTTGTAGAAAAGTGACAATTGCTAAATGTAAATCAATGCAGAGTGCAGTGACACTGACTCACCGGCTGATGTTAGGACCACAGGATGAAGGCCAGAGAGAAGAATAAGAAGAGAAAGAGAAACTTCTCCTCTAATTCTTTGATTTGTCGTTTCTGGCCTTCGATGAATTCTTCCAACTCTTTGTTTCTCTATGATGGAAATTTGAAACTGTGTGACGGGTTAAGAGGAGTAAAGTATTGTGCAGGTTGTTTGCAGCCCTGACCTGCTGTGTGGCTTGCAGCAGATCCATTCGTTCTTGGAGGATCTGAGCATCTCGCTCCCTCAGTTCACACATCACAGCTCGTTTCCATTGGTTCATTGCGCTCTGAAGCCCATCCCTCTGGTCTTGTGTCAGCACATCATTCACGCAAGTGTCCTTCTGTCCAACAATTCTGGACTCATCCTGTTGTCGTAGTGCCTCATACAACATGGCCTCCAGCTCCAGGATCCTCTGTGTGACAACCATTGTCGATCAGTGGTCCGTCAGGAGATTTTAGTTTGCTTACCTTGTGAGCCTGATCCATGGAGCGCTTCCTGAAGTCGAGCTCTTCATCTAGGTAGCCCTTCTGCTTGCAGAACAAATCCTATCAGTGCAACACACACATGCGCACGCACATGCACACAGAGTTCATGATCGGAGTTGCTCTTCTACATTGCTTTTGTGCCTCTTTGCTGAGTTTCCACGTTTACCTTCTCACTTTCAATGTCCAACATCTTCTGTTGCAGTGCTGACTTCGTCACTTCAATGGATTCCAACCACTGAGGAAATGACAAATTATCACATTATCAACATTTGTGTTTCCCAGTGTGTGTGTGTGCGCGTTTGTGTGTAACCTTCTCAGCAAGGGTGAGAACAGTCCTGGCATGAATCACAACCACCTGCTCCTCATTGGCCAGATTCTGCAGAATACAGTAACAGCAGTATTAACCAGCTAGCAGCATGCTAACAAACTCCTTTATGTACTCAGCCTTTTCAAACTATATCTTCAGCAAAACAGTAAGAATAGCACAAGATGCTCCATGATGCTAACAAGTCAAAGTATAACAACGTGTTTGCTTGATATAAAATAACTTCAACATACACTTACGGCGTTATCGCCGAGGATGTCCAACTTCTTCATAAGGTCACTGATCACGATGTCCTGCCAAAACATAGAAACACAAACACGGTGACACCAGCTCGCATTTTGAATGAGTGGAGTAATGGGTGTGTTACGTACAGCTACGCCCTCTGCCTCACAATAGACCTGCAATGGGCTGAGACTGTCTGGGAATTGTATCTGCTGGAATTTCATTCCAGGGGAGCGCCACTCCCTTTCCTGAATAAAAACAAGGATTTGTCACATTCTGTCTCGGGTCACCATTGTTGTCTGAGTCTTATCACCTCCAGCTCTAAGATTCGGAACTCGAGTAGTTCATTTTGATCTCTGACATCCTGGATGTCGTTTTTCAGACGCACTTCTTCTGCCTCCATATGTCTCACCTGAAACAGCAACACACCAATTGAATACCATCATCTCCGGCATTAGCAGGGATATTGTACAGTAGTGTGCAGCGCAGTCATAGAAGGACCCATTTTGTTCCTCATAGTGAAGCTACTTGCTGACTCTCCTCACTGCGCAATGTATGCATTTGCTCAACAAATATCATCCATGCTTCTGTTTCCACAAATCTAGGCCCGTTTTATGAAAAAGCATCCAAATTCAAGTAATGATGAGTGACCTAACAAAGCTATTTTCTTTCTCCCGTATGCTCCAAGGAAGCTGCAACCTTCTACTGGGGAAAATTAAAAGTGAATACGAGTTACCTTTTCCACCAACTGCTGGTTCCTCTGATACAACAGATGCTTCTCCTCCACCCACTTCACATCCTGGAAGATTATGGACATTGCAAATCTGAAGTGTCTATGCAGGATTTGCTCTCCAGCACTTTTCCGTTCAATCGCAAAAGATTGTTGGACTGTGGTAAACACAATACATTTTACACTACAACTAAGCATACACGTGTGCATGTCCACGCTTACCCGTCCTTGTTGTTTCAACGCCGACTCTAGATCTGCTACTCTGGTTTGACATTGACTGATTTCTGCCAGCAGTTGTTCTCTGGTCTGAAAAGAAAGATTCAACCGCTCACGAGGAATTTGAGCACGAACCTGGAGGTTGCAGAAAGGGGTCGTCACCTTGATCTCCTTTTCAGCGTCATAGTTCCCGCCACTCGTCTCAGTTAGAAGAGCATAGGCTCTCTGCAGAGCTTGATATTCTTGTGTCAATTGGCGATAGCGAAGCTCTGCCTCCTCATGAACACACACCTGCAACACAACACTACTCCCAGAATCAGTCAGACGACTGACAAAACATTTTTAACAAAACCACTCTTTAGTCCTGCTCTCGTGTAGGAGAAAGAAGGCGTATCACAACTCCTAGGGAAGGGCCAAGGCGAAGGGGTGTGTAGACCTTGAAAATAAGTGTGCTCCAGGATATTGTTTGAAATCAAATAGTATTGGACTTGAGTCCGCCCACGCTAACAGGCAAAGACCTTGCTCCTAACATGACAGAATAGGCAAGGATGCACATAAAAGTGAGTATAATTATTGATATTCATACTCTTGACATTCATGTCTGTCCATCCATCCATCCATCCATCCATCCACCGTCAGATTAGGATGAAAAATTCATGGCAAATGCACTTAACGACAATGTACTACTTTCTATGTAGGGTTAGAAAGAACGATTTGATAGCTAGAAAGAACGATTTGATAGCTAAGTCATGTTAAAGAGCTACATAGTCAGCTGAAGTTGATGGGTTGTAGGTTCATGTATAATATAGTAAGTACAAGTAGTGTTGCTGATTATACTGTTTGCTTTACATATGGTTAAGATGTAACCAAGTGACTCATGTAATCTAGCATCTCATTCTTGTGAAGCTGTTATCCGTGGCTATCATAAACACATGAAGTTAGCGTAATAAATGACCAAAAGCCTTTTCTTCATCAGCAACACAACACAATCATCTTCAACAACAGCACACAAAAATCCAGACATACTAACCCGGTGCTAAAATGACAACAGACACAAATTGCAATTGTAGAGTTCCTTTGTAGAGTAATATATTCTTTTTAAGATGATTTTTTTTTTATGTGCTTACAAATGTTTGGTTGCATGTGTTTTGTGATGTTTGTTGTTGGCTGACATTAGGCCCTAAAATCTGCTGGTCAATATATATGTTCCTTCTATCAAAGGGTTACAAACAGAAAGAACTCTCGTGCGGTAGAGGAGATGATTAGCGCATTTGCATCACAATTGTGAGGAACTGGGTTCAAATCTGGCCTTGCCTGTCTTAAGTTTCCATGTTCTTCCACTGCCTACTTGGATTTCCTCTGGGTACTGCAGTTCTCTACATTGGAAGAACTGACCCGCTTGACTAGCTTGAGATGCCTAATGGGAACACACCTTACTAGTTGCCCACCAAGTATAAATTACTGCAAAACAAATTAGGATGGAACAAAGAAACACAATGATTCCCAGCTTTATCATCGCTCAACACGTATCCACTCATTTCACACTCGCATCCCGAGTTCAGCCATTCAGCGCGCCTATATCGCTCTCGTCATCCAGTATATCTTGTTCTTTATAAATATTTACGTGTCATCTTCCTCTAGTTCTGTTCCCAGAATTTCCCTGCAGTGTATATAACCCTCTCTCTAAATTAAAGATTGTGTATGTTTGAGTGCAACGTTTGACCGTTGAAAACGAGAACTATCATATTGAATATAGTGAGCCTCCAGAGAAAAGAGATTGAGGTTTTTCCTCACTTTCCGCTAACTATATTTACATAAAAAGAGGCGGTGCCGTATACAAGAACAACATAGCTTTGATTTTGAAACATTTTAACATTTGCTTTGAGTTACCTTGGAGTCAAACCCGGGCATTTCACCAGTGACGCCCCCTTTCAAAATAATCACGGTTTTATCCGAACCAATATACAATAGAAAAGAAAGAAGAAAGGACAACAATTGACCACCTCTTCAGGTTCCGTGTCCGGGGTTTTGTCCGTGTGAAAAGACAAGGATGAGCCATCTGAGTCCACTGACACGTCTTCATCATAACCATAAAACGTTTCTATAACCTGCAAACATACAAACGCAAAAAGAACAAGCTAAATAGACACATTATGATCTCTTGTCCAATAACATCCATCCATATCCAGAGCCGTTTATCCTCGCAAGGGTTGCGGGAGTGCTGGAGCATATCCGAGCTATCTTCGGGCAGTAGGGTTAGGGTTAGGTTAGGGTTAGGGTAACCCTAAAATATTTGCAATTCTTTAAAACACAGATTAATGTGGACTTCAGAAGAGTTTGTCTTGTCTCTGTCTGCTTCAGCATTAAAGACTCTTTGTGTCCGAGAGTGAATTTAAAACCAAGAAGAACAGTCCATTGGCCACCAATAGTTCATCTTTGTCTCATCCAATTGTTAGCTTTTCTTTCCCAAATCTACAGGATGTAGTCTACAACATGCTGTCAAAGCTTAGCATGTTACCCTGGAAACACTGTGAAGACATTATCCAATTTACTTGTAACCAGCTGCATTTTAATAGGTGCCAATGGTTTTGATACTTTCAATGCTCCTTGATGCCTCACTATATTGATGAAGCAAAGTTTCACAAAAGAGGTCCCATTGACTTGAAAAAAAAAATGTTCTCAGTGTTGGACTGGGGCTTTTATGCCCCAAATTTCTGTAACTCAAACTGCAGCAGCTTCATAACAGGGCAATTACATTTATCAGTTCAGAACATTCCCATCAGTTGTCCTTGCGCAGTTCTCCAGTACGTCCACCCAAATGCAGCATGTTGCTGTAGTTTTGGCACAATGTATGCAAGAACGTTAACCACAGCACCCTCTATGTCAGGGGTCGGGAACCTTTTCGACTGAGAACCATAAATGCCAAATATATTACTATGGAATTTCAAAAGAGCCTTCCAATATTTTAAAAACTAAATACAGGCGTGTTTGCGTGGTGATGTAAGTTTTCTGCTAGATGAGGATGTGAGCAGAAAATCGCGCACCACATTTCGACGCCCTCGTCGTTAGCGTCAAGACATTGGCATTGCTCAGCCACTTTTCACAAAAGAAACTTTTCTTCAGGTCCAGTTACTTTTGCTGTCTCCATTTTGGTGGTGACACACCGAAGAAGCTGCTTAACCCATTCCTGGGCAGGGTTTAGATTAAAGTCTCCTAACAGGCCACAATCACGGAAATAACACTTCTTTTTCGTTTATGGTTAAAATATATAATAACATTACTAATTTATAATCTCGTCCCAAAAATCAAACTGCTAAATTTTAAACGATGAGTTATCCTCTGCTGATACCAAATTATGGCTTCAGATTAAAACGTAAATATTTTGATATAGTAAAGGTTATTATGCGAGAAAATCCTGATGTCCCAAAAATGGGACGCTGCCCACGAATGTCTTAAAGTTGTTTTTTGATATCTTTCACAGTTGGCTCGTACCATCGTTGTTAGTGACAGAGTTTCTTTCGGCTTGTCCCTTTCGGGGTCGCCACAGCGTGTCATGTCAGACAAACGCGCATATATGTTTGGCACAATTTTTATGCCGGATGCCCTTCCTGACGCAACCCTTCTCAGGGAGTGGAGGACCCAGTGGGATATGAACCCACAACCCCTGGTTTACCAAACCAGTGTTCTAACCACTGAGCTACGGGGCCTCTATCGTTGTTGCTAGTGACATAAATTACATTATGTCTTGCTGATATTTCACGCGCTTGTGGCCTGTCTGGTAGTTATGTACACCAGGGTTAGGGTTTATTCTATCACCTGGGTAAATGAAAATGAAATGGCAACAAACAAATCAACAAGAATAAAGCTGTCTCACCCTGCAGGATCTCACAGTTCGTTTTCTCTTCAATGATTCTTGACGTCTGTATCGTAACAACAAATCTCTTTCCTGTTGACACAAATACTAAAGGTTTGAGATACTTCTAATTGTTCAAATGGAAACTTCATGGCTACAACCCAACACAACTTACGATGACATTTTTGACGTAACCTCCTGTTTCCAGAGCCTGAAAAGACGTTTGGAGGTAATATATAAAAGTATAATTTGTGAATTTGAAAGAATGTTCATTAGATTTATATATAATACGCATACATATATCAACTGTTGGGTGAAATCCTCACATGTCCAAAAAGCAATTTTTCATCAAACGTGAAAAAGGCCACAACTGTGAATATATTTCAGTGTGCTCTGATTTGCTCTCAAGCAATTTTGAACACTTGAAATTTTTAAGTCATTTGTACAAACAAGACAAGCATATGGGGACGGACCAATAGTACTGCACTGTGGGTACAAAATGGGAAATTGACCAAATTTGAATGTAAGAGGTTTCTGCCCGACAGTGACAAGATTGTGCCAGCAGTGTTTAAAATGCTACAAGGACCTTGGATAAATCGTCAATGATGTGTTGCTGCTCCAGAACTTGAAGTCGCAGAAATTCCATTTCACTGTCCTCCTGGCTGTAACCGTGATAACCACCAGAGTTGCTGCGGTCCAGGTCATTGAGCGAACTTGGCCTTCTCTGTGGATCACAACAAACGTAGCTTTATGTGGTCAAATTTTTTTCCCTTTTTGCATTACTGTTCAAGACAAAACTTTTGCTTTGGAGAAGACCTGCAGAGTTACTGTACGTACCATTTCCATGTTCTCCTGGGTGACAAAGCGCAGTTTGTTTTCTAGGCGGCACAGCATGAGCGATAGCTCTTCATTTTTCCTGCTCAGGCGTTTGTTTTTGTCCAGAAGAGGAAGAAACTGACTCTCTGTTTCTCTCAGTCGCTTCAACTACATGTCCCACCAAACAGGAAACAACACACAAAACAGGAAACATGTGGAATACAATACACTTAACAAAACCTCATTTCACAAACACTCCTGTACACAAACAATTCAGTTTAAGAACAAAATTAAATAAGACCCCTGACCTCCACCATACGGTGCACAAACTGGTTTAAAAAGCAGAACATTCCACCATTCATTCACAAATTCATACACAAATGGATGGTTGCTGCCATGGGTCAATTTGGCGTTCAGTGATTTACTCGAGAACACGTTTCTACCAACCAAGTCACAGCCACCTCAATTATTTTCTGACTTTATTTACCACCAATTAGGAGTGCGCTAGCAGACAACACTGCTACCGGCAGTAAAAAAATAAAGTAAACATACACTCAGTATAATCGCCAGTGCATCCAACTTTGTTTCATATCAGACTTTACAAAACTGAAATAACTCCTCACTTGGCAAGGAGCAGCGGATCCGCCTCGCTCGCGCACCCGTGCCAGGGCCTGTCGGCCGGTGTTCTAGCCACCGGCCCGTGCCAGAACACGTGTAGGGGGGGGGGGGGACTCTGGTTTGCAGTCAAACTAACAAAAATCTATAAACAGAGTTGTCGTTGGGTGACAGGGTCGATGACAGATTTGAACATTTGCCTCACAGTTCTGAGGACCCGGGTTCAAATCCTGGCCTCGCCTGTGTGGAGTTTGCATGTTCTCCTAGTGCCTGCGTGAGTTTCCTCCGGGCACTCCGATTTCCTCCCACATCACAGAAACATGCGTGGTAGGTTTATTAGCAGTAGGTGTGAATCTGACTGTGACCGGTTGTTTGTTTCTATGTAGCTGGCAACCAGTTCAAGGTGTACCCGCACCTCTTGCCCGAAGAAAGCTGGAATAGGCTCCTGCACGCCTGAGACCCTTGTGAGGATAAGCAGTACAATTGTCATTGTACCATATACAGTATAAACTCTTGTCAATAATTACCAGTTCATTGCGTTCTTCAGACAGCAGAGCATTTCGATCCTCCAGTTTCCTGATAACTGCGCTGAGCTCAGCAATTTTCAGTTGAAATCGTCGTGTGTCCCGATCCTCCTGAGACTGAACAAACAAATGCATGCACAGCCTTGTTGAGGTCACTTGCATTGGGGTCATGTGATCTCCAGATAAAGTACAAGTCAAAAAAGACAACTAGTATTTGTGATCTACAGTGAAATGATCTGATCATGTGTAATTATCAGTGACCACATAGCAAAGAAATGTGTGACAAGATGACTTCTTGATGGTAGTGTTATTGGATGTGCATGCTGGAGCTGGGCCACGTGGTGATGAACACGTAGTTGATTTTGGTATCTGGTATCGAACATGAACTCGTCATTACGATGTGGTACTGAGCGCAAAGTTGCATTTCCGATGAGGTGGTGAAGACAAAATTGGTTTCAGTGCGACTGGTGGCAACAAGAGGAGGCGGGGCTTACAATCTGAGGAGGACTGTTCATAATGGTGTTAGTGATGTTTCCTGGGTGGGTTTGCCCCGCCCTTTGTGCATCCCTCATCGCTGCAATTTGCTGCTCAGCAGCCTGAGTCTGCAGCTGAAGTCGATGGGCATGGCCGGCCTGTAGCCCCAGGGCTTTATCCAAAACACTAACTGCTCTATCCTTCAGTTTGATCTCGTCCATCTAGACATAAACAGGTAGCGCTTGGTCAGAAGTAGTCTCTTTTTTTCTGCCAGGATTTGACAAAACTAGTAGTAGTACACAATGTTTTTGATGTGCAATCGATCATACCAGTCGGCGGATCTCCCTTTCACAATCCCTCTTGGTTCTGCTAAGCTCCTCCTGGTGTTGGTGATGGGCTGAGCGCAGCTCAGCTACTCGGGATTGGCAGGCCTGGTGCGCCACTGCTAGAGCTTCTTCAGCGCTCCTCTTTGCTCCACGTTGCTCCTGAAGCTCCTGCTGGAACCGACATCGCTCAGCTTCCCAGCTCTTCCGGGTCTCATCCACCTCAGCCAGCAAAGCACTCCTCACCTGAAGAACCGCAAAGAGACAACACTCAGTAGGTCAGATCAAAAGAACCACGTGACGGTAAGTCAGATACTAGTGCCAAGCTACAAAAACTGGTTGCAGCCATGTTAAATGAATTGGGCAAATAATTGGAATCAACACTGGACTGGACAAATGGCTAAGCAATCGGAAAGCCAGATGTGAATCAGATGTCTCACCTTATCCATGGACCCATCGCGCAGGGTTAGCACCAAACCATTCAATCGTTGAATCTCTCCATCTTTGATTTTGATCACCCTCAACAACTCCATCTCGTGCTGCCGTAGTAACGTCTCCCTGGTAAAGGCTAATTCCTTTTGCTTCTCCTCGTGGAGTTTGCTTTTCAGTTCCGTCATGGCAACGGTGGCGCGGTGATGCTCCGTCCTCAGTTCCTGACTCTTCTCTCTCTCCAGACGACTGACCTGACATGACACACACACATCAACTCCGCATCACTACGAATTTGACACACATATGTGCAGTGACGGTTGAGGGCTTCACCTTGTTCTTCTCCTGCTGAAGTTCTAACTGTACGTTTATCAGTTTAGCTCTCAGTTCATCATTGACAGCTTGAACGGTCGCCATGGTGTCTGCTCTCTCCCCCTTTCCTCGCCCTCCTACAACTCGTTTGGACATAACTAACTTGAGGCTTGCTGCTTCTCTGTCAGATATCACAACATTTGTACCTGCAAACCACAAACACACAAAACGTGCTGAGCGACAAACAACACTTTGAGCAGGACATCCAGGGTAGGAATTGCTGTGTGTAGCTGCTCTCAACTGGCTCGGAAGAAGACTCGGACTTTACGTCAACCCCGACTTGACAAGGATGGAAACTGGCATTCAACTAAGAGGAAAAACACAATGGTGTATTTTGCTAAGAGTCCTATTTTAACAACAACTGATCACTTTAGTACAGTTGATCACTTAATTTTATTTTGTCACAGGAACAAAGTCATTATCTAATTTTCAGCTAGGGAGAGAAGAGATGAGCAGGCTGTCACTTATACAAACTGTTTTCATGAGAAGACACTTCAGTACTTGCACGCTGCAAAAAATAAGACAAGAGCAAACAAAAACGCTTGGACTGTTCAAATCCTGGTCACCACTTTTTCCCACTCCTTTCCTCATCCAGGCACCATTGAAGAAAGCATGCGGAAACCAGCAGATGATTCAACATCTTCTTCTCTCTTATCATTAACTTTATTGCCGTAGGGAAGTTTTGTACTTCTTAATTTAGTGGCACGACTACAATATCCTTTGTTGTAGCCTTTTCTCTCTGCATGATTTGCACAGCTGTCATTGATCAGTTTTACCAAACCACTGGATACTGTAGATTGCTGGAGGACTCTGCACCCTTTTGCACACTTGTTGTTGGATCAGACGTATAGAACAACCAGTCCCCTTTCATGGCTCAGTGACGCTTATGAGTTTATGTCCTAAATGTAATTTTGTCATTGCGCCTTGTTTACTGTAGTACTGCAGTGTATGCAACTACTGGTGGCAAATTCCTTGTGCGTTTTTTGTATACTTGGCCAATCAAGATTATTGTGATCTATGGGCAGAACCAGGAAAACTGACAGGACTAGATGTCACAGGGCCAACCAATAGAGCACACTGTGACTGTGACTCTGTCCAGAAGACTCAATCAATCCCATACGCCGAGTAAGTTAGACGATGTAGTAGAACCTTAGAAGGGAATTCAATCCTCATGTCCAAATTTTCTGTTAGATGTTACATGTTCAAATCTTCTTCAATGGTGGCTGTTAACTTAAATCCACAAATTAATCATTGTAAAAAAAAAAAATTAAAAATCAAATATGGTTACCCGTATGGACCACCAAGGCCTTTTCACTATGTGTGTGTGTGTGTGTGTGTGTGTTGTGTGTGTGTGTGTGTGTGTGTGTGTGTGGTGTGTGTGTGTGTGTGGTGTGTGTGTGTGTGTGAGAAACATGAGAATGTGATCAATGTTGACCAATTCTTGCATGCTTCATCTACTAAGGAAACCATACGGTTTGTAAATATTCAAAAAGAACAAGCCATGTATTCAATTTCAAGACTTGTAAAAAAGTTACATAAGAAACTACAATTATAAATTTGACCATTTAATGTACAGGTACAGTAGTTATGAGTTGTTAGCCAATTGGGATTTCAGTGTTTTGGATCTTTCTGATCAAGAAGTTTAGGTTTGACAGTTTGGCTCTTCACTGCAAATCCTCCGACGACCTCCACACATTTTGCATCTCTGCAATGCTTTACGCACGGTCCAAAAAGTAAATCCGTGGCTCTAAAATTTGTCAATAGGACTAGGATGCTAGGGAGAACCAGTAAATGCCGACAGGTAAGTCCAGATGAACCCTTACAACCAATAACACCAGTGTTTCCATGGTATTGCCATCAACATGCTACAGCACAGCAGACATTACACTTCATTGCACATGCGTCCGTACATTCATGCACACACACACAATGTAAGGTCATTACTCACCGTCCAATAGGACACCTGCATCCCCTGCGTACGTGTGTGTGCGTGCACGAGCGTGTGGGCGTGTGTCTGTGCCTGTGTTAGCTTCTTTTTTGTCTTTGTCAAGGCGCTCGGCAGCAACTAGGATAAAGCTATTGTGGGCATTATTAGCAAGTGTACTTATTAGCCACCTTCTTTCAGCATGAATAAAGGAATCTGCGCCTGCATGTAGCAGTTAGCTATTAGCTTGAGTGTCTGTGTGTGTTTAAGTGTCCATACTCTTCTGCCGCTGTCATCTTCATCCTCCACTCCTCCTCCCTCTCATCTTCATCCTCCCAGCAGCCTCAGCTGTGACGCGCGCCTTTCCGTCTTCGGCTGGGCATGCGACTTCCCCAAGTGGACGTTCACTGTCATTGTAGATAAAGTCACTGAATTGTATGTTTTTCTCCGTATTTTATGGAAAGTGTAACTCCAATTCAGTCACTCCGGACAAGATGCTCTTTTTCAGAGCCCTTTATTAGCACGTCAACAAGCTTATCTGCCGACATGCCAAGATACTTTGATGCCAAAATGTCAAAGATGGCATAGATGCCTTAAGAACTATATACAAAACAAAACGCATACACATTAAAATTCATACGACACAAATAAATGACAAAACAAAAGCGATAAACACACCTCATTGACCTTTCTGACCAAACATTCTTCTTGCTTCTCTCTTTCTAATTAACACCCTCCGAATCTTTCCAGCTGAAATAATTTGCACAGGAAGTGCCCCAAAATAAGCGTCGAGACACCGACAACATAAGTGAACGAGTTTCCGTTACATAAACATGGACTAACAAAACGAAAATGTTTTCTCTCAATAACATAAATTCTTATTTACTTTAATTCACTCTTTAATTCAAATACATAAATAACTAAGTTAACTCAAGTAGTGTAACTGACACGGCAGCTACAGAAAGGGTAGGGGCATCAATAAATAAGAAAAACGATTTGTGTTATTAAATATATGAGACATGCGCGAATGATTTATTTTATTTTTTTTAAATAGAGTGCCCTTTCTAAATGTATTTTTCTTACGTTTGCAATTTATTCTAACTTTAACACTATTTTCAAGAAAAACGATTTATAAGCATGATGGCATGGGAAAAAAATACTCTCTACAGTTATGGACGTTCACACTATATAATTACATCAAAAAATTAATAAGTATAGTTTACACTTTTGTTCTCATTTCCAAACGTCAACTTGGCCGACCTCAATAAATTTTGTCACAGCCCACTTGTTAGTGATGACAAACGATCAGGGTAAACAAAACCAATCGCTCCAATTCACCTTCAAAATTTGGGTTTGATAATGCTTAATGTCTTTTGACAATTCAAACCATAATAATCATCTGTTTGAATATCCAATAGGAACTTGGGAAAGTGAGACAAAGAAAGTGCCACTTGATAAGATTCTGGTGCTCTTTTTGTCCAATTGGGATGCTTCTATTTGTAAAAATAAATGTTTCCTTCTGCAATTGGTGAGCTGGGCCAAGTTTCTTATGATGTGGTTTATTATTCACAGTCTGTTACTCACAGAGTGCAAACCAGGTCGATACAATAGTGTACTGGGGTTGCGCAAACTTTTTTTTTGTTGTTTTCCCACAGGATAAATGGCGCGTGGTTAACCCGCACCGCAACACCGACATGGAGGTATTGTGTGTTGGTGGTCGTAATTATTCATGGTGTGTTTTTTTAGGCTGTCATGAATAACCTTTCCCCTCGAACCTTCATTTAAATGCACAGCTCCATGTTGACAAGATTATCCTTGAGTTGAATGGTTTGAGGTCCAAATCATTACTGTCACGAGTTGTTGCAGAAAGGCTTGTATGTAGTTTGACAGAAAAGTGATGTTTAATTTTGTAGACAGACAAGCTGCTGTGCATACTTTGGTTACAAAAACAAGTGCATTATGATGTTGTGCAAAACACAATAATACTGACACATCATCAGGGAGTGCTGTGTTTGGAGCATCTGTCGCAGACTTGGTACCATTATTGTTAATTAGCATCTGTCATCTTGGGACTGTGAATACTGTTCAAGATCAATGAACTTGGTACCTTTTAATACTGATCACCATCAACAAGCAGAACCAAAAGAGAGTCAAAAGGTGTCTAACTGACACTAGGGGGCGCCCTGCTGTGTAGCATCATAGAGAAATGATAAATTGTGTGGTTTAATACTTAAGGTATAGGTTTTAGTATTTCAGCATGCCCCGAACCTTCGAACGTTCAAATTTGGCTTCGAGGGCATATTTAGTTTGGTGAATTTTCCCAATACAGAAAATTCATCAAAATCGGAGTGCATTTTCAGTACGACAAGAACAGTGCAAAAAGTTAACATTTGGCTCATATGGGGCGCTCATCAACTTCCTTGTCAGACAATCGATCAATCAATCAATTGCCCGATGAGCTCGGACCTGGACAACACGACAGTTTGTTTTTGGCTTCAGCTCATCGTGACCGTCTACATGCATATGTTGATGTGTTTGCCTAGCTCTCGGTCCAGGTCGTGAATAAGGCTATCAAAGTCCTTCAGGCTGAGTTGACAATTAAACGGTGCATCAAAATCCATAACATCTTCCACATAGAGCGCGGTGCTCCCTCCTGGAAACCAAACATCTTTCTTCTCCTCGTCATCTTCACTTCCTGCCAAAATGTAGCAGCACACACAGACACACAACTCAAATCAATCCCAACATCATTAGACGTCATTTGAGTTATTTAACATGACATTGAGACAGGGTATCAACAAACATAAAACTCAGACATTAGAATGGATGACCAAAGAAGGCTTAGCTGCAGTTTAAACTTTGAAAATGTTTGTCTTCCTTTAGCATTAAGTGAGCCCCCGATACCAAAAGACACACTTGAAGACGGTAAAAGCCAAAAGCAAATCATCATGCTTGATTGTCTACCTTGGTCACTTTCACTTGCTGCCACCTCATCATAATCAGCTTCTTGTCCAGACAAAAAATGTTGCCCGCAAATACTCCAGTCACCAGCATAGCGGTTTATGGGGGGTGGACTATCCAGGCGTGCCACACCGTCTCGGCCACGACGCGACACCACCGCCTCCTCCTCCTCTTGCTCCTCGTCCTCCTCTTCCTCCTCCTCTAAAACAGAATGGGCTGGGCTTTTATGGCACAGAATGGGGGAAGAAGGAGAGGAGACATCAGCGCTGCCGTCTGCTGGGATTCGATGAGTCGGCACTGAGCAGGAAAGAGGTGACAATCCAAATGTAGTCACCAGCAGATCTCAATAACGCATCCCTTAAAAGCAGCCCGTCCTCTCACCTGGCCACAGCTGCAGCAGGTAGTGCAATGCCTCAATGTGTCTCTTGAAATCAACCGCACTAGCTGAATCTTCTCCTTGACTGAAAGCCTTCGCCCCTTTTTGTCCTCCTTTCGCTCTGTCACCCCTCCAGGACTCCTGGGTCTGTTTGAGGAGGACTGGGCCAAAACAGACAGCCAGGTTTTGGTGTGTCATCCTGTTGCAAGAGCTGAAGTGTGCCACAAGGCTAAGATGGTCCAGCAGCATAGTCAAAGTGGCCTAGAAGAGAGAATGGGAAATAGCCGCGGCCTCCATCCTCCTCATTGAGGCTGAGTTGTCTTGATGTCTCACCTTTTCTGGTGCTGGCAGACAGGACAGTAGCTGCACCGTGTTCTCAGATAGCCTGGGGTCAGGGTTCACCGTTGGAACGGGAGGGGGGCGTCGGGTCATAGCTTCAGTAACAACCTCGTACAAAGTCGTCGTAATGAGTGAAGATGGCAGCTCCCGCAGGTAGTCTTTCAATATGCCTGTCCACACATTCAACTCGGTTTTGAAAGGCAAATTGTCTTGCTGATTTTTTTTTTATTCCAACAATAATTGCTCATGTCATCTATAGCATTGCCAAACTAATGCTTTTGTACTTTCAATCGCTCACACCAATAAGACATGAACCTCAGGATCTTAGCTCATTTCAGTCCCATTTTATTTAACTTAAGATAGGATCAGTGATGGAAAGTGCAGAAAGTAATTGGTAAGTATGGCTCAACGTCAAACTCAAATCCCACTCTTCCAACAAATTTCTCCACTCACCTGTAATGACATTTATGTCGGGATAGAGATCCTCACCGAGGCGCACGGCTGAACTGTTCCTCTCAAACCAATCCCTGAGCTCCTTCTTCACCGCAGCAGAACCGCACAGTCTATACAGACCCACAGCCTGGATGACAGGAACAGTCACAAAAGAGAAAGTCTTTATTGTTTGTACTTGGATTCCGCCCAGTTTTGAAAGCTGTAATGCTACCTTCAGTCCTCGCCGTTCAATCTCTGCCACAGTCTTCTGGATGAGCAAAGGAACTTCAGAAGCAGATCCTTCTTCCTCCACCAGGTGGCGCAATTCAACCCCAAACACATTAGCGGGGGCTGTTGACTTGCTGACAAACTGAATTAAATCAAGATTGGTATGTGTAAATGATCACATATGGATTGCAATTCGTGTTTCATAAAAGTTAGCCAGTCTGATCGCCCCCTTCCCAAGTCTGCAATGACAAGCTCTCTCTATGTGAAGCGCTGGTTTTGTTTCTACACTTCTACCTGCATGTCCCATTGTTCCTGCAGTGACACTTTTATGTAAAGAAGACCTGTTGGTTCCAGCTTCACACACAGCTGCTGACTGCGACTTCCTGATGTACACATCAGTAATTATAATCAGTCCATTCCGTTACTGATCAAAATGTTATGGTGTACTCCACCTTTGAAGAGTGGCGGGATTGTGACTCCCCCGAGACAGCAAACTCTGTTCCTGATCTGGTCAAACT
Source organism: Syngnathoides biaculeatus (assembly GCF_019802595.1). NCBI lineage: Eukaryota > Metazoa > Chordata > Actinopteri > Syngnathiformes > Syngnathidae > Syngnathoides > Syngnathoides biaculeatus. Next base: position 18,810,433 of record NC_084661.1, on the reverse strand, counting down.
TCGGCTGAGCTGATTGGTCAAATTCAGACAGTGACGTGAGCCCCAATGGCACCAGTTGTGCCAGTGCAATCAGTTTTACCTGATGAAAGTACCACCACTCGTAGTTGACGCGCTCTCTCCAGCTCCAGGTGGAACGTGTGATTTAGAGGAATAGTGTGGCCTTGCAGGTTAAGAAGAGAAGTCCTGGCTCGAGTGATTCCATCAATCTGGATTGCGAGAAAAATCTCTTTGCTTTCATCTGACCTGAGCGAGACAACAACAAAACCATTCAAAACAAAGCCTTCCCGTCATCTTGATTGTTATTTATCCACCCATCCATTTTCTTAGCCGCTTATCCTCACAAGGTTCGCGGGAGTGGTGGACCCTACTCCAGCTGTCAACGGGCACGAGGCAGGGTACAACCTGAACTGGTTGCCAATGCCAATACCAGGGCACTTAGAGCCAAACAGCCGCACTCACAATCATACCTAGAGTGTTTTTGGGATGTGGGAGGAAACCGGAGTGCCCAGAGAAAACCCAAGCAGGGATGGGGAGAACATGCAAAGTCCACACAGGAAGGGCTGGGATTGAACCCGGATCCTCAAAAGGCCTATGCTTTCAACTGCACCACCATGCCGCCTTTGATTGTTCTATTACTGTTTATTTTTACATCATTTGGGCTTCCAGCTCATAAAACCCCTGAAATGAGGGATTCCAAACATTTGAATCCTGTGACAAAATCACCATTTACTTCTCGGTTTTTGGCAGAAAAATGAAAAATCCAAATGCGAAACTTTGAAAACGCTACATTCATTTTGGCTATTTGGTCGGGGGTCCATTTGCCTGAATTAGTGCCTGGATGCAATCGGTCTGTGGCATAGCCTGGGAATTCTGGAAGCCCAGATTTTCTTGATGATTGCCGTCGGTTCTTCATTCATATTGGGGTCTGGAGCCCCTCCTTTTCCTCTCGATAGTCTCTCATTGAGTCTCATATCATAACATATTATATATATATATATATATATATATAATTTAGGCTTACTTCTTTGTCTTCATCTGGTCCAGGCCCACAAGGTGAACAGTCAGTAGACCCGTTATTCGCTGGCAGGATCGTGACGGTTCAGAGCTCACGTAGAGTGGGAATGAAGCCAAATCACCGGGTTGCCGTGGCAGCAGTTCAGGTGAATCTCCGTCACTAAGATAACCTAAAGATATTTGTGTCCGGAGAGCACATTAATGGTTGAATGACAAACGTCTTTAATTAGTAGGGTGACAGCTGACCTCCTTGACCTCCTTTAGTGGCTGAGCGAACTCTCGATGACCGCCGCAGGGGCAATGCACGAGGGGCGGAGCTATCCAGGTGATATCGACTTATGACATTGTGCTTGGAGGCATTCTTATTGGTGCTTTCGTCCCCTCCTGCCACTCTGTCACTTCCTTGTCCAACACGGGAGGAGCGGAGACTGAGTTTGCGTGTCAGTTCTGGAAGTTTCCTCATCTTTAGCGAGAGTTTCCTCATTGTGCCAGGTGACCTCAGCCGGTCAATAACACCCCCTTTCTTTGAAGAGAGTGGCTGAGAGGCTGCCAGAAGGAGACATTGGGGTATCTTTAAACAGTCTAAAAAGAAAAAAGAAAAAATCAGCCCATGGCAAGTTTTCATACCTGAGCTTTCTGCAGTTAATTCGTCGAGATGGTGGCCGATAGCTTCCAGAGAAGGTCCGTCTCTGCAAGCGTGAAGCTGTTGTGTTCTGGTCTCTGACTGGCCTGACTTCATCTCCCTCCTCAGCCACACTTGTCCAGCCGTGTCCTCCTCCTCTGGGATGGGGTTGTACCAAATGTCACTGCCGCTTTCCTGCCACAATCCACAGGTCTCGTCTGACGTGTCGGGCTTTCCAGAGGACAGCACCCAGTCTCGACTGCTGCGATCCAAGCTCTGCAGGTAGGCCCGCTTGCCAGACAACTTGTTGCTGATTGTTGTGCTTCCGCCTGCCGGCTGTGAAACCACGTGAAATGTTGAAAGCCAAGAATCTAGATGTCCGTTCCTCCTTCGCCTTGTACCCAAGAACAGACTGTCCCCCGTTGACAATTACCTTGTCCTGGATTAACTTTGGAACCTCTGAGTTTCTGTCGGAATCAGTGTTTTGTGATGTGGGCCGAGCTACTGAACCTGGCCACACGCTCTTATCCGGGTGGATGAGTGACGCTGATGGAGGGTCTGCAGCTGCCTTCCTGGATTTACCTGTCATTCCTGGCAAGGGAGGACTGGAGTTGTGGAGAATAACATCGGACTGAAATGCAACTTTGAGAAAAACAACAGGTAATGGTCATCAATACGCATGTTGTGATGTTGCCGTTTTGACGTGTAACATTAAAATCACATCCAATATTTGTGTGTTGGTCTCATCCTGTACAAGAACCACTTTGTATGAACGTGTTTGCAAGAAGGGGGGGGGGGGGAGCGGGGGGTTCAGTGTGTGAGTGAATGAAGTCTCTGTAACCCATCCGGGGGAAAAAATGGTGCTATTCACTATTCATCATCCAATTCCGCACACGGTTAATTAAACAGGATACACAGTGAGCTTGGCTGGGCCAATGAAGCTAATCTATCAAAGTCTTCCCTTCTTTGCCAGCACACAGATAAACAGGAAGAACACACTGACACTGGCAGTAAAGTGTTCAGCAGGTCCATTTTCATACTGTTCATTACTGTACATACAGATTACATTCACCATTCACAAAATGAGATTTGCCTATGGATCATTCGGTCCTTTGGTTAAATGTGTCAAATGTTTGTCCTGATCGAAACATACTCCTAACCTGACACGACTGGATGCAAAGACAGTTCCTCACAACAAGTGGTCCCTTGAGCAGGATATAAGATAGCAGTTATTTCCCTGACAAATTTTCATAAAGTCTTCCCAAGTGAAAGCCAAAAAGATCCAGTTGTGAACGAAGAAGACGAAGAGCGTGCCTGCGATGCTCACCGTTCACTTGAGGGTCCGTCTTCCGGCGGGATCTGTTTTTGGATCGCAGCCGGGAGAAAGTTTTCTTGAGCAGAGGCTGGGCCATGGCTCGCTGGCAACGCCCGTCTCCTCCCTGCAATGCCGCCGCTGCTTTTGGGAGAAAACGCAGAGAATACTTCACTGCCTCATGTTTCCTCAGTTTTTGTCTATCAAACGCTCAGAGACGCAGAACAGGAAATGAATTCCACACATTCTTTCCCAAACTCCCCCTCCTCTTCCATTTCCTCCTCCCACCGTCCTCAGCACACAGCCACCAGCTCGGGCGGGGGCGGTAGGAGAAGGAGGGCTGTTGGTTGCTGGAGACTCATGGTAATTGCAGTTCAGATTTTGTACTCCAGGCCCCCAAAACAACAAGCAGACGCAAGAAACGGGAAGATGTTTGCTTACGCGGTGCACAGAGCCAAACGACAAATGCTAGCAATGCTCGAGCAACTTTGACTTGTTGCCGTGCTTGCAGCGCATTAGCACAAGCTCAATGTGACTTGTTGCCACGCTGACGTGTACAGAGATGATGCCAACACGTGTTCTTGTGATGGATTTACATTTCAGGGTTAGGCTTAGGGTCAAAATCAGCACCTACACATCTGAGACCATGGTCATCAGTAGGAAAAGGGTGGAGTGCTCTCTCTCCAGGTCAGAAATAAGATGCTGCTCCTAGTGGAGGACTTCAAGTATCTTGGGGTTTTATTCACGAGCCGCAGATTGATCAGGCGAGGGTTAGGTTTGGGGCCGTGGCCGTGGCCGTGGCACTTCCTTGTGCGCGCTGGGGCTACTTGGCAGCACCTCCACCTCGTTGCGCCCTTGTTAAGTTATGTATTTAAGTCCCGTTTTAACCTTTGTAAAATCCACACTTATGTTTCGGCTTCCTACATTTGGGTCCAACCTTCGCCTCATTTGTGACAAAATCAAGTTTAGTTATCATCTCTGCTAATATTGCAGAGTTTTGAAATGCAAGACGCCATTATGAATTTTGATCTCCTTTTGCACGAGAGACCTTGAATTAACAAGAACTGAAAAGTAAATGGCAGCACAATGTGCTGGAGACAGAGTGAAAATATTAAGTCCAAAAAAAAAAAAAAAATCTACCTATTGAACCTACTTCTGATTGTTTTTGGGGCCTCATCTGTAGTGATGGGAATCTGTATCATTTTCTTGTGGTGAAGAAGGTGCAGAGCCGAAAGGTGACAATTTTCCAGTCGATATACGTTCCTATCCTCACCGATGGTTACGAGGTCATCACCGAAAGAACAAGATTACAAATATCAGCGGATGAAATTAGTTTCTTCTGCACTGTTTCCGCTTTTCCCCCTGAGAGATAGGGTGACAAGTTCAGATTTCCAGGGGGGGCTAAGAGTCGACCCACTGCTCCTTGGCATTGAGAGGAGCCAGATGAGGTGGCTCGGGCATCTTCTTACGATGATCTTTTCTGGGCACGTCCCAGCGGGATGAGACCCCAGGGATGACCCGGGACCGCTGGAGAGACTTTGTCTCCAGGCTGACTTGAGAACATTTTGGGGTGCCCCCGGAAGACCTGTATGAAGATGTTGGGAAAGGGAAGTCTGGCCTTCCCTGCTTAAGCTGCTGCCCCCTTCCGATACGCGTAAAGTAATGAAAAGATGGATGGAGGGATTATATCTTTTCTCAAGTGCAAGGAGTCATTGTAAAAAGTCATCAGTGGAAAAAAATCAAGTCAAGTACAAGCATTTGAAAACTCTTCCTGTGTACAGGTACATTGGAATACACGACAGGGAGAGCACAGCAGAACATCTTCTCAGATTTCACAAGCTTTTGATAAACGTTTCATTTCAGCATCTTTTTTATGATGCAATTTCCTTTTTCACCCCTACGTGGCGACAAAGTCCGCGAAACGGCTACATGCGTGGAGCCGAATGAATTTTTCAATGGAGGTTAGGGAGGGAAAACAGAAAAGTTTCAAAAAAAAAAAAAAAAGGCCCTAGCATTTCTTCATGCTGAATAGCATTAGCATTCCGAGAGTTCAAGGGGCAGTGGTCTTCGTGGGTTCGCTGTTCCTTACCTGAGTCCTGATGAAAAGGACGTGCCAGGAATTTGGGGATTTTGGAACCGTGGAACCACCGCGCAGTCAAAGGTGAATTGTCATTTGAAATGAATTCGCCCATTCTGTTGAAAAGTAGTTCGCAAAAAATAAAAAAAAATGTAATACTTCCTTGTCGTGCACACAAATTGGTTGCCAGAACACGGTGGAATTTGCTGGCTTTCGGATGAAGGTTTGAATCACCATCATTTGGCAACAAACAAGGCAACGTTTTCTTAAAAAAAAATGTCAACGTTGTACTTGTGTTGATTAATGAGTTACAGTTGCACGCATGTCTTATTCGCTCTTTGGTGTTCTTCATGTTCAGCATTTGTTGTTCGGTGACTAGTTCAAGTAACGCACCTTGTTGTCCAAAGTAATTATATATATAACCGTTATCAATAGATAAGAGGCAGTGGCACTGAGCAGACGACAGGAAGCAGAACTGGCGATGCGGTTAGGGTTAGTAGTGAACAGATTGGATAAAATTCAAAATGAGCTCATAATAGGGACGACCAAGGTTAGACATCTTGGAGACAACATTTGACAGCGTGGATTCTGATGGTTTGGTGGAGAGAGAGTGAGGGGATTGGTCGAAGGGCGATGAGGGTTAGGAAGACCAAACAGAAGGTGGATGGATGGAGTTTTTGAGGGAAGACACGAGGGCAGTGGGTGCAGAGGGGTACGTGGAAAAAGATGACGCGCTGTGGCCAGCCCGTCCAGGGCAAGCCCAAAGGAAAGGAAGATTTAAAGTCATGGTATATTGCATAATCTCGCTTTACACTCGCACAAGAAGGCAAACTAATGGAATAAAATTCAATGATGCCACGAAGGTAATAGTGTACCTTATTAAACGAATGTCTATGTCTACACACTCGAGTTATATTGGCTGAATTTTGTATTACACAGGAGACCAGGATACTTGTTCTAAGAATGTTTGAACAAAAAACACCTTGAATTTGACACAGTCTAACCTGTGCCTCTGAGAAGAATCCCACTGAATCTTTTTGAGAGGGCAAGTAAGAATAAGGAGGTGAAATAATGTGAAAGCACAAGACGACTTCTTTTCATGGGGAATGCGGCTGTGTTCAAAAAGAACCAATCACATCCAGACTCATGTTACAAGGGAGCCAGCTGCACACGCTCGCCACCATTTGTAGTGCCTCTGATTTAGCCCAAATAAAGTGCAGATGTTCTAGTAGGCTTTTCCCAACTTGACGGTTTTGTGCCAGCATTGACTGCTACTTGCAGCCGTTCATAATTTCCCTCCACCCTGACCGAGGTGCCAGTTCCACCTGAAGAAAATCGGCATCCGCCAGTCTTTGCGCTAATCTTGGTGGACAGTGTTTCTTTTTCTTCTGAACCCTAACCAAGAAAGTTGAACCTTAGTTGCAAAATGTTCCATTCCATGTTGTGGGCCGATGAAAGCAAGGCTGACCGTTTGAGGCGAGCGTATCGAAGGGTTTGCATGCACCCGTGCGTGCATGCGTACGTGGCAACATCTATTCGTCCCATCTGAATCTCTTCAGGGTCGCGGGTCGCTGGAACCTATCCCGGGTGAGTTGGAGCTAAAGGCGGACTACACCCTCAACTGGTCGCCAGTCGGTCGGAGGGGACATAAAGACACGGACAACCGTTGGCATTCACATTCACGGCGCCTCTGAGTGGGAACTGAATGCAGGTAAAAAAAAAAAAAAACAAACCAAATCATGCCAATTTCCACGACACCATCAGTGACTGCAGCATAGAAGCAAAAACGATTTCTTGATTAAATGAATGTAGTTTTTCGTGTAATGCGTATTGTTTTCATATTTTATATAGTCTTCTAGCTTGCAGAAATCAAGTTTTGACTTTTGTCCAAAGTTGAAATATATTTGTACTTCACGGCATAGAAAATGGATGGATGTATGAACAAATTCAACAAGTACATAAAACTATGACGTGATGCTACAATAATCGTGGATTGAATACATTAGACAAAGAAAATGACACATTTGGACTCAGATCTGCTGCTAAATGGAAGTGATTTGAAATGAAATCATTTCATTAACTAACCCGATGAAAATCCCTGAAGGGGAACTTGGACTATTTGTTGAGCTCCAATATGACCAAGGAATTAAAAAGTGTGATAAATATTTCATCTATTTGGGTTACTTCAACATCTTCTCATCCACTCCAGTGGATGTAACTGAGGGTGGCAATGAACGCTGCAATTCAAGCATCCTGACGAATTCCTTCACCGTAGCGCGAGAGGGCATCCATCTTGTTGTGTTCTTTAGCCGCCATTTTCCTCAAAGTTTGCCGGTGACTTCTTTCGAGGCAGAGCACACGCATACTTTTTGTTTACCTGCGCTCTTGGTGTACTCTTGGAGAACAAAGCCATCTTCATCTTCTTTCTCTTCTGGAGACCACCTGATTGTTTGGGAGGGGGGAAGCAAGGTCTGCCTTTCCCCACGGCGGGTCGAGCGGCTCTCTCTCCATCGCTCGGCGCATCCTTATGAGGGCAGGCCCCGCCCCCGCTGGCGTGTCGTCATAGCCGTGGGGTTTTGGGGTTTGGGCGTCCGGTCCTGCGGGGCCACGGGGCTGAGACTTCTTTGCCTTCTCCTCATCGCTCCGTCCTCTTCCTCACCTTCGTGCTCGCCACGCGACATCTTTGGGGAAAAGAGGAAAAAAGTCTTTGCTTTCCTTCGATTCGCCGCCTTCATTTTTTTTTCTGCCCGGATTTTCTTTGGCGGCTGAATTCCCCAATGAAATTTTCCCCGTTCAAATTGTAAGCGTGGGGGAAAAAAAAAAATAAAAGTATCGCAGCCGACAGGCAAATAATTTTCTCTTGCCGTCTGTCACTTTTTACAACTTCCAGAAGAAAAAAGTAACAACAACTTCTTTTGGTTTTCCTGCCGGACATTCTTCCCGTTGCTCTCGTTCGTCATCTTGTTCTACTTCTTCTTCTTGGTCCCGGTCCCGGTTTGGGTCTTCGGGCATGTTCGGGATTCACGACGGCGTCCCGCGAGGTTCTTCGGCGAGCCTGAAGGAGGAGCCGCCGTTGGTTCGCTCATGGATGCACTCGAGCGGCGTGCTGGACGCCAATGCCGCCGCTCAGAGGTAAAAAAGAAACGCCGCAGCCCCAAGAGATTGTGGGAAATATCTGCCGCAGCCCCAAGGGATTGTGGGACGGGAAGTCCCGGCCAGCGCGCGTTTTTCTTTATTCCTCCTTTGCTATCTAATATGCTGAAGGTTTTTTTTTTTTGTCACTGAGTGAAAATGAGATGCGAGAAAAGGCTCAACTTTGAAACAGAATCAATTATTTTTGTTCAATTTATCACATTTTTAAAGCTACTATGTATGCCTTCATATTTTAGACTTGCTTTTGTATATTATTCAAATTCAGACTCCACTTCAGCACCAACCTGCAGATGTAAAATTAAATTAGGGTTAGGAAAGAATGTTACTGTTACTGTGGTTGTTATTGTCGAGAGATTTCAGACAATATCTGGTTTTCAAATGATAGGAAGGGGAAACAAAAAAGGAAAGAACAAGGAAATTGTGATATCATTTTAGAATTAATAAATGATATTAATATTACGGTTAGGTGGAAAGTAAACATTCGAGCTTTCCATTTGGTCAAAGAAAAATGCTGCCATTTGTGGCTTTCTCAATGAAAAGAAAACATGTTTCTGTTTTCATGAGATAATATTATGATGAATATACATTATATTTTCTTCTTATTATTGTGGATACGTGTATTGGTGCAGTTCTATGTGGTAGATACCACAGATGTGCTCCTTTGTACACAAACCCATGCACCCAGGTACATCCACATAGTGTTTTTGTTTTTGGAAACAATTTTTTATTGATTATTCTTTCAGGGAAGGGAATCCATTAGTGTGTGACTGTCAAGAAAATGCCAATGAAATATATTTTGGATAAATTCATGATCCTTCCAAACAAATTCATTTTTCTCTAAAAATCAATCCTCTCATCTCCTGTAATAATTTTGTTGAAAGCTTTACACAGTTTCTCTTCTCATGATAATGAATCTGATATTTTTCATCAATCAATGTTTTTCCAGCAGTTCTGAATCAGGAAATAAAACCCTTCAAAAGTATTAGGGTTAGGGTTAGGGTTAGGTTAATCCTAACCCTATCAGTAAAGGGCATTATGTTGTTCCAGTAAACATATTTGATTTTGTGTGTGTTAGCGGGGTGGGTTTAGCACGAGCCCACTTTGAGAAGCAGCCGCCATCCAATCTGAGAAAGTCCAACTTCTTTCATTTCGTTTTGGCGCTGTACGACCGCCTGGGTCAGCCCGTGGAAATCGAGCGCACCGCCTACGTGGACTTTGTGGAGAAGGAGAAGGTAAGGACGTTCACGAGCGTGGCCCAACCTCGGCAAAAAGCTCCTTACGCTCCCTTTTTTTAATATTGCTTTCTTTGAGGAACCCACCGCAGAAAAAACCAACAACGGCATTCACTATAAACTCCAGCTGCTCTACAGCAACGGTGCGTTCAATTATCTCACCCGGCAGCCCTGACGTTGCTGCTCTCTACACACTGTGTGCATACTTGTGCGTGTGTGCGCAGGAGTTAGGACGGAGCAAGACCTTTACATCAGACTTGTTGACTCCGTGACCAAGCAGGTGAGATCTTGATTGGTGATCCATTTTCCATGTGGTGTATTTGTGGAAACCTTTACAATTTGCATTGTAATTAGTCTGCAAAGTACGTCAAAAAATTTAACTTGTTTCTACCAGCTGAACGGCTCAAGAAAATGAAACTGCCAGTCATTGCCAAAAATGTCAATCCTCTTTGGAGAAAATGTTAAGTATCAAAATGCATTTGCCACACCCCTTTTTTCATCTCCGATCCAAATGGCCCGTGGACCGGTGCTCGGGGTCCGACGTATCACATTGTCTATGATGGGGTGATGTTGGCCTCTAAAGTCCTGAAGGCGCAATTCAGCCTGAAGTGATGTTAGCAGAGATGCTCGTACGTCCGTCCGTGTCCCCCACCACCACATTTGTCACATTACGGCAGGTTGCCTCCCGCTTCTCTCGCCCTTCAAAAATGGACGCCGGGTAGCTCCGGGACACCTGTGCGGCCCGGCGGGGGAGCTTAAATTCCGATCTGCCGGATCCAGAGTCAGTGTCAGTACTGCAAAGAGATCTCGCATGATATCACGACATCGCTTTTCTGTCTTCACTCATTTATTTCTTGTATTAAACGGCCCGGTCATTCACATGCAGTACGCACGGCTGCGTTTCTCATTCGCACCGACTGCTGAAACAATTTTATCATCAGTCGAAAATCTGAACGGATGTCAGCGCCTATCAGGACCTGTCGCGTCTCCCTCGTCCCATGTTGTGTTGTGTTGTGTTCAATCGTGTTTTTGCGCAAGGGGCCGCCGTGGCCACTGGGAACGTAGCGTATACGGGCCTCAGGGAATCGCGTGTGCCTGTCAGGCGATCATCTATGAAGGTCAAGACAAGAATCCGGAGATGTGCCGAGTCCTGCTGACCCACGAGATCATGTGCAGGTACGTCGCGCAGGTTTTGATTGGAGTCGACTTCATGCCGACAACCACTTAAAGATGAACGATCCTTTTTCTGCTTGTCCTGTCAGTCGTTGCTGTGATAAGAAAAGCTGCGGAAACAGAAACGAGACACCGTCCGACCCCGTCGTCATCGACAGGTAGCGAGCGCACACGCTTCCACGCGCTGCTTCTACACGCTTGGACACGCTTCCGGGCATTGCCAAATGCTTGCATATGCTTCCGCACGCTTACACCATTTTGCCGCTCTCGTTCGCTTGCGTGTGAACACGCGTTCACGTCAACATTGCAACAAAGGTCGCAGGCCACGCGCTCGGTGACACTCGAACTCTTTGTGCTCAGTGAAGCTGGCAGTTGTGGTTGTCGGCGCGGGATGAAATAGCCCAGCAAAATTGTCCTTCTGCAGGCTCGTATTTGAATCCCGCCCCCGTCCCAGGAGGAATCGCAGGAGCTCCGCTTTTCACATCTTCCTCCCCCTCCCACTCCTGCTATTAATCCCATCCTTCCTTCTTGAGGCTGCTGCTATTCCAGAGCCTTTCCTTTTTTTGTTTTTTGTTTTTTTTACCGGTTCGTGAAAAGCAAAACGGGAACGTCTCTTGTGGCGCCAATTTACTCAGCGACCATTTTAACGAGCTGTTCAACAAGCAATTTACTCATCACTTTCACAAGCACTTGAACAATCCCGTTTACCCTCCAGTTTAACAAGCAGTTGAACAAGCAATTTACTCAACAGTCCGGTCAGACTACACGATTGTAGCTGCGTCAGCAATTTGCTGAGCGCTGGCGCAATTTGTGACGGCAGAGAGTGCCGCGCTGTCAATCATTTGTTGCAGGCTAAATGTGTTGACGTCTTGACGCGTTTGAAGGTGAATCACAGCAGTATTGACAGCTCTTAATGGCAGAAGTACAGACAAAGAAAAATGGGTCCCTCTCAATATTTGCATCTTTCCGTCCACTCTCTTACCTTTGTCAAAATAACAAAGACAATATGAAGTCAGCCCTGCTTTCGTGTTACGCTTCCTAACGAGTTCTTAATCAGCCAATAAACTTCAGTCCAGCTGATGTCCGCCGTGACGTGACTGACGCCTCGCGTGTGTGTCTGATTTAAAAAAAATAAATAAATAAATAAAAAAAATAAAAAAATAAAAAAAAAAGCAGCTTCGATTGACAGCCGACGTTAAGTTTAGTGGTCAAATGTCAGTGTTTGAATAATGGTTGGACCAATATTGGACCTCAGTTGTCTGCTGCAATTTGACTGATTCCCTTTGAAATTAATACACCTTGAATATAAATGGTATTATAGAGTTGTAAAAATGTGATTTTCAGTGGTCCCAGTGTCTAATTGTTTTATTTCTTCTTTGCTCTACTGTCGAAATGAATACGTTCGACTATTCCGGTCTGCTTATTTGCAGGTTCTTCCTCAAGTTCTTCCTCAAGTGTAACCAGAATTGTCTGAAAAATGCTGGAAACCCAAGAGACATGAGGAGGTTCCAGGTGACACACATCGCGTTAGCGTCTATACATCTCGTGTTCTGATTAATGGAAAGCGTCTCTGAGTGTCTTGAGGTTTCATGTGTTATTAACACTAAGAAGTGGAACGACAGAGCTAAATGTGTATCAGCAACACCTTGACCACGCCTCTTCGGTCTCTTCGTCGTGAAGGAGTCAATCGATTTTTGCATCGGCAGGTGGTGGTGTCCACAACGGTCAACGTGGACGGACATGTCCTTGCCGTCTCAGACAACATGTTTGTGCACAACAACTCCAAGCATGGCCGCCGAGCTCGTAGACTGGACCCGTCCGAAGGTACAGCACGACTGGAGAGATCTTATCAAAGGATCCAGAGAGGAACTTCCTCACGACTTAGCAGAACATTGCCATCTTTTCAGTTGAATCTCATCATCACTCAGCCAAAGCGTTTGCCTTCCTTTAATGGGCTCAAGCGTGAGGGTTAGCATCGTCCCATGCGATTGTCATCATCAATATCATATAATAAGAGGACGTCGTGGACATTTATGAGGAAACGTGAAGGAGAAAGAGGGTGTGTTGTGGTGGAATGTGCCCAAGTGGACTTGGGGTTGATAGGACCTGAAGCCTGGCAAAATAAAATCACTTTAATTCCATCTCAGAAGAAATCAAATCAGTGGATTGTGGGTTAGATGAGCTGAATCCTTGCTTTTTCTGGGTTAGGACCGGCATTTGCTGGCCGGTCAACCACTTTAATCGTTCACCTAATTCAAGATGGTAACCCTGTGGATGCCCCACCCCCACCGCCATAGCATCTGCTAAGTTTGAGTGTCTCTTTCACTCACTTTTATTGTTTGGAAGCTAGACGGTGAGTCAGGCAACCTGCACAACATCACAGACCGTGTTTCTATCTTTTTGAAACATTTCTTTTCTCTTTGGGCTGACAGTGCCAAGTAAAGAACGCACTCCATTTCTCCATTGTGCTCAACATGAATTGAATAGAATAGAATGGAAGCGCAGTCAAGTGCTGAATTGTCATCTTAAATTGTGACAGAGGGTCACTTCACATACACACAAACGCACCCACACGTCTTTCATTTTGCTTAATAATTAATGTTCAGTTGCTCTTCTAAGAAGAGCAAGCGGTTGTCATTATCAGCTAACTGTGTGTGTGGTGGGTGTGAAAGTGGATAAAAGCCACAGCCTAATTAAATCATTTCAGTGCAATTGTGTGTGCGCGCATGCGTGCGTGAGTGACATTGCCATCAAATGTGTTGGCAAGAGGGCAAGTAAAAGAAAGTGAACGCTTCTTGGGCCCCAGCGGCGTGTCCGTGCATCAAGGCCATCAGTCCCAGTGAGGGATGGACGACTGGGGGGGCCACAGTCATCCTCATCGGAGAAAACTTCTTCGACGGCCTTCAGGTGGTCTTCGGCAGCATGTTAGTGTGGAGCGAGGTAAACGCGCGCGCACATTGTTCCAACGTTGTACGGGCTCCGAGCTAACGAGCATTTTTTTTTTGTTGTTGTTGCAGCTCATCACGCCGCACGCCATCCGTGTGCAGACCCCACCCCGACACATCCCCGGAGTGGTGGAGGTCACCTTGTCATACAAGTCCAAGCATTTCTGCAAAGGGGCACCCGGACGCTTCATCTACACGGGTAACGCGGCCATATCGCGAGATCGCAAGTCAAATATCTCCTTCGGACTCAATTTGGAATTTGCCAAACTTTCTCTTCATCAGCGTTAAACGAGCCCACCATTGATTACGGCTTCCAGAGGTTACAGAAAGTCATTCCCCGGCACCCCGGAGACCCGGAGCGTCTGCCCAAGGTAGCGCACTCGTGAATGTGCGCACACACACGGGATGCTAAGCTGATGATTATCGTGACTGAGCAGCCAAGCAGAACAAACAATGATGGAAGAACAATTGTCACTTTATTTTCTGTTTGGCAGCATTGACTTTGTGCGTGCTTAGGAGTGTGGGTGCTGGGTTGTTTGTTGTGAATGTGTACTTGCCAATTGTTCCGCCGGATATTGTTTGGGAACAAGGGCTTAAATTAGTCACACAATTAGCTTGCTTTAGCCAATTAGCCGAGAATAAGGAAGTGTGCTCTCCGATTTCATTTCACTCAAATGAGTCAATCTCAGCTCTCTGACTTGTTTTCCGATGGCACGTGGGAGTGGTTAACACGTGATGATGTCACTGCACGTTATCATCTGATCGCTGATGTCATCACCAAAGAAGCGCAAAGCTTGTCAACCGCGTTTTGCACTTCGACAACTGTCAGGTGGCGACTGTCGCCTCAACTCGGTCGGTTGCGTCTCCGCCGTGGGACTGCTCAGCTTTAGGACAGCCAATCACAGGCTTGCTTGATGCGTGAGTTCATCTGAACAAAACACAGCCACACACATCAACAAACACACTAACGCACAAGTTAACAAAAATTGAATGTGACAAACATTCAAGATGATTCGGTACACGTAAACCTGTGTGTGTGTGTGTGTGTGTGTGTGTGTGTGTGTGTGTGTGTGTGTGTTGTGTGTGTGTGTGTGTGTGTTTTAAGTCCATTGGCAAACAAGATGGTTGAAACAGTCAAATCAGGAAATCAGCGAGGGCAGTCATGTGGCAAAAAAAGGAGATTGGTCTACCCCCACACACACACGCACACACACATACACGCACTGCTTGACTGTTATTAAATTCCTTTTGAGAAGAGGTGTACAAGAAATTAAAAGTCATCTTTGTGAACATTGTATTGCCCGTATTTGTGTGGATGTCACTTCCTTGATTTCAGGAAGTGCTACTGAAACGAGCCGCTGACATGGTGGAGGCGTTGTATGGGATGCCTCCTAGCAACCAGGTGACATTCTCAACTACACGCAAGCGCGAGCACACACACACTCCAATTGGAGAAGGTGATATTTGACAGGTGTGTTGTTACGAAGGATGTGATCCTGAAGCGAGCGTCGGACATCGCGGAGGCGCTCTACAGCGTCCCGCGGAACCACGGGCAGATCCCCTCGCTGTCAAACGCGGCTTCCCACGGCATGATGGCCATCAACTCCTTCGGTGGCCAACTGGCAGTCAATGTCAATGACACGACTCAAGGTCAGACCTTGTCGTGAGCCCCCACCCCCGCAACCACCACCCCAACAGCCCTCCCGAGCCTCTCCCGAGACTGCCTGTTCCAAAAAAGAGCTTCGGTGATCGCTTTGCTTTTCTTCTCCTTCGTCTTGCAGGCCTGTACACTCGCAACGGAAACAGCCAACAATCCGCCAGAGGTTACGCCCCCAGCTCCACCCCCCAGCAGAGTAGCTACGGCAGTAACGTCAGCAGCAGCATCAACGGCTATGCTAATACTAGCGTTCCCAACCTCGGGGTGGCATCTTCACCCAACTTCCTCAATGGCTCCTCAGCCAACTCCCCCTACGGCAGTAAGTAGACACCCACCAGGACTGGCCAGGGCCCCGCACTGGGACACGTTTCACGTAGAGCCAGTACTCGTTGAATCTCTGGATGAGCGTTTGAACCTTGGTTCCCTTTAGTCCAAACGGCGTCAACGTGATGTCCTCAGGAAAGTTTATTTGCTGTTTCAGTTGTGACGACCAGTCCCACCATGACGGTGTCCAACTGTAGCTCCGCCCACAGCGTCTTCGCTTTCTCGGCTAACGTAAAAGCAAAGAGCGCCTTCGCTCCTGTGGTTCGAGCCACCTCCTCGCCGCCACTGCCGACCAATAACTGCGGAGTCTCCTCTGGACTGCAAGGTGATCGCTTGATATGCACGCACAATTGCACGCAAACACACACACACAGTGTAAGATGGGGCGGGTGTCAGTATTTGCTCTGTACTGGTGCACAAGTGTATTTGTTGTTTCAAATAAATCCACAATCGCTGTGTATGTGTGTGTGTGTGTGTGTGTTCATCAATCAATCATTCAGATTTATTTCCAGACTCGGGATCCATGCGTAAACAAGTTTTAAAATACATTCAAATAGTCCTCAAATATACATATATGCAGAGGTGGATAGAGTAGCCAAATATTGTATTCAAGTAAGAGTACTGTTACTTTATAATAATGAGTCTAGTAAAAGTAAAAAGTAGTCATCCAAATATTAATTTGTGTAAGAGAAATTACTCAATGAAAAAACTACTCAAGTAGAGAGAACTTTGGAAGTTCAGATTTATTTATTAGTTTTTTTTTTTATCAGAAAATGAACATCAAATTTAAAAAAAAAATTCAACACACACACCTGCCTACAGATCCATGAATTGCTTTATTCACTTAAATAACTTCATGAAGAAGCTGTTTGCTGAAGAGATCGTGTGTGTGTGTGTGTGTGCGTACGTGTGTGTCTCTGCACATGTGCTCCTACCAAAACATGAGCAAAAACATCTGGCACAACCCACAAGGTGAAGTGAGTTTGTGAGCAGAATTTTGCAGCCCACCAGCTCAGCTCTCCGACTTCCAGGGTTAGGGTACGATGATGTCATCGCCCGCTATCGTCCAATCGCTGGTGTCGTCACCAAAGAAGCGCTGTGCTTGTCAGCCATGTTTGTCAGCCATGTTTTGCACTTCGACAACTGTCAAGTGGCGCCTCGACTTGGTCCGTTGCGTCTCCAGCATGGGACCGCTTCAACTTGACGACAGCCAATCACGGGCTATCTTTGATGCGCGATGTCATCCAAACAAACATCTTTCTTTCTTTCTTGTTTGTTTGTTTTATTTATTTGTTTGTTTGTTTATTTTTATTTTCAAGAGACACCCACATACATCAACACACAAATTAACCAAAAGACATTTAATTTGACAAACATCCGAGATGATTCGGTACACATAAACCTGTGTGTGTTTTAAGTCCATTGGCAAACATGAAGATTGAAACAGTCAAATCAGGAAATCAGCGAGTGCAGTCATGTGGCAAAAAAGGAGATTGGGCTACCCCCCCCTCCCCCCCACACACACACACACTCGCAAACAGGCACATGCACACGCAAAGAATGAAATCCGGAATATAGGAATGCCAGATTTCAATGCACGCAGTGATGTTTTTATGGCATTTATGGAACATGTTGTTCTCAGGTATTTAAACATACTTGTAAAACAATACAAGCATACTTTAAAACATACTCAAGCGCAACAAAGTCAGCTGAGATAAGCTCCTGCATTCCGTGAGCCTGTATAAGATAAACACCACTGAGAATGGATTGAATCACCAAAAAAAAAGAATGAAGCAGTTTTAAGGAAAAGAGCTCAAAGGATGCAACTAATCCTATCGGCCTCTTATCAATTTAAATACTTGGTAGGTCAGAACAAAAAAGGACTGCACCGTACATACTTTATGTGTCCCCCAGGTTATACTTTGCTCACCCCTGCTTTAGTCTTTATCCACAGGAAATAAACTTGTTAAGACGGCGACAATTCTTGATTGTCAATATGCAGGCATGTCGGGCCTGGTGGCTTAGAAGAAAAACGGCGAGGAGGTGAAGAGGTGAGGCTCTGTGGGCGTGGCCTCTGCTCGCAGCCGATCCATTGGAGTGACCTATCGCATTTCTGGGCGGAGCCTCTGTGTGGAAGATGCGATGTCGCGCTTGAGGGATAACGCGCAAAAGCGTCCGTCTGATGTAGCCCCGCCCTCTGCCCGTCAAGCTCCACCCCTTGCATTAAATGTCAATTTTCACTGTCACCTTGTCTTAAAATGAGTTAGCAAAAGGTCATTTTCATATGTCGGAGATGGTTAGTGCGTGCGTGTTGTTTTCTATTGAAAAAACAAAAAACAATCAATCAAAGTGGTTTTAATTGTGAAATTGTGATTTTGGTTCAACCAATGTTGATGTTTTTCTTCACAAAAAAATAAAACATCATAATAATTTGAGGACCAAGTTAACTTATTTATTTGTCATTGAAACAAGCGTCTATAAGGGTTTTAGCAAGATGGCACCCCACCCCACCCCACCCGCACAAACAGTAATTACTGCACACAATTTAACGCCACTTTCGTATTTTTTTTCACTCAATATAGCAATTGGGGTTTTTTTTGTATGAAAATGTCTGACAGCTGTTTATTGTTTTGATAATTGAGTAGCTGAGATTGCTTGAGATATGAGATGAGTGACCCATGTTCTGAGTTTTTTCAAGATTGGACCTGTGGTTCTGATTATTTTTGGGGGGTGGGGGGGGGGCTTTGACTTGTGAGTAAGAATAGGCGATTGAAAACAGCACGTCCCTCACTTCCGAAAAACATTTAGCTTAAGACAAGCAGCTGTGAGGATTCTGAAGTGATGACGCACAATTAGCGACATTTCTGCTCAACAGATTTATTTAGCACGGCTTTTGGATTTTTTTAATTGATTGCACTTTCCAACATTTGAAACTTGAAACTGATAACATTTAGTCTTATAATAATAGTCTGTTAGGAAAAGGTCATGCTCGCCACATGGTAGCCGAGATGGACTTGTTTAGTTTTGAGTGCTAATGCTTATCAGTAGTGCTAGCGCTGCCATTTTGGAAGGAAAGGCCTTCATTCTGTGCTACAACTTCAAACAGTGACCAAGCGCCTTCCTAATGGAGCACAGGTGACTCGTTTTGTCGGGCCAAGTGGTGTAATGCTGCATTCCAGAAAAGTGGGAAGTCTGACTTTTACCACGTCTGACCGGGAAAGGTGCACTCCAACTAAACTAAACTAAATCTGATTCTGATTCTGCACTGAAACTGTGTTCCTCTAAAGAAAGCCAAACTTGGAGGTGGCGGAAATTAAGATGTTGAGGTTCTCGCTCGGAGTGAGCGGCTCGGATAGGGTTAGAAATGAGCTCATTCGAGGGAAGGCCAAAGTCAGACGTTATGGAGACAAGGTTAGAGAGAGCAGACTTTGACAGTTTGGACATGTCCACAGGCGAAAGAATCTGAGGATGGAGCTGCCAGGCAAAAGAGCGAGAGGAAGACCAAAGAGAAGGTGGCTGGATGTTGTGAGGGAAGACGCGAGGGCATTTGGTGGAAGATGGAGGAGAAAGGCGCAAGTGGAAAAAGATGGCGCGTTCTGGCCACCCAGTACAGGGCAAGCCCAAAAGGAAAAGAAGTCGATGGAAAGTCATGATGTATTGCATCAACTCACTTTACACGCAGTGAAATGTGATTTGTATTGTATTGACTATTGCTTCATATTGGTCTACATGGCTTACAAATGGATGTATTTGGGAATATAATTATGGCAATCAGCCATTGTTGTTGTTGTTGTTGTTGTTGTTGTTCACCTGGAACACTTTGATGTCGCAACAGGTCCAATTTGAGAGGGATTCATCTGACTTTCCACTTTTTTGGAAAGCTCTATAACGACTTGATTCTGGTTCAGGTGACCGGCGGGCAGAGTGGCAAGCATTGAATGAGCGATATTTTATTCAACATACTTGTACTGAAAGAGGACAGTTTGTATGCTAATGACACACACGTGCGTACTTTGTGTACGCGATTGACCTCGCGAAGCTCACCGAGCTGTTAGTTCACTGTTAGCTTTGTTTGCATGTCATTAGTTTGTTTTGTCTTTTTGTTTGTCTTCTTTCACTTCAGTCAACAAACATGGCTGACCTTGAGTTTCGGGATGGGGTGGGGCTCGCGGCATCGCTGTCCTGCCACTGGTCACTGCAACAAGACCACGCCCGTGGCTGGTCACATTGATCACTGAAGGAACTTCAAGTGGCTCGTCAAGCAGAAAGAAGAAGAAAGCGCCGGGAGACATGCTCAAACGATGAAGATCGCTGGTCATGAGCGTGATCGCGTCTCGGTCTTCATCATCTGTGGACGGCAGACGACCTTGTTGTGACTCTCAGCTCATGTAAACGGATGGAAGGCTCATGTTGTCAGTTTTGGTGGATTTTGGTTTTGCCGTGTTCCATGTCTTGCGTGCTGCTTCTGTGGGGTGTGTCCACATTCACCTTCACTCCAAAACGTTTCTTCTCTCCAAGTTGTGGGTCTCATTTATATGCTGTGCCTGTTTGTTATTCTTGCCATTGTACCGGCAAGGAAAGGAGCGTTTTGCACACTGACGAATTATTCGCTGTTGGCGAGCTTACTGCCCCAATGCCGTGAGAGAATTGCAGGTGGGATAAATGTCAGTACACTCTCCGATGTTGGTGGCAAAACTCTTCTGAAGAATCCTTTGGCTGTAAAGAATGAAACATCTTCTTCAAGTAAGAGGAGTCCAGTTGCTTCTGTTGGAATTTTGACGCCGATTACCAACGATCCACACAGACGTGGCTCATACTTTCTATGGTCACGATGTTGCTGCTTGGCTGACATTCGGCCAACGAAACGGACAAAAGACTCAACAGATGCAAGAATAACGGTGTGGACGGCTTCTGCTGCTCTCGGTTTTGGCTGCCAGGTCACTTCCAGGCCTGATGAGAAGACCGCAGCCCCTCCCGCACAGGCTGTCCATTGCAGCTTTTCCCCCATCCCTCAAAGGTTCGACCTGCAAATGTTCAGCTTGTGAGGTCGTATCAGCGAGCCAGTGTGAATGGATCCGTTGACTAGGGTTGCGCAGGAAGTGAGCTGAGAAAGGAAAAAGTCTGTTTGCCGATTTATCCGCTTAAACGCGATAAAAAGGGTTATTATTTTTCTGGGAAAAGTTGTCTGTGATGGATGTCGCTAGCACATTCCACTTGGCCCAAAATAAGAAAGTCTATTATTTCTTATCATCTTTGTTACATTACAAGTACTTTTATCAGCTCAGCGTCTGATTGGCTGTCACTCAGCCACTCCCCTTCCCCCTACTTGCCATCGCAGTGATCATATGTGGTGGTGTGGGGAGAATGGGGTGGGGGTGGGGCCTTGAGTGACAGAGATATTACTGGCCAGGAAGATTGGAGCTGCGATTTCTTTGATGAAGAATGACCTACTGAGGATGAGGAAGATGATGTGAGGATGATGACTATCAGCTAGGAGGTGGTGCACCACTTCCTGGACCACTTCCTGCTTCACCTTCCATCTTTTGCCCCAGTCATTTGAAATCATGCTTTATGCTTAATCCTTACATGCTACATACATGCTCCTTCGCCGGTTGTGCGAAGACCCAATTCCAGACCCCCAACTTCCTGTTTGCAAAGAGAGCCAGGAGACTGAACGCCAGCCGTCAAAGTCTCCCGGAGTCGAGCCGCTGCCGGTCGCCATGCCAACAGAGCAATGCAAGCAAGGTGCTTCTAATTGGTTGATTTAGTTAGCAAACGGCGAACATAGAAGACTTTCATTAGCACGGAGCACCCACGTCAGCGTATTGAGGCGTAATTACAACGGCGCCTCATCTCAGCGCAATGTATCGCGGGAATGAAATTGAGTCAGTGAAGAATAAGCGACGCTCGGGTTAAATGAATGTCTGGGTTATTTGGGAACAGCGTAGGTTCGAATCCCCCAGAGGACGCCGGTAAGACGTAGCGGCACACGGCCCGACGGCGCCTTGGGTGCCGCGCGCAAGCCGTGCGGCTTCGGCGCGCCAGCGTCCCATGCAATATGAAGCAAGACGGCGTTTGGGAGTCACATAAATAAACTCTAATGGAAACGTGTGTCTGGAACGTTGTTTTGTCACAATCAATATCCCGTTATCCTTCCATCCCTCGCCATGGCAATACACACACTGAAAGTGAGTGGGAAAGTCCTTTTGACTTGAACAAGACAGAAGAAAAAGAGAAAGACGACAAGAAAAATGAGAAGAGTCATCTGCAGGCACTGCAACGATGGAACAGATCGTTTTGTTGAGGTTTGAGGTTGAGGTAAACAAAGACTCGTTAAAAGATGCTGATAGAAATATCAATACTTTTTTCAGACTTCGGCGCTTCCGTCTTGCATCGGCGCCACTCGAAGCGTCTTGAAGACAACTGTGACGCTCCTAAAGTTGACGGGTTAGGGTCACAACTTCCGGGTCGTTTGCGAGGATTTGAGGCGCGAGTAACGTCAACATTAAGAGAATCGAGATGAGCCCCGAGTGTTTCAGCTGATGACGCGAGCGGCAGTTCCTCAATCAAAGCCTCATGGGCTGTCGCCAAGGCAACAGACAGAAAGTGACAAAAACTCCTGGTTAATAAAGTTGCTCATTAAAGTAACAGGGTGTTAATCATATGCTGCTAATTGATCTTTAAGACGAATACACTGTCTTGTGTGTGTGTGTGTGTGTGTGTGCCCTGAACTGACAAAAGGTTGTCAATCACACAGTTTTCTGTTTTACATGCACACACACGACGGGTGGGGTGAAAGTTAGGAAGTGCGAGGAGGAAATGAAAGAAGTCCAATTAGCATGTAGTTAAATGTGTGAATTTGCTCTGCGTGACAAAAAGTTTTGTTGAAAAAAAAAATCCTCTTTTCTTTGAATTCTTATTCCAACTTCAACTTGACTTCATCTTTAAGAGTTTTACTTTGCAATCATCCATAAATAAAACCAATGTTGTTGTGAAGGCAATGAAGAAGAAATACTGTAGTGTAGTAATAATATAGTAATAAAGTACTACTGTCGCAATACTGTAGTAACACTGCATCAATTATACAATACAAAAAAAAGCGTACTGTATTTTTTTTTTTTTTAAGTTGTCATCTAGGCTATACACGCCAAGGAAGACGGTCAGCACGTCTGCCTCACACTTCTGAGGACCCGTTTTCAAATCCTGCCTCGTCTGCGTGGAGTTGACATGTTTTCCCCCATACCTTTGTGGGTTTTCTCCAGGTACTCCGGTTTCCTCCCTCACCACAAACACATGTGGTAGGTCAACTGAAGACTCTAAATTGCACGTGGCTGTGCATGTGAGCGCGAATGGTTGTCAGTTTCAGCAGTGGGTACACAAATTATTCAGACACCCATAAATTTGATAACTCTTTGTTATAGTACAGCCATTTGCTAAAATCTTTGCTTCAGTTTCCCCCTAATTTATGCTCACACAGCACCCCAGTATTGACAGAAAAAAACTGAATTGTTCAAATGTTTGCATATTTATTCAAACAGACGAACTGGAATATCATGCAGAAAAAGTCTTCAAACCCTTTGCTGTGACACTCGTTTCTTTCACTTGGGTTCGGTCCATTTGTTCTGATCGTCCTTGTGATGGTTCCACACCTTCATCAGAGTCCAGCTGTGCCCGGCCGGGGAAGCCAAAGTCTACAGAAGACCTTACGGCTCCCAGTGGCTGTCAGGGGAAATGAGAATCGTGAGGTCAAAGGAACTGCCTGAAGAGCTCAGAGATAGAATTGCACAGGCACGGGGAGAACATGCAAGCTCCACGCAGGTGCGGCTGGGAACTGAACCCCGGTCCCCAGAACTATGAGGTGGTCACCCTAAATTCTTGAAAAATCAGACAGGGTTACTTTTTTTTCTTCTCAATTGTTTCTCATAGGTGAGGTGATGAAAATTCCAGGCCTCTCTCATCTTCTGAAGTGGGAGAACTTGCACATCGAGTGGCTGACTAAATCCATTTTTGCCCCACTTTAGAGTATAAAAGTGGAAGTTTGAAACATCGCCTCTGTAAGCACCCAAAACTGACGGAATTTGCCTTTTTGTACAATAATCTCCCTGTCATGTTTTTACTTGTTGAGGTCCAAATCCATACTTCCATACGATCCAGTTCCGTACACCGTTTGCATCTCGGCGGACGGACAAACGGACGTTTTCATCCGCCGACAGTTGACGTAGATTTGAAGGTAGACGCGCATGGACGAGGTTTGGCTGTGTGCGCGGTCTGAAGTTTGAAGGAATGTTTGTGTTGATGTGTTTCTATGTTGCTATGACAACAGGGTAATTATCGATTGCTTTAACAAGTTGGAACATAATTGAGACAGAAGACACGGAGATTTAAATCAGGCCAAATTTCTACCGTCAGCACTTTTTAAAAGCTCGCCCCCTCAAGGGAAGTCTGGTTGCTGACATTTTGTTCAAAGCCATAAAATAGACCCGCCTTCCCTCCCCCAACCAATTTTACCTTTTATTTCCCATTCCGACTTTGAGCACCACGCTAAACTACTATCCTACACTACTTTACCACATTGCAATGGTAAAATACTTGAGACACAACACCTCGACAGTACTTCCACTACTTATACTGCACTGCAATATTGACACGCCTGCCATGTTTTGTGTTTTCGTCAACTTAGTTTTGATGAGATTTCATTTGTTTTGTCAAGTTTACCTTTGGCCCACATTCATGTCTTCGCCTGCTCTCCTCAACACCGTTTACAGTACCCAATGATGCTGGTAACACATTACAAACTATGTCAAAATAGAAACATTTAAAAAAAAAATGCTACTTTGAGTAGTACACCAGGTAAGACATTACTTCTCCCAGGAATATATTTAAACTCTGTTTACTTCTTGAACAGTTACTTTTTGCACGTGTTCGTATAAGCGCACGTGCTCGGCGCATCTCAGCGTGGTCAAGCCCAGAGTGGAAGACAGACCGACCCCTCTCAATAGGACTGGCACAGGAGCCCGAGCCGTGCGCAGAGGCCAGCCCGACCATATCGAGTCGGAACTTCTCCACCTCACCCGCCGACTCGGGCTCCTTCCCTACTCGGGTGGTGATGCTCGACGGCCGTAGCCGCAGATCCGATCGCCGAGGTCGCCGAGAGTCTGAAGATAGCTCGCGCGTGCAATTATTGCTAAAGAAGCAAATATTAGTACAGAAAAGTCACGGTCTTCACGTAGGTCATTGTATCGTTTCTTCTCAACACAAATACTCAAGCAAAAGTAAAAAGTAGGTTATATTTAATTGCTCCGATACATCCCATTTATCCCAAAAGTTACTTGAGTGTATCTAACGGAGGAAGTGTAATCCATTCCTACCCACCTCTGGAGAATCCTGACTTTGAGCACAGCATTCTTTCAAGCCTACACTGCTAGACATATTGACATCACTTGTACAATACTGCAGTATCCGCAGTATAGACTAGAAGAGTCAACTGGTGGAGCGGTCAGGTAATACGAAGGTACTCGATACGACGCCAGAGAGGAGCAGCACGGCAAAGTCGCCAAGAGACAAAAGGGCGACCTCGACCTTGAGCGACGGCTCAGAGGACGAAGCGCTCGTTGGAGGAAATGCGTTTTGGGCGGCGACAGACGGAGATGGACGCGCCGGCACATCTTAATAAAATCCAAGAGGCTGATATGATCAAGCATGAAGTACATTACAAAGGTAATGTGAATTTAGAGCCACTTCCTTTCATTATCAAAAACACTGAGCCGGCGCTCGCGTACTCCGCTCGCCCAATTTATGAGGCCCGCTTCCTCAATCTAATAGAAGGATTCAGCTGTTACTAATGGACGATCCGCCGAGGTAATAGACGGCAAACCCGCACATAATGTGGACTGATGCGCCGCCGCGGCTGGCGTGCGGGCTGATGGAGGCGAAGAAAGACAAAGACGGAAAAGTTTGAGAGCGGGGCGGCCTGAAAAACAACGGAGGAGAATACACGCAGGAGTCAGGAAGCGGAACTGCGGCGGCTTCAAGACGGACTTGTAGTCGGCCTTTCGGCCACCGGGGCGTTGGCGTTGTTGCCGTCAATCAACGGCTTTTTTAATTCACTAAGCACAAGCGCAAATTGACTTAACCTCAGCTCACAGTGCGAGTGTGCGTGCACATGAGTGTGAGCGTCAGATCACTCAACTAAAACTGCAACACTAATTAAAAGTGTGCTGAGTGGGTGCGCTCTTGTCAGCTGCGGCAGCTTTAGGTTCACTTTAGGTGGGGGGGGGCTGTGTGTGTGTGTGTGTGTGTGTGTGTGTGTGTCAGCCATTTGATGAGGTGTCAGTGTGCATGTGAACTCTTAAAGGGTCAACACACACACTTTCTGTTTCTGGCCATTTCTCCATTTTTGTTCCTTCACTTGTCATTCTGTCTGTCATAGACACCCCCCCCCCCCCCCCTGTGCCCCACCCTACACCCACACACACACAGTCGAACGTCATTGTCAGGTGGCAGTGAAGCAGAAAAGCTTGCTAATAGCAGGTCACCGCCTGCGTGTGTGATGTTTACAGCTGTACAGCCATAAAGGTTGGCTACATGCTAACCCGTTTTTAAAGCTTCTCACACCAAAATAGAGCAGAGACATTTTGTCATTTAGCTTCAGATCGTCTGTTCAAAAACTGACGTGTTTTTCTGCACGTTCAGAACAATATTTCTCAACTTTGTATTTCAATCCACCTAACCTACACCTCATCCCGAATGAAAATGTTCAATATTTTAATCTAGACATAAATGAGATTTGGCTGTTGCGTTCAATATTTGGATTTAACGGCAACCAATTTGGGGCGTACCCTGCCTCTCGCTCGAAGATAGCTGGGATTGGGCCCAGCACATTCGAGACCCACGAGAGGAGAAGCAAGTACGGATGGAGCATGATGGGCCTCGCGTGGCGGCAGGATCCAGTCTGAATGGACCGCAGCCCTCTACCTGAGTGTGTCAAACGAGCCGTGTCCTGGCTGGGTCAAGGTTAACCGTGATCCCACCCGGTCCTGCGGATGCGCCGCGCTTTGCGACGGACCCCGGCCGTGGCTCCGGTGCAGGTGTGGGTGGACTCCACGGTGGGCGTGTGAAACTGCACCAACCCCGCGACTGGCAGCTGGAGATCACGGCGAGGCCCCCGCTCGAAAACGTCGCAAACTTGTAATTGTTGGTCCTCAGTTACTTTGATATCACAAACGTTCCACGCCAGCATAGGCACCCAAAAGCCGGCCGCTTTCATCTTTCATGAATATTGGCGCTCCCGAACGGGCGCTCGTAAATCTCGCTGGACGTTACGAGCCTCACATGAAATTTGATTGACACGTGTATGCCCGAGGATGCACCTGGCCCCGCCTCCTCCCCGACCGCCCGGGTTATGGCAGGTGAGCTCATTTTCCTTCTTTTATCGGCTGACTGAAGTCTGTCTGTCTGCTTGACGAGCTCCCCTTATTAGCTCGTTAGAGACGGGAGTGTCGTTAAAGAGACAAACTGACCATCTTTCACACACTCGCACGCACACACACAGCAGCTGTTCAAGCAAGACATTAAAAGTCTCATTTTTTCCTTTTATGGCTCTCGTTAATGTTTTTAGGGGCCTGCTAATGACATCACACACCCACACACACAGTCATTAGGTTTTTAGTAAGTGTGCCACTGCTGACCTTTCGGACAAACGACTGACAGGAAATTTCATCAAACGTCAGGCGAAGAAGACTTTCAGAAAGGCGGACGAGCTTCATTGGGCCGTATGGACGTGGTCTTTAAACACGCGCTCCTTTCTGACCGTGCTCAAGTTCGTTCGAGACGGAGCAAAATGAACGGACCACACCGCATCCAAGCCGTCGGAGGGCTTGGGCAAATGCGCTCGGCGCCATAAGATGCTGGCTTTTGTTTGCGACAGACACGTCATTGCGCATTCCCGCTTTCAAGCCCACGAGAGAGCCAATGCCAACATTTTGCTTGTATTTAGGAAGACGTCGTCATGGTCGCCTGTGATGTCACTGGGTGACAAAATGCTGAGTCGGCGTAGCTGTGTAATTAGCTCTGTCAATCATTGCTCAGCTTGTATCCTGTTTGCAAACAGCAGGTAGCAATCAGCCTCAAAGAAAAAGAGTTCTTGGGAGCGCTGAAGGATGATTGGTTGTCGAGCGATGAGTCCCTCCCCCCTACAGTACTTAAAGGAGCCTTCCCGAGTATACGCGTGCTCTCGTCAAAATACCCCAAGCATCAGAAGTATTAAACTACACGGTGGCGCAGCTGTAAAGCGTTGGCCTCACAGTTCTGAGGACCTGGGTTCAATCCCGGCCCCGCCTGTGTGGAGCTTTCGTGTCCTCGCCCCGTCCGTGCCTGCGAGAGTTTTTCCCGGGAACATCCCAAAGACGTGCAGCATTAATTGGACACTCTAAATTGCCCCGTCGGTGTGATTGTGAGTGCGACTGTTGCCTGTCTCGACGTGCCCTGTGATTGGCTGGCAACCGGTTCAGGGTGTACCCCGCCTCCTGCCCGTTGAATGCCGGGATAGGCTCCGGCACTCCCGCGACCCTTGTGAGGATAGGCAGTTAAGCAAATGGATGAGCGGATGGAAGTTTAAACGTATATCTGGCTATTGGGAAATTGTCTGTTTTTAGGGGTAGATCCGTCCGGTGCAGCGTGTCCACCCTCGTCCCCGGCCCAATACGAAGCCGGACCAATGGCGAGTTCGTTTTTGGTCGATTGACAACCCGTTAGCTGGGTCTGTTTGTTTGTCTCAGTTTCTGCCGACTGGCTTGGAGAGGGCACAGTGTGAAGCACGTGGCCAAAACTGGCAAGATGTGTGTGTGTTCCATATGGAGTTGTCCAGCTGGCATGCGGGAAATGGATCATCTTCAAGCAGCAGAATTCCCACAGAGGATTCTAATCGGCTTCACTGTGGTCATGTGACACAAATGTCTGTGAGTGGGTGTGCGTGTGTATCCAGCTGCTGGCTCTCTTTTGCTTTCCTTTGTTTTGATTCCAAGACCTTCTTGGGACTTGCTTTCAACATTGAAGCAAATGACCTTGAAATGTTTTCTACTTTTAACGTTATGATGTCAGATTTCTTTTGACGCGGGCGTCGATTGTCACTCATCGAGCAGAGGCGACAGTATGTCCATTGAATGTACGTGCATGGAGCAACCGAGACTCAAGTCTTCAGTCCCAAGCAAGTCAAGTGAGACGAGTCAAGTCACAACTCGTGTTGAGGGAGTTACGATTCAAATCGGACAATCTTAAGTCACAACACTTACCACAACACTTTTCACTAACTACAACACTAAAACGCAAGCTAACATCTTACAAAACAAAAGTTCAATAAACAACAGCCCAGCTTATGAAATTGATCATTCTAAAAGTGACATAAGACACAAATGACACTTGTTTGAACAACTTTACTTGTTTGCTGTGCACTTTGCGCTAAAGTGACAGATGGGCACGACGACGCCTTACACGAGCGGGATTTTTGGGGCCGCTCACCGATTCCAACACAAGATGGAGTAAGATGGAGTGTCCATTTAAATGACTTCCTCATTTACAGTCTAGACGTGTACTTTACAGTGAGTATCCTCAAAAAGCATTCTCTCTTCATGTCACGTATTCAAATCGGTCAAGTCAAACCTACATTTTAACAGGAGAGAAATAATGGCTCCTAATTTACTGTAATTACATTACCAAAACTTTCAAGCATCACAGAACGGTGGTACTGTATGTTTACGTACAACCTTTAGTGCTCGCACTAGCTTGCTAGGTTGCATAACATTTTATTGCGTGCCTGCGAGTAGTATCGCATTCAAAGTACGTGAACATACTTCAAGCGAGCTTTGAATTTAAGTCATTTCCTGAGCACCGGTGACCACCAGTACATCTTTTTCCTCATTTTCTTCTGACAATACAGAAGACATGAATCATTGTTTCTGTCGTTGCTATGTAACGTGTACCTGGTCGTGTTTCAGTTCACAAGATAAAGTCCAGCGATCGTAAAAGATGAAGTGGAAAGAACAAGACTTGAATGCAGTAGTCTCACATAGTGCATTTGTGAAAGACCAAATTTGTCATTTCGTATGAGCATGAGCAGAAGCTTCACGTGGTGGTTGTTTCAAACATATAATCTGTCCCACACCAGACATTTTTTGATATATAACTTTATTGGTGGTTGGATATTTACAGTATTACCCTAATGGGAGCCGGTTAGAAATACAAGAAATACATACATACATCAAAAGACGTGACAAGACTGAATCTAATCGGTTCTACAAAATAATGCGGTGGTTTTATTTTGAAGAGGTCACACTTCCCGGACGTGCCGTATTTATGACGCTAAGGATTTGAAGTTCAGTCCATCCAGGACCAGGACGTGCTGTAGGTCACATCTGGAGGTCAGACAAGAACGACAAGGCGATCGATCGCCTCTTGACGGCTTCCATTGATGTTTGCCTCAGGTTTTGCTTCGGGCTAACTGGATATTAGCCGGCCGTCTTTGGCATGCAACGCGAACAAGTCTTCAAGAGATGTTGGGAGCCGGAAATAGATCTTTGGACATGCAGACCGGTAAGCGTGTGCGCGTGCATTTATTATTATTTAGTTATTTAGCTCCATGAAACGTATTGCGTGGATGTTGTCTTGAAACGTGCAGAAGAAGCGAATCCGTTTAGGGACGGGACTTTCGGACGGCAGTAGTCCAATGGAAATGCTTTCCGCTTTGGTTCGTGAGGAGGAGAAGAAGAAGACAGTAGGGAAAGTGGAGCAGGGAGTGCAGGTCAGTCCCGGTTGCCGTGATGACGATGGGCTTTCCGCTGTTGTTCTGGAAAGGTGCAATGTGCTTGTCCGCGCAGGTGTACCTTCTCCCACCCGGAAGTCCGCACCTGTCTTGCGTCAGATGTCTCGCAGGCGAGCCGGTATCCGACCAGAACGGCAACACGCACCTGACATCACACATACATACGCAGAAACATACGTGCACAGAGCTTTACAATGCGCATAGTAGAGAGCTCGTGCACGAGACGTCACACTTTGCACGGCGCCATATTGCCCGTCAAATCTCGCTGCTTAGCAGTGCGGGAGTCGCTGAACCGGAGCAGATTTTTCAAATCGCCAGAGGCCTGTTGTGCAGTTGGTTGTCACAATAGATGAGACACTTCTTCAAAGATGTCATTCGATAGAATACCATCAGAAAAGATCGATGGATTTCGGCAATTAAACGGGATGGATGATGCCCAACCAAATACACGCGCCTGTGTAACGATCATTTCATTTCAGCTGGGAAATATTCTTCTCAAATCATTGAGATTTATTTTAAGTAATGGCAATTTGACTCATTTGAGAACAAAGGGTATTTTAAAAAAAAAAAAAAATTAACCGTCTGTCGGTTACAGAGGTAAGCGTTTGGCAGCAATACGGATCAGTGTATGGAGGAGAGTTCTCCCTGTTCAAATTGTTTCTTCCAATCATAGTTAATAAATGAGAGTCTGTGTAAAATCGAGGGTCATTTATTGAAATTTGAGTGGGTCCATCACTGGGATTTATTCTTGATTGAGAACAGATCCAGCAATGAAGTATTTGTGTACGTCCAGACTTTTAAACACTTTCAAACCCTTTCGTGTAAATCTCAAAATCTTCACCAGATACATGCATACCTAATATCCAGTTGTCCAAGACAAGCGGAAGCGAATTTACAGCCCACTTTCTTATCAGCGAGAACATCGCCTTTGGCATTAAATATGGATCCTCCTATGCCAAGTGTCTCATTTTTCCACGTACCTTCGTTTGTCACCTTCTACATATTTAATGGCATCGGACAAAACCCTGGGTGTCGTGCTATAAGACGTTTTCGTTTCGTCTCAATGGAATTTACTTGCAACAATGCTTTGTTTGACCAGCAATATGCCCACGTAATCAAAAATCACGTGATTTTATGACGGATGTTCACGAGTTTTATACAACACAACACACCCGCATGACATCCACACTCGTAGCACTTTTCAGATGTGATGGCAACGCGTTAACTCTGTGGGGGAATGTGGATGCCCCGCATGTTTACATGTAGTTGCACTTAGCCAAGCCCAAATAATAACACCATCACATCTTTCAATCACACTTTTCAGGGTCACATCAATCACATGAGGCCCGGTGGAGGCGGGGCTTTGACAAACTCGCACTCTTGATTGGCTGAGTGGGAGCAGAGACCAGCAAACAGGAAGTGGATGAAGTGGAGCCCTGTCGCCCCCTTTTGCCCGAGCTGGAATCTGTCACAGTCAACCGGGTGAGAGGCGGGCGTGCGCCCCAGACCAGTCAGAACTCCGTTGTGCTGAAGCCATTTCTTTTAGCCACTTTGCTTCTCACCTCTAATGTAATTACACTTTTGGTAACATCACTTCCTGTTTTTCTGAGAAAATGTAACCAACATTTTGTTTACGACTGTCAAAATAAACCAATCACAAACCTTTCAAGTAGGAGTTTTATTCTGAAGACATCCTGGCATGAACATGAACTTTTAATCTGCTGCAATCAAAAAGTAAAACCCCTGCGATCTTAAGATCCTGTTATCTGGGCTGGTAGCAGCGGAGGGGGGGAATAACTTATGTCTGGGAGTCTTCCGTCAGCTGACTTTTGAGTCGCTTGGCAGCAGGACCGTCACCTCTGCAAGGGGTGCCTTCGCCAGTGCCACCTACTAAGCAAACCAAAATTATGAATTGGCCCCACCGCCTTGAACCTGATCACTATTACTTACGAGGGGGGGCTGCCTCCTGCTGGCTGGGGGAGGTGCTGCAAGTCTTTTGGGTGAAAATGACACCACTTGCTGTCTTCCTGGTTTCTGCGACAAAAAAAAATCTTGGCTGTCAGACAACACACTTGGGATGCAAGCGCCACCCGCTTTTTACACCTACCAGCATGCAACAAAAGTGAGCGGCACACGCAGGAAACCGAGCGCTTAGCGTCCGAATCTGACAGACCGATCAACGAGCATCTGAGGGGCTCGTCAGGAAAACACACGTAGGAAACAACAGTTATGAGGAGTCAGAAGAGAAGTGGGTGGGCCCAAGGATACAAGTTGATGATGTCATAAGGTCCTCGCAGCTCCAGAGGCTGATGACATAAACACACATCAGCATTGGGCAGATAAACAACATAATGCGCACACACGACGTGTCAGACGCGCTAACTGCCGTACCTTCTCCGCCCCACTGGACAGCAGCACATTCTGAAAGACAAAATGGGCCATTGTGCTCAAGTTCATCATCGCCATGACGTCGGCGCCGTCACTCACCTTCCCTTTGCAGGCCTCCATCAGGCTAACAGCGTTTGCAATCGTGTAGCGCCTCAAGGTGGCGTCTCGGATGGCTGAGGCGAATGAAACTTCAAATGCCAGCCCCCTTGCCAAAGCCTACATGCGCAAGCACACACACACACACACACACACCATTGTGTGAATCTTGCCGGCATCAGGTGGAAGCCGTGCATATCCAAAATCTTCACTTTCCTTTAAACCCCCCCAATCCCCCAACACACACACACAAAAATGCATGTTGACAATCATAGAGAGCAAGTCATTCATTCCCAACACTTCAGTTTGGGCAGTGATTGAAAAGAATACCAAAATAACCATGGCAATTGACCACTAGTGGCCATTTGTGGGAAAAGTATGAAATTGACAACTTTGGGCAGCAGGTTTCCACCTATTGTCAAAAATATTTAACTGATATGAAGGGACTATCAAATCAAAATAAGTCACCACGTTGACTGGCGCTCTCTTGAAGAGGAAAGGAAGTTTTTCTGTCACTGACACGCTGATGATGTCCACGTCCAGCTGTGTGCACGCCGCCTTCAACAAACCCAAAGAGCACAACTCACAAGCATCAGTGTGTTCATTTTTGATTGTGTGTGCTGTGTAGATCTCACATGAAAAAGTTTTTCTGTCATTGGTTGGACTGCCAGCAAGTCATACCCAGTGTACTCTGTAGGATTTGGCCTCTAAACACACACACACACACACACACACACACACACACACACACACACACACACACACACACACCATTGTCTTGAGTACTTTTTAAGGACAGTGCAGAGATAACTTTTAATGAAGTAGATACTCACAAAGTGACTCAGCTCTGACATCACCAGAGTCAGTCTGTTGAGCACTCTGATTGGTCGAGAGCGACCCTGCTCCCCCAAAGACACACGCACAAACACATAACTCAGAGGTTTTGTAGCAGCGTGCAAACATACACACACACACACACACACACATTCATATATATGTAAACATACACATAAACAAGATGAGAAGTATTGATTACCTGGACAATGGGCAGCTGATCAATGAGCTCATCTATTGGCTTGGGTGCCGGAATGGCCTACACAAGCAAATACCGGCAGGTGTGTCTGATTCAGTGTGTGTTTGTTTGGATCAGTGAATTCCGTGTTTATCAGGGCGTCTGTCACCTGTTTCTTTTTGGTCGCTGGTTCAAACGTGTAGTTGACAGCCACTGTGGAGAAACCAACTGCACGAAGACAACATTGTTGGTCGTTATTTATACCAAATCACGCAAGAGACCCGCTGTGGCGACTCTCGACATGAGAACACTTGAAGTAGCTTCATCATAGTCTCTGACTGTAAACAACGTATTGACCACCATTGGCTTGCAAGTAGTTTAGGGCAGGGGTCGGGACTCTACTGCTCGCGAGCCATATCTGGCTCTTTTGATGGTTGCATACGACTCGCAGAACCCTCATAACAACATACTGTACATGTCATATCTGTCGTGCAGCCAACGCAAATTAGGCAGAGACAGTCTGTCGTCGTGGGGTTGCCGTAGTTTGCTGTGACAGTCAACATACGCAGGCCTATAAGGTTCGTACGCAGATCGGGTCGGAACAACTAAATTATGGAAACGCTTTTGACAAAGGTCACTCAAAGGAAAAAAAGCTGAGGTGTCCCGAAGTTTTCAACAGGAACGGACAGCCTTTGTGGAGATTGAGGGTTCTGCTGTGCCAAAATTATCATGATAAAATTGCAACAATGAAATGCTCAAATGTAAAAGTACCACTTCGACACATGCCTTACTCTGTTTGCATCCGAATACCCTCGGGGAGACAGCCGGTAGAAAGCATGTCAAGAGCTAGCAGAGTCCAAGTTAGTCAGCAGCAAATCCGTGTTTGGACCCAACAAGGTGAATGCAATTCAGATGGCTTTGCTGGCGCATTAAAAATTGTGAGAAACGGAAAGCCATTCACCGAGGGGCAAGTATACCAGAGCATTCATACTTGATGTTGCCAATAAACATTCTGACGGCTTTGCAAAAAGATAAGATAATCAAACGAATAAAAGACTTGCCTTTGTCGGCAAGAACTGTTCACCATCGTACCATCATGATGGAAAATCAAATTGAATTACTTTCACGATGAACAGATGGAAATCCCAAAGCCTGCAAGAAGCTTCATCTGACGACACCAGAAGTCGCATTCATGGTAAGAAGTACTTCGGGTCGTCACTGGTTAGTTATTTCAAAGAATTCAGAGACTTATTGTACAGTAAAAGTGTTGGTCTTACATAAATGCGCAAATACACTTACATTTAGTTTTGAAATTATATTGTATGGCTCTGAAATCTTTAAGTATTTAACATTTCTGGCTCTCTCGGTCGAAAAGGTTCGCGACCCCTGGTTTAGGGTGCAAATCGCCTCTCGCCCAAACTCAGCTGGGATAGGCTCCAGCACGGACGCCGGCCTAGTGAGGATAAGTGGTACGGAAAATTCATCGATGGAAGTAACGTATTAAATAGTAGAAAACTTCCGATTTGAGAAGCGCGCGCGTTTACAGTTCAGAGCGTAGAGTGTTAGCATCACAAGCCTCCTAGCTCGCTGCCTTTCGTATTCCAGTAAAATCAACTTTAGCCAAAACCTTAGGCTCAATTCGGTGTCGGGAGACTCACGATGAGCTGCCATGTCGATTAATTGCTGCATGTTTTGTTTATCTGGCGAGAAAGTCACGTTTAAGTCCATGAACACCGACATGATGGTGACCAGGAAGTTGCCGTCATGCACACGTTGGGCGAAACACCGAAGTGCCTCGTGGGAAATAAAACTTGGTGGCACAGGGGGCAGGCTGCTCCTAAATACTTCCACCAGTCAAGTGGCCAGAATCATGGTCACGTATGGATGGATAACACACGCCCTTTTTAGCTACGTGTCTTCGGCGACGCTAACTGGTCCGGAGGTTGAAGTCGTCGTCAGCGCATTGACTGTGCGCGGGTAGGGTTGCTACAATTTCGTCACGGAAATGGGACTCCTTTTGCATGAAACCCTAACCTAACTTCACCTTTTTTTTTTTGTAGCGTACGTTTTGGCGTCGACAAAGCAGTAAACCTTATGAAAATCGATTGAGGAATAAGCACGTTACCGTCTATTGGAACGTCGACCTTTCCAACATGGCAGTTATATAGACACGTCGGCTGTTTTCTATTGCGCAGGCGAATCTATGTCAATGATAGCTATGGACTGAATAAAAGAACGGGCTATCCGAGAAAGAAGGTCACGATCGAGTTGTCTGCGTGTGCGCTAAACTAACAATATTATCAAAACCAATCTTTTTTTACATTGAAAGCACAGCATGACATGCCATTAATCTATGTCACTTAAGTTCAATACAAGCACATTTTCTTGACATTTGGACAAGGGTTAAAGAGAATCTTGGTGTGAAAATGTAGAAAAGAAACTTACAATGTTGTTGTTGAAACTATGTGAAGGCATTGTTTTGTGTCCCATTAGCAGGAAGCTTGACTGATGAACTCTTGAGCCATGTGGAGGAAGTTTCTGTGTTCGTCTTCATATCTTCTCATGTTCCACCGTCGATCGGGCTTCGTCTCCAGGATGAGGTCTGCTCACTCCTCACTTGAAGAGTGGTGGGCAGATGGCTCCATGGATGGATAAATTCGAGACTCGATTGCTTATGCTGTCAGGTACATGAAGAAGCTGCAGCAGGATGACGAGGCATGCCTTGCAGCACTTGTGACAGGACATCTTCTCCTCTTCCACCGACTTGAGCCTATGCTCCGCAGGAACAATGCAGGAGGTTTCACCAGCCCAACTCTGTACTACACAGGTACACGCCAGAATGTTGAACACGCGCACACACAAGAGTTGAAATGCTCCTCCACGGCTGCGACAAAATCAATCGGACACCTTCATGTTCTTCACGTTTGTGTGTATGTGTGTCTGTACACGCGCACAGATATGCAGTCGGTGGTGCAGGCGCTGGGCGCTACAGAGTCACTGCTGAACGAGTCTCTTCTCCTCGGCTGCCGTGAGGACATGCACGCGTACTTCTGCCTGGATGTGGGTAAGAAAGAAGAAACAAGAAGCATGTGCAATCATTGCTCTTGTTGTTTTACTGTCATCCTGCTTTAATTTCATCTTTAAAAATGTTTTATGCATGCCAGCCCAGCTGGATCGGGAGTCAGTAGAGAAGTTGTGTGAAGGAACCTTTGTGGACCTGAAGAAGTCATTTTTTCTGCTGTCAGGAGCGGAGGCGCCTCTTGTGGCCAAGGTGCGTAGTACAGTATGCAGAAGGGACAAAAGCACCTCAATCCCTCATTGTCAAAAATGGCCCATTTTTTTCTTTTCAATATTGCTAGGTTAGGTTAGGTTCTGCTCTCGACATAAAGCCAGAAATGGACTAAACGATAACTTGTAATTGTTAAAACTGCAAATTTGGGTCGCCGGTAAGTCTAGGTAGCAGTGTACCTAATGTATGGATTCTTTCAGGGCAAGGCGCTCCTACGCTGGCATCAGACCAACAAGTACTGTGGTGCCAGCGGTCAGCCGACATGCCGAAACCAGGCGGGAAGTCACAGAGTGTGCGACACCACCGGCATGGTCTTGTATCCCACGGTAACATACCCCACCGCCCGTCTCCACATCTTGTCAACCCATCCCCAGTGGCCTTTTCACGGTGGTCCTCCAGATGGCGCCAGTGGTCATCGTGCTGGTGTCTGACGGCCAGCGATGTTTGTTGGGCAGGCAGCCGTCATTTCCGCCCGGACTGTACAGCGCTCTGGCTGGTTTCTGCGACATGGGTCAGGAGCGCCGGTGTCGCCGTGTCCCACTTCCGCCGCGGGTTCTTCCAACATAAATGATTTGTCTGTGTTTGCAGGAGAAAGCCTGGAGGATGCACTGCGTAGGGAGGTAGCGGAGGAGGTGGGCCTGGAAGTGGATGCCATCTCTTACAGCTCGTCACAGCACTGGCCGCATCCACACAGCTCCTTCATGCTGGCGTGCCACGCCCACGTTAGCCCTGACAAAACTCAGGTTAGACGTAAGCCGCAGCCAAGACAGCTTTCGTTGTTTTGGGGTTTTTTTTTTTTTTTGGGCGGTTTCTGTCGCTCGAAGCACTGACGTGCGCTATTTCGCAACTGTTTCCCGAAGTTTATTGAGCTAATGCAGATAATTTACATCTCAAAAAATCTCATGTCTCTCCACCCAACAAAAATCCCTCCATCTTCTACCACTTATCCAAGGTTGGGTCACGAGGGCAGAAGCTTTAGCAGGGATGCCCAGGAACGTAGATCAGTAAATTGAGAGCTTGACCTTTTGACTTAGCTTCTTCTTTATTACAATGGACTGATACAAAGTACGCAGACACTGGATCGATCCACCAATTCTTCCCTCAGTTGTGAACAAGACCTTAAGATACTTGAACTCTTCTACTTGGGACAGGATGTCATCCGTGACCTTGAGAAGCCACGCGACCCTTTTCTAACTGAGGAACATTGTCAAAGGATTGGATGGGCTGATTGTCATTCCAGCCGCTTCACACTCTGGTGCAAACCGCTCCAGTGAGAGATGGAGGTCATGGCTACATATGATGTCACTGAGGTGTGTTAACATTTATACAGTATAGATGGACAGATAAGCAGAACCCTAGAAACCTTGTTTTGCATGTGAGGGGGGAAAAAAGGGACCCAGTGGATGGCAATCGTGCAAAACATGGAGATGTGCCCGTTCTGACATTACGCAGAAGCACTCCTGTATCCATGCTTCCAAGGTGCCCACATTTGAATGAGGTCACCTTGACATCTTAAGAGAGACCGTAAATAGGAGGCCAGCTTGCTAGAGCGCGCCTTAATGTGCGTGCGATCGACAAATCCGCCACATCTGAATCAAGCGACGAGATGGATGATAGGCTGACGTCTTTTTTTGGGGGGCGGGGCTGGGAAAGCCGTCGCGCGATCGACCAAAACTTCCTCGATCGCGATCGACACATTGAGCAACCCTCATGTAGTGGTACACACGGCTGACTTTGATGCGGGCAGCGCGCGATCCGTTCCTGTTCAGTGATTGCAACCAGTTCAGAGAGTAGTCAGTCTTTTGCCTGAAGTTGACTGGGATCGGCTCCAGCACTCCTGAGACTCTTGTGAGGATAACCGGGTTGGAAAATGGATGGATGGATGGATGGATGGATGGTTTTACATTATTTTATAGTTTTTCTTCTTTAGAAGTGAAAGGAAAACTGGAAATTGGAACATAATTTCAAGGGCGCCATTTTGCCCAGGCACACGTTCTCATTAAATGTGAATTTTCATCCATTCATGCTGTTATCGTGATCCCGTTTTGAAGAATTTTTCGTGGAGAGCGCAGAGGAAACAAGTTCACCTTCGTTTTATGTCCAGCTCCTTGTGGACCACACAGAGCTGCAGGATGCTCGTTGGTTCACTTTGGACGAGATCACTGCCGCCCTGAAAGCAAAGTCTCCGCCCAGCGGAGGTCTCCTCGCTGCTGCTCCCTGGCTACCGCCAAAACACGCCATCGCTCACATCCTCATCCGCGAGTGGGCCGAGAGACGGCGCGACCCTGGGAGGCCGAAAGTGTAGAGATTTCCGCTCCGGTGTCCAGCCAGGTGTTTTAAGAAGGAAGAGTAGAAATGCTGAACACAAGCTTGACTTTTATTCCACAAAAACAATATACTGTACCTGAATTAATCCTCGTGACCGTCATACTGTATTTTCTCGTGTCACGTCTCAACACGTCACACAACTTGAACACAATTTGATCTTTTGGATTTGTTATTCATACTCGTCTCTTTTCAAAAGAATGAATAGCGTTCAATTTAAAATTCTGACATGAAACTTGAAATTGAGGGTGTTATGTATAATGTGGTTAGCGGCTACGCCCCACAGGTAGGATGTGACCACGAGTTGAAAGAGAAATTCTGGAAGGATCTAGACCAGGGGTGTCAAACATCCGGCCCGTCTGGTGGTTTGGTACGGCCCGGGGAAGAAAGCTGCATTGTATAAAAAAAAATATGAATTTTCTTTAAAATTTGTAGTTCTTGTATTATCCGCTAGGGGGCGCAGTGTTTTAGTACGTGCAGACAACATGAAAGCAACACTGCGGCGGAACTAGGACCACCTTGACCTGGTAAAATTGAACGTCTGTACAGCGTCTATTGGCGACAATTGCATTATCTACTTTTCCGTTTGCCTCGCACCCTCATCAGCAAAATGTCTTTGTCAAAAAGGAGAAAAGTAGACACAGTGTCGGACTTTTCAAGAAAAATGGACATGTTCTTATATGTTCACGGAGGTGAATGGGAAACCCGTGTGCCTGGTGTGCCAGCAGCAAGTTTCGGTGCTTAAAGAATACAATATTCGGCGCCATTACGAAACTCAGCATGGTGTAAAATACAACAGTTTGCATGGAGAATTGAGAAAACAGAAGGTAAATGAAATGATGGCGCGTCTGAAGAAACAGCAATCTGTTTTCACCCGGAGCCGAGAAGCCAGTGATGCTGCGGTGAAAGCCAGCTACCTAATTGCGAGCCAAATAGCAATGGCATCAAAGCCGTACAGTGATGGAGTTCATCAAAAACTGCTTGCTGACGGCTGCTGAAATTGTGCTGAGAAGCGACATGCTTTCGCCAATATAAGCTTGACAAGAAATACCGTGGCAGACAGGATTTCGGAACTCTCTGCAGATTTGGACCACCAACTAAAACGCAAAGTGGGGTCATTTGTGGCATTTTCTGTTGCAATTGATGAGAGTACTGATAGCACGGACGTCGCTCAACTGGCCATATTCATTCGTGGGGTTGACAAGACTTTGAATGTCACAGAGGAGTTTCTCGAGCTGGTGCCGATGATCGACACCACAACAGCTGGGGACATTTTCAGCTCCGTCGTCGTTGGAGCGCTGGACAGAGTCGGAGCGGACTGGTCGCGCGCCGTGAGCCTGGCTACTGATGGTGCGCCGTCAATGATCGGTAAAAAGGCAGGCGTTGTGACAAAGTTCAGAGATAAAGCACAAGCCCCAAATGGGGGAGGTAATTTTTGGACATTTCATTGCATTTTGCATCAGGAGGCATTACGCAGCAAATCGCTAAGAATGGATCACGTCATGGAGGTGATTGTCCGAACTGTTAATTTCATCCGAGCCGGAGGTCTCAATCATCGTCAATTTGACAGCTTTCTCAGTGACTGCAACATTATCCACGGTGTGCCTTATCACACGAACGTACGATGGTTAAGCAGAGGTGCTGTGCTAAAGCGCTTCTTTGATTTACGTGATGAAATCGGACAATTCATGGAGGAAAAAAGGTAAACCTGTTAAGGAATTCCAGTGCCATCTGTGGCTGCAGGACCTTGCGTTGATGGTTGACATCACTGAGCACTTGAATATTCTTAACAAAATGTTGCAGGGACGCAAAAAAATCGTAACGCAGTATTATGACAGCATACGTGCATTCAAGTTAGAGCTCGGGTTATGGGAGACGCAGGTGGCAAGCGGTGACCCTGCTCATTTTCCCTGTTTAAAAGATATGTGCGCAGCAAGCGTTAATTCTGACGTGAAACGGTTCAAAGAGAAGATTTCAGGGCTGTTGATGGAGTTTGAGAAAAGATTTCAGGTTTTTAGCGAACTCGAAACAGATTTTGCAGTTTTTCGCTCACCATTCACAGTCAAAGTTTCTGATTTGCCCGTTGCCATGCAACTTGAAATCATTGATTTGCAGTGTGATGTAGCGCTGAAGGACAGATTTGCCTCTGTAAGCTTGGACACATTTTACAAGTCGCTCCTACCAGGCTATCCTGCATTGACAGCACTAGCTGCTAAAACATTGTCCATGTTTGGGACAACCTACCTTTGTGAGCAAGTTTTCTCACTAATGAACATTAATAAAACAAAGCTGCGCTCAAAGCTCACACATAAGCATTTGAATGAGATTCTGAAATTGGCTGCTTCTCAGGACATGATGCCTCATATTGATGCACTTGTGCAGGATAAACGATGTCAAGTTTCAAGGGCAAATTCCAAGCAAGACGAATAATTGCTGTGAAAGTTATTCATTTGTTCAAATTGCTTTCCGGATGTTGAAAAACAGTGTTTTCAAGTTCCACAAGGCTGGTACTAAATGTTTTTGGAACATTGTTACTATTTCTGTGATCAGTTTTATGTACAACACACTTAAATATATGTTTAACTGTGTAAAAGTGTTGTTAAAATTGCACATACTTTATTTATGTTCTTATGTTATTCTCTTGTTCATAATATATTGTTCATAATGTAAAAGGAAAGTTCTGTTAATAAACATTTTGATAATTTACTCATTCTTTGCACTAATTATTAGTATTAGTGACTAATACAAAGGAAAAAAGTGGGCTTATTGTTAGTTCTATGTAATTTTGCAATGAGCTTACTGGTCCGGCCCGCTTGATCTCAAATTAAGCTGTATTCGGCCCGCAGACCAAAGGGAGTTTGACACCCCTGATCTAGACAAAGTACTTTTGAGCTTCCCAGACGGAGAGAGAGAGAGAGAGAGTTGTGATTGGTGCAGATTTCAATGGACATGTTGGCGAAGGAAACGGGGGCGCTGAATAAGTGATGGGTGAGTACGGCATTCAGCAAAGGAACTGGTGGTGGACTTCGCAAAAAGGACGGAAATGGCAGTGGTGAACACTTATTTTCAGGAGAGACCGGAACATAGAGTGACCTCCAAAAACACGCAGGTGGATTATATTTTGTGCAGACGATGTAATCTGAATGAGGTTACTGATTGTAATGTAGTGGTGGGGAAGAGTGTAGCTCGACGGCATAGGATGGTGATGTGTAGGATGACTCTGGTAGCGGGTATGAAGATTAAGAAGACAAAGGTAGAGCAGAGAATCAGGTGGTGGAAATTGTTGTGTGGCCTTTCGAAAAGAGGTGAGACGGGCTCTAGTTGCCCCCTGGCGCATCTCAATGTATTCCTTACGCCTCTCGTCAGTCCTCTCCGTGTGTAATCTCTTTCCTTGGATTACTTCCTGTATTTTGGGGTTCCACCACCAAGTCTCCTTCTCCCCTTTCCTACCAGAAGACACCCCACGTACTCTCCTGCCTGCTTCTCTGAATACCTTCGCAGATGTTATTGGGATCTGCAGTGAAAAGCAGGGAGCAGGAGGAGGAACAATTAGAAAGATGGAGGTAGGCACTGGAAAGGAGAGGAGTAAAACAATATATGTGCGTGAATGAGAGGGGCTGAGGAAGAAGAGTGAAGCTCCAGGGAGAAGAGATAGCGAGGGTGGACGACTTAAAATACTTGGAGGCAACAATACAGAGCAAAGGTGAGGGTGGTAAGGAAGTGAAGAAACGGGTCCAAGCGGGATGGAACCCTTGGCGGAAGGTGTCTGCTGTTCTATGTGACAGAAGAGTATCCGCTACGATGAAGGGCAAAGTTTATAAAACAGTGGTGAGGCCAGCCGTGATGTACGGATTAGAGACGGTAGCACTAAAGAAACAACAGAAAGCAGTAGTGGAAGCTCGACTCGGGACGGAAGTAAGTATCTGCGAGCAACAGTATGGTTTCATGCCTAGAAAGAGTACCACAGATGCCTTTGATGGTTTGGACATGTTCAGAGGTGAGAGAGAGAGTCTATTTGTAGGATGGAGCTGCCAGGCAAAAGAGCGAGAGGAAGACCAAAGAAAAGGTTGATGGATGTTGCGAGGGAGGACATGAGGACACTGGATAGTGCTAGAGAGGAAGATACACGAGATAGGCTTAAAGGGAAAAAGGGTTCACGCTGTGGCGACTCCTAACGGGGCAAGCCGAAATAAGAAGACATTTAAATGTTCTGTATTTGATCTATTTCAACCTCCATAGAGTGACTCTCTAACATGGACCGTGTCAGTTTCATAAAAGTAAAATTGTGGTTTTTGTCAGAACAGGCCCCTCTGACAGCTTATTCTGTTTGAGCCAGTTTTTTGTCCGTCTTTTCCATCTTTGCCTGAGAGGATGTACAAGCCCCCTTTCCTCTCATTGGTCGCCTCCGTGGAGAAGGTTCGTCTTTTTAATGTTGCCTGCAATTGCACTCAGCGGAGAGATCAATGGAGAGGTTCGCGGGTGATACGGATAAACTCCACAAAGTTCAATGAGCTGATGTCGAATCTCTTGGCAGAAAAATTTCCAACTAAATTTCTACTAAGAAATGCTTGAACCATTTTCATTCACATTTCACGTTAACTGAGGCAACATAAAGTCAACATAACTCCGAATTAGTCTAAAATTTGGTTTGATAAAATATGGCACCTTTTAACTGAGAACTTTTCGATTTTAAAATTAATTTAAATCTGTAATTATCCTACGAAATCTAAATTAATAATACAATTTATGTGTTTTTGCTTATTTTCCACGACTTATTTAAGTGAACAATTTTTTTTCACGTTTGGGTATTGCCGGAAATTCAATGTAGAAATGGGAAAAAAACCTTTCCGGGTTACTGAGCTTCCGGTGCAGAGTCAACGACTGTGTTCACTTCACGGTCATGCCCTCTCGAAAACTTCCAATCGATTGTATAGTAAGCAAGTTACTTGGCAAGTACTAAAAGTAGAATCGGTAAGTATTTGCCGTCACATGAGCCCGGACGTGCACACGCAGCTGGCCGCTGTCATGGAGTCGCTTGTCCACGCCGCCGTGGCCGAGCTCCACAAGCAGCATTCAAGCGGAGGAGGTGGAGGAGGAGACGGCGGCGGCCCGCCAGCCGACCTTCGCCGAGGAGAGGCGCCTCCGTGGGCGGCCAGCGTACACCAAGAGAGCCGCGAACAGCTGGTGAGTGCTCGGAGAAGCGCGAGCAATAATGAATACTGATCTCAGGAGATACGTCACTTCGTCCGCCATATTACGTGTGGCAGATAAACCGGTAAATTTAGACTGTAATTCAAGCACTGATCTAAAAAAAAAAAAAAAAAAGACTGGATCGCGCATCCACATCGAG
This sequence comes from Syngnathoides biaculeatus, assembly GCF_019802595.1. NCBI lineage: Eukaryota > Metazoa > Chordata > Actinopteri > Syngnathiformes > Syngnathidae > Syngnathoides > Syngnathoides biaculeatus. The sequence goes on along the minus strand of NC_084661.1, from coordinate 18,765,649 downwards.
CGGTATGGCGATTGGTTGAAGCCACTTGGCCGCCACCTTGGTACTCCCAAAACGTGCGCAGGACAAGGTTGACAGGTTGGATTATGGCGGGGGGTTTCTCAAAGTTTGGCATGTAGAATTAAAACTGGTCGTGTGACCTTGTCAGTTCTGGTAACTTCAAGTATTTTTAATGCGACTTGGTAAACCAGAAAAAGGATAAGTGCAAAGAAAAGACAGAACACCGTGACGACCAAGAAACCTTGCATATTAGCTAGGGCCCGATTTCCGTGACATTTTAACTTTTCCCAAAATACGCTGTGAAGCACTATCATCAGAACATAGCAAAAAAACTAAGCATTTGTTTGTCATTAAAACATTACATTTCAAGTCAATCAGTTAGATATATTTTTGGAAATAAGAACTCACAATGGGAAAATACATGCTAAACGCATTGTTCGTTTCTTGTCTCTGCTACGTCCTATTTCAGACAGTAAATTGAAACTTTCTTTCCTCACATTTGAAAATCAAATTGAATTTACAGAGTTCTGTATTATGAAATTCAGCAAAAATTTCCCAGAAAATGTGTTTTCTTGCTTACCCACTGATGGAGTTTGGGAATATATTTACATCGCTTTTTCGCGAAAAATCATCAGCTTATTAAGGTGAAGCAGAGAGCGAACAACAACAACAACCGGAAACAAAACTTTGTTCAAGTGAATTAAGCTCATCAGAAAATAAAAAAAACCTTTACAAACAAACTTCAACAATCTCAAAGTGAATCTTTCTAACTTGTGGAATCTTTTCACACAGCCACCAAACTGTCGCAAAGGTCGGCGTGGTTGTTTTGGGAGTATCAAGATGGCGGGTGGTGACTTCAGTTTTGGTGGCCAATGAGGCATCCAATTTTGTTTTTTGTTTTTTTAAGATCAGTGAAGTCAAGTCGTAAAGTGATGATCTACAAATTGCGTAAACTATGAAACCATTGAACCAACCAATATGTTATTTTTGATCTGATGGCTAAAAATTTTTACACCATTAATGTTTAGGCTAAGGAACGTACTAAACCAGGATGTGTTACTGACTGTAATGAAGGGTATTTTGAGATTCAATCTTCATTCATAATCAAACCCTGAAATGTTGATATGCCATGCAGGTTTTTCTGACTAAACAGCAGTGCTTTCATTTAACTGATTCTAATGGATAATTTTTATATTCTGTGCTTGGTATCAATCGATAACGATAGTAAGTGTCCAACTGTGATCTCATCCTTCCTTTGTATCGCTTTCTCAGGCCTTTCTCTTTGGAAGTGACATGTAGCTGTCCCTCAGCTCAATAAAGTGGCGAGATGTTTTCAGACAGCTTCGAGGGGCTACATGTACATGTCCTTTACACTCTGGAAAACGTTAGTGAAGTGGTTAATAAACATCAGACTAGATACTGTGGGGCTATTTATTTCAGCAGGAAAGACTAATTGTTGGAGCCCTGTTTTCACCACAGGAATTAAAAGTATTTGCACATGCAGGACTTCATAGTATTGGCTTCAAAGTTAGCCAATTATACTAGGTAAATTGTAATAGTCTACAAATACAATCAAATGTAATTATTCAGTCTCACCTGAGAGAGGAAATTCCACGAGATCCCATTTTGCGTCAAAAACCATTTCATGGTAGCATCACATGACTCTCCTCTCGCGTGATGTGAATGTCTGTCCCAGGTGTGCTTTGCTGCCATCTTGGAGACGCTGGCCAACGAGGCTTTGGGGAAGATTATCAATATTGTGGATGGCGTCGACCCGAGGCGGACTGTCAGCCGAGCGGACGGCAGCAAGATGCCGCAGATAGCCATCGTCCGCATCCTCAACAAGGCCTGCGTGGGTATGTCTCGAGGCCCCGCCATGTTATGTTGCAGCGAACAACGCTAACGTGCCGTCTGCCCGCACAGAAGAAGAGCACTCGTACGGCATCCCTCCGGCGGATCACGAGGCCCCCACGCTTGCTAAGGTAAGCCCGCAGACACGGCTGTCTGGCATCTTGCTCTGTTGTCCCCGCTGATGGATCTGTGGAACCAGGAGGAACCACTTGAAGAGACGCCATTGATCCCGGCTGTCAGCGTCAAAGACCAACACGGATGCGTGGACCTGGACGCCATTGCTGAGCGTGAGAACCCGATTCGGCGTAACCATTATTGGCTCAACTGCAACAACAAAATGTCGATCGTGGTACTGTACCTCAAATCACAAGATTTTGTGATATGAGCCTTACTAGTAACTCTGTCCTCGAACAAATTGATTTGGAAAGCATTTTTCCTTCCAAATCTTGATTTATTTATTTCTTTATTTATTTATTTTCCATCAAAGTGTGTCTCCTGGCCTCCACGTGATTCACCCGCTTGTGCTTTGTGGCACACTGCCTTCATAAGCCTCATTTGATCCATATGTCATCACATAGCTGAGCTTAAAAAAAATGCTTCTATTGCTGTTTAATTTGGATTACACTGGGTACATTGAAACACAAACATGTTCCTGGTATTGTTTATGTGCTTTTTGAAGAAAATTAGATTGCTAAGAAATTCTGTCCCTGTGTGTGATGTTCATAGCCCTCTGGAGGGTGACCAGTGTCAGTGGCAGCACCTAAACCGTGCATTAGCTGGCTGTTAAATGGAGACCATAAACACACGACTGTCTTATTTAGCAAAACCGGCAATCCAATCCAATCCAATACTGAGGCCATCAAACCGGACACCCTCAATGCCTCGGCTCCACCTACAAATTCTGACCATGATGTTATGAACAGAATTGAGGACAAAGGGCAGCCTTGGCGGAGTCCAACCCTCACCAAACCAAGTCCAATTTACTGCCGACAATGCAGACCAAACTCTGACAATGGTCGTACGGGGACCGAACAACCCGTGTGAGGGCGTTCGGTTCTCCATACTCCAGAAGCACCCCCCACACGACTCCCCCAAAGACATGGTCGGACACCTTCTTCAAGGCCATAAAAAACATGGAGACTGGTTGGCTCCAATGCACCTTCCGAGGACCCCGCTGAGTGTGTGGAGCTGGTCCACAGTTCCGTGGCTAGGACAAAAACCACACTGCTCATCCTGAATCTGAAATCCGACTTCCTGACTGACCCTCCTCTCTAGCACCTCAATAGACCTTACCGGGGAGGCTGAGGAGTGTGATTCCCCTTATAATTGGAACACACCCTCCAGTCCCCCTTCTTGAAAATGGGGACCGCCACCTCTGTCTGCCAATCCAAAGGCATTGTCCCCGATGTTCACATGATGTTTCAGAGGTGCTTCAACCAGGACACAACATCCAGAGTCTTTTGGAACTCCGGGAGAATCTCATCTGCCATTTTCACCGCCTCGCTGACCTCAGACCCAGAGATAGTTGAGCTTGCCTTAGAGAACACAGACTCTGCTTCCTCCTGGGAAGGTGTCTCTGTGGAATTGAGGAAGTCTTCAGAGTATTCTCCCCATCGACACACAACGTCCCTAGCCCAGGTCAGCCGTGACCCATCCCCACTATAAACTAAGTGTTGATGGTGCACTGATTCAGCATCCTAAAATGCCAGCTGGTGAACGATTGTTTCCTCGAAGCCGTCTGGAGGTCTTTTTCCATGGCCTCCCCAAACTTCTCTCGTGCCCAGTTTTTGCTTCAGCGACCACCAGACCTGCATTCCGCTTGGCCAGCCAGTACCCATCAACTGCCAAGGAGTCCCACAGGCCAAAATGGCCAGGTTGGACTTGACGGCATCCCTCAACGGGTTCGGGGATTGGCGCCATGACAGGCAGCGGCCACAGCTCCGGATGGCCACCTCATTGAATGGAGGCACCGAACATGGCCCCCACCTCCCTCGGAACATGAGCAAAGTTCTGTCTCCCTGACAGAGGATTCCGACAGACGTTCCCAGCAGACCCTCACAATAAATTTCGCCTTCTAGCCCCACCTCCAGGCTGGTCTCCAGACTGGTGCGCCAGTCACCTGCGTCGGGTCAAGCACTCAAATATAGAATACTAATTTTGTTGATGGAAAACAAATCAGTATTGTTAGGAATGTGAATACTCTACACTGTGTAGTGTCTACTGTGAGATTGGGCATGAAAATAAATCATTTCAACTTGGTGTAAGTCTTGACAGGACCTGCTTAGTACTACAGTGCAACGAAATATTGGTGGACCTCAGTATACCTCTGTGCTGAAGTAATCATCAGTTTTTTTTTTTTTTTTTTTCTACTGAAACCATGCTAAACTCTCAAAAAGAATAAATCAGGGACAGAAAAAGAAATGTGTGCTGGTTTATATATGCCCGTTTTATGTTTCCTTTCTTGTATTACTACCATTACATAGTGTCAGGTTTCTTTTAATTGTGCAGGCCTATCACAGATGTGTCCTTTTCCTCTGAGGAAATAAAAACAAGTGGTGGAACTCTGTCAACAGCATGCCTTCAATTACGTTTGTCTTTTCACTTCCTGGCAGGTGCCCGACTGAACACGGCGCCGCTAGCGAGCTGGGACTCCAAAGAGTTGGCGGCAGACGGCGTCACGCACAAGAGGAAGTCCTCCTCGTCATCGAGCCGACTGGCCTCGTGGAGCCATGTGCCACGGGAGACCTCCAGCGCCTCGCCCGACCGGGCGCGGCTCCAGCCGCATGGCGCAAACGAGAAGCCTTTTGCCTGTGAGTTGTGCGGCCGACGCTTCACTCTGAAACAAAACTTGCGGCGCCACGCCCGCGGCCACACAGGCACCAAGTCGTTCTGCTGCGGCGCGTGCGGGAAAGGCTTCACGCGTGCCGTCACGCTCAAGATACACCAGCTGATCCACACGGGCCAGAAACCCCTCAAGTGCGACCAGTGCCCCAAAACCTTCCGGTACGCCGTCAATCTGAAGAACCACCTGCGTGTCCACACCGGTGCGCGGCCCTTCGCCTGTGATGTCTGCCCCAAGACTTTCTGCCAGGCGGTCAACCTGAAGATCCACCGTCGCGTGCATACGGGCGAACGGCCGTACGCGTGCCGGCGCTGCGGGAAGACCTTCAGCCAGCAGAGCAGCCTGACTGCTCACGGTCGTACGCACTCGGCCGAGCGCCCCTTCGCCTGCGCGTCCTGCGCCAAGCGCTTCAACAGCGCAAACGGCCTCAAACTGCACGTACGCGTGCACACGGGCGAGCGGCCGTACGCCTGCGATGTCTGCGCGAAGACCTTCAGCCAGGGCAGCCACCTGCGCACCCACAAGAGCCATCTGCACGCTGGTGGAAAGCGCTTTATCTGCGACAGGTGCGGGAAACGCTACGCCGACGGACGCAACCTGAAGACTCACAAGTGCGGCTACGCGTGACGGCTTGCCGCCGCCTTAACAGCGCGTGCTGCTGCAGAGCTTTTACGTGTGATGCCACTCCCTCGACACGTTCCCTGCATCAAGTTTTTTTCATTGCGGAGGCTCCAAGTTTCCGATTTCATTGAAAGAATTTACAGAAGGGCCGCACGAGTGGTCACAATCCGGCTGAACAGGCTTGGACTTGTCGTGGCATGATTCATCATGTAGAAAGTTGTTTTGTTATTTTCTACAGCATTTCGTGACAGCTATTTGCGTGTTTGATTGGGTTGAAAACATTTAATATTTTCAAGTGCATCTCAATAAATTAGAAATACAAAATTTTATGTTTACAATTATTTGCATCAGCACTTTTGAAATCTACATTCAATTGAATACGCTAAAAAGACACTGTGGTTCAAGTTCAAAACGATTAACTTTTTTGTTTTTTACAAATATTCTTTCAATTTCAAATTATCGCCTTGGGCTACCATCCAGGTGATGATGCACCAAATCCCGATGGCCCCTCTCAGCAGCGGTGGGCCCATCGGAGGGGTGACCCATGCTCCCCTTTCGGGCCGTGCCCGGCCGGGCGCCATGAAAGTCTTGTCTGACCACCAGGCACTCTCCTTCAAACCGCCTCCAGAGCGGGGCCTCAGTGCCCCCAACCCAATTAAGGGGAAATGGCTTCGTAAATTGTTTGTCATCATTGGGGGTTTTGGAGCTGTGCTTTGTCTGGGCTCTCACCTCGGATCTGTTTGCCTTCAAGCCCCAGACGACGTAGCTCCCAGGATCATTTGGACACACAACATACAAACAGCTCAAGGAGGGGAAAACGTACCCCTGTCCTATCTTTTTGGAACATTTTATATTTACCCCCCCCCCCCAAAAAAAAAAAAAAACAAAATTGATCCGTTTGAATGTTTAAAAAATATATAGCTTTATAGTTTAGGTAGATAAAAGCACTTGTAAGTCATTATATTCTGCTTTTATTTTTCTCTATCTTTTTTTTTTTTTGACACAACATCCTTACTGCATTGGCTTTGGGGTTTGTACAAAAGAAAAAACCCCTACAATGAGGAAAATTAACGGAGTCAGGTTTCTCTTGCCTGGACGCGGGGCCCCCATTCTGGAGTTCAGGCCGGAGGTGCGGCTCGAAGGCGAACGCCCGCTGGCCTGGCCGGCACCCGTGGGGCTTGGCCTGGCACAGCCCGAAAGGGCAACCTCGGTCCCCCATTCCATGGGCTCACCACCAGTGAGAGGACTGATATGGGATGGGGTGCAACGTGAGCTGGGTGGAGCTTGGCGATTTGTTCCCGAGGGTACAGAAAGTAGCTCTCGGGGACATGAAACGGTCAAATATTTAGTATGGAAATGAGGTTGGAGTTGATCTTCTGAAAAGTGTGTGTGTTGAATCAATCCGTACGATTTTATTGATGACTTTCTCTTTTGGAAATCCAATGCTGAAATGCAATGCATAAATCTCTAGCGCCATTCTATTTTTTTTGAGTTGCGCCTTTTGGAAGGACAGGTTGCAATGCGGCATCCTACCGCTAGTTTCGCTGTCTCCAGCGGAACGTTTTGCATTTGCGTCATATCAACTCTTTAGTTTCCGGGTCACTGATCCTGATCCACGCGTTGCATACGCTTGTATCTGTCTTCGTTGTGCCTGAACACTTTTGAGCATCGTTATGGCTCCGGTGAGTAAAAGGCAAACAGAAGCCAAAGGGGATGTTAAATGGTTGTATCCATTTTCTTCCATTTATCCGAGGTCGGGTCGCGCAGGCTCCCCTTCTCCTCAGCCTCTTCTGGGCGTCCCCGCGGTATCTGGAAGGAAGAAGGCTTTAGGCTCTACTCGCCGCAATAAAACAACGAGCGAATAATGCAGGTGTTAGTTGACTTAGTTGAAAGTTTGGAGCACAGGTCTCCGAATGAGACGTCGAGTAAACACTCCTTTGTAGATGCGGACAGTCAGTTTTCCTTGGGAGCTACGCGGAGGGAGAATTACTGTGCCTTTTCGTTTTTTTGTTGCATTTTACTCCTGGAACAAGTCTCTGTGTGGCGCATATCTGTGATTTGGGGGGCACTGCACTCCATTTGGAGCAATTAAGCCCGATGTATCCTGAGTGTGCGGTTCTATATGCACAAAAAAAAAAACCCCAAACAAAATCAACCCTAAAAAAATATGATCCAAAAGTAGATGCAGCACAGTGTTTCAAATGTGTGGAGGCGATATATTAAGGGTTAAGCTTTAAAAAATGATTTCCTGATGTATTAAAAATGTCATAATTCTACACCATTTGTCAAAAGGTTCAATTGTTTTCTAATTATCAACAAAGTGCACAAACTTGAATGAACCGGCCATGCTTGTGTGTTTGTCTTGGCGTTTGCTTCTTCTTTGGTGGGTCGTCCGACCGTAGCCTCGCTCCAAGAAGCGCCGGCCGACGTTCCGGCGGCTGCTGAAGACGAGCAACATGAAGCTGGAGAACAAGTTGAAGAACCGGCAGATGAAACGACAAAACTGTGACAAGAAGCAGCGCAAGGAGCACAAAAGGATGCGGCAGGCGCTGAAGGGCGCGGCGCTCGCCACGCCGCGCCCGCTCGACGCCACTCCCCGCAGGTCCGGTGAGACCACGCACACACAAACGAGTCTCATTAAAGCACACTTTCACGTGACCCGCCGCCATGTCACCTTTATGGGATCATGGTGTGAATGTCCTGAGACTTGCAACATATTGAGTGCTTGGCATTTTTGTGGCAATGCCTAAAATATCAGCACGTCAAAAGACTCGAAAACCCTGCAGAACAAAAAAAGAAATCTGCAAAGAAATGACTGATTACTGATGCACGTGCTGCTCTTCTCACCGTTAATTTTAAGTAAAACTTTCAGCAAAAGTGGCAGCGTTTGAAATGTCTCGCTCATTTGGAAGTGTCCACTAGGAGAACTCGGAATTCTGGCCCGTGTCATTTTATTGGTGCATTTTTTTTTTAGAACATGTCAGCCAGTCAGAGCAGATGAAACCAAAGTTTGGAGGAGATACGTTGTGAAATAATCAAGAAAGACGTGTTTTACTCAGATTGAGGGGGTCTTCAAAGCAGTTTTTCTATTGGTGATGTCACACAAAAACATTGAGCGGGAACGCAAAAAGCTCCACTTTTCCAAATCTTATCATCCAAATTTTGAAGTTCTTGCTGTGTTGTATTCAGGTTGAAGTGTTTTTTTTCCAACCAGACTAATTTTTTTCATCAGACTATCTTCGCGGTGAATCTTGTCTCATTGCTAATTCTAGTGGGCGAGGATTCAGGACTAATGAGTGTTCACAGTCACCATCATCATTCTTGACTCCCAAACCAGAGCAACAGGGTTTTTAGTGGATATTTGAGGGAAAAATCTCGAAGGTCCACAAGTTGTGAAATGTTTATCCAACCAACCGTTTTTGCGAAATGTTCTCATGTTGCTACTGTTCCTGTCATGTGGCGTGGGCGTGTCAGAGGAAGAGGAGGAAGAAGACTTCCTGGAGAGTTTGCCCACCGACATGATGGATGACGACAACTTGCAACGGATGTCCTCGTTCCTCAGCAGAGACCTGTCGTCATGGTAACAGTGCACGCACGCACGCTTGTTCAAGGCGTGTCGGAAGATCACGTGTGTGTGTGTGTGTGTGTGTGTGTGTGTGTGTGTGTGTGTGTGTGTGTGTGTGTGTACGTCACAGTGGGCCGGTGCACGGCGCCAAGAAGCGAAAGTCGGAGGTGATGCGAGGGTACGAGAAAATTCCCAGAAAGATGACTGTTGCGCCTGAGACGGAAGTAGTGCACCTGCTGCCAATCAAAGACAAGACTAAACTCATCCCACAGAGCATACACAGAGGTGACGACCGAACCCCGAAATGGCCTCACCGCTTTGTCACTCTACCTTCTGTTCACAAATTATTCATCACTTAAATTGAGCACTTTTGTTGACGATTGGTCATCTTTTGTGCATGTGCAGTGGTGACGAAACAGATGGAGGAGGAAGAGGACGAAGAAGAACAAGAGGAGACGAGACAGGAGGCTGAAAACGGTTGGGATCACTTCAAAGTGTACTGACGGTCAACTTGCTGCCATCTTGTCAATAGCAACACTGCCACTGCGAGCGCAAAAGCTCCCTCCGGCGTTTCATACTGGAAGCTCTCAATCACTTGGCGCTGCCCTTGTTTTCAGGGGAGGCGGAGCTAGCGAGCGGCACGCCCCTCACGCCAGCACAGCAACAGGAAGTGAGAGCGTGCAAGATCAAAGAAAAGAAGTTGACTATTGCACGCCTGGCGTCCACTGTCATCTCAAACCCTGTCAAAAATGTCAGAGCCACACTTGTGTGTTTGTGTGCTTGCACAAGTGTGAATGGGCCACGTTTGTCTCGCATGTGTAACATCTCAACTGTGTATGCGTGGCAAATCTTCCCCGTGTGTGCAGATGAAGTGTGTCAAGCAGTTGCGTGGGATGTTGATGGAGGCGGATCCTCGGGTGGCGGTGACTGTGAGGAAGTTGGTGATGGTGTCCTTGATGGAAATCTTCAAAGACATCGCCCCCACCTACAAGATACGAACTTTGACCGCAGCAGAGAAAGCCACCAAGGTACCGGGTTTGTGGCAATATTTCACTGTTGTAAAGTTAAATGCTAAAAGACAAACCACTATTAAGTTGTCAAATGCGTGTCTTTAATATCTGTAATATATCTGTAATTTCTTTTAGCCGATTAACCGTTTGCAGCAGTTTAGCTGTCTAATGTCGGAGTGGCCTCAAACAAAAAAAATCTGATCATCTGATTGTTCGGGCATTATTAGTGACTCAGTGTGTGACGATGTTGATCTTGTTGCAGGTGAAGAAGGAGACGCAGGAGCTGCGGGAGTTTGAGGAAGGACTGCTGAGTCAGTACAAGTTCTACCTGGAGGACTTGGAGCAGTGCATTAAAGGTAGCATAGGGCGAATGGCACATGGGCACATGCTTGGTGCCAGGTGGTCACGGAGCACGTGCTACGCCGCGAGCCTTTTACCTGGCCAACACGCGTTTCAATGTTTATTTAACCACCGAAAAGTCAACGGCTGTGAAAAGAGTGGAATCAGCTTTTTTTGTTTGGCAAAGTATGTCACAAGACAAGCAAGTTTGTCTCCCGTAGTTGGAGCCGCAAACAGCCGCTATGATGAAATATACATTTGGGACGTTAAAAACGTGTGCAGCAACTAGGGTTAGGGTGAGGCTACTCGTGTGGTCATATTGAGATCATGCCAATTGCGTAAATGATGCAGTTCTCAAGCCATTTAAAGCAGTATAAAATGAGTAAGGCATTAAAATAAAAGCTTGTGGTTCCGATGTCCCGACCGACCCCAAAAATTCCCGCTGTCCCAAACATTTTTACACCAAGTAACAAATCTTTGAGGGCCGTTGTTCTCCACGGCCACACGCGCGCATATGCCGAAGCACAGTTCTGCTTTGACAGCAGCCGCGCCACTTCCTCGTCCGTCATTTTCTATTTCAGTCTTGTTTTCCTGCCTCTTGTTGCCAGAACGTTTTGCGTTCGCGAGCGTCAGCTAACGTTACTGCCTCGTCCCATGTGATAGCGTTACTGAGCAATATCAAGTCAAACGACCTAGCGACCCTAGTTCTGTAATGTAGGAAATCAGAACCAAGATTTTTTGGGTTTGGCTGAATCATGCTATGATCTGGCATAGTGACATTCGTGCAAATGGTGCACACACTTCTCAAAGACATTGAGTGGCCAGTAATAATTAACAGTATCCAAATAATGCCGCGCAATTGAAGAAGGGAGTTTACGAGTAGAAAGCAGCTGTTTAATGGAGCTCATGTTTTCATGGATTAGCAAGAATAAGACCCTATGAGTATTCTAATATATGTATACTGTTAGATCTGTTTGTGTGTGAATATTTGATGGTACATCCCTTTCCTGATCTAACGCTGATTTTTAGCTAGCTTGTCAGTCAGGTTTTCCATTGAGTGTTGGCAGTCTTTCCGGAACAACAAAGTGACTAATTAAATATACAGAGTGTGTGATTCTTTTTGTTGTGCATTTTAGTTTTGCAGTAAATGCTACCTGGTTTGTACAAAGCAAAGCAAATGTATTTGTATAGGGCATTTCATACACTCAATGTGCTTTCCACGATTAAAGGCACACTCGGGCAGGGCCGAAAAATATCCGTGACACACACTTGCGGCAAGCTACCTTGGGCGCATTCAGGGCACTTTTGCAATGCAGGAACTTGCATACACAACCCGCTCCAAAATCAAAATCATGATTTAAGTTTTGAAAAATTGCCCCGCCCTACTGCGTCCTGCTCTCACTTGCAATTCCGCAAGAAGACACGTGACGCAACGTGGCTTGCGTGGGGCCAGCTCGAGCTAACGATCGTTTGCGTGCGTGCAGACTGGAAGCAGAAAAAGAGCAAGCGCAGCCGGGCGGTGTCTCTGGAGTGCTACTCGGGCCTGGCCGGGGTGGCCGTGCGCTGCCTGTGTGAACTGCTGCTCGCCATGTCGCATTTCAACTTCCACAACAACATCCTGGTGGCCTTGGCGCCACTGATGAACGACTCCGACGAGACGGTCAGCCCCGCCCGGACCCTCTTGTCGCGCCCCATGCTGACGCGCACACCGTGTCTCCTCAGGTGTCCGACATGTGCTGCCAGGTCTTCGCCAAGCTGTTTCGCCAGGACAAGGTGGGCGGGGCCTCGCTTGCTGCCGTGCGAGTCATCTCTGGGCTCGTCAAAAGTCTCAACTACAATGTCAGGCCCAAGGTAATGCAACGTTGCAAATCCATTTCACAATCTTATTAGAGAGACAGATTAAATATTTTCCCATTAAGCAGAGGTGGGGAGAACAGCACACGTATTCCAGAATTCCGGAGGGTTTTCCGCTGAGAGGCTTGAAATCAGCTCTTTGGAATTTCTCGAGCTTATAAATGTCACTAGCAGAGCTCTGCGCCTGCCTCTCCTGTCACAAGCATTGGGGTCAACATAAATACGTGTGGAGACAACCCATCAGAGGAAAGCGGGCGGCCATCTATCTGTTGTTTACATCGACTGTAAGTGATGATCAGAATTCTAATAACAGTGGAGGTTTGTTGGAATATATGTGTATATATATATATATATTATATATATATATATATATATATAAAAAACAAACCTCACACCTCTCCAGTTTCAGGTCAGTCAGGATCACCAAAATTACTTCATTTTGTGAAATGCCACAATAATGAGACGGAGAATTTTAGATTTTCTCCCAGGTCAAAAGTTTACATCCAAAACCTTCATATTATGGAGTAGCATTTCATTTGAACTGCATGACTTGGGTCAAAGTTTTAGGGTCAGCTTCCACAAGTTCGTGCCAGTGCCAGTGCTGGACTTCTGGTCCTTTCCTTCTGACAGAACCGCTGGAGCTGAGTCAGCTTTGTCACTTTTCTTTTCTTCTTGCTCGCACACGCCTTTTAAGATGTGCCCACAACTTTTCCATGGTATTCAGGTCAGAGATTTGTGATGGCCACCCCAAGATACTGACTTTATCCTACAACAAATACACACACACACGCATATCTTTATACACTTGACTTCTACACACCTCCACTGTTGATATTAGAATTTCAATCATCACAATAACAGTTGATATAAACAACATTCCAACCTTGAGACCGCAACCTTCTTTTTCTGGTCTGCTATAAACATATGAGTAAATATTTCTGATCAGATTTAAAAGTGAAACGTGTAGTTTGGTGTTGCCGCAAAACTGTAATTGAGGGGCATTAAGTTATCTGTTTCAGTTTTTATTTGTCATCCACTTTCTGTATCCTCACAAGGCTAGTAGCCGTGCAGGAGCCTATCCTGTCTATCTTCGGGCGAGAGGCGGTGTACACCCTGGTGTCGCCAGCCAATCGGAGGGCACACATAAACAAGCAACCATTTGCACACACATTCACACCTACGGGCAATTTATAGTCTTCAGTCAATCTCCAATGCATGTTTTTGGGACATGGGAGGAAACCAGAGTGCCCGGTGAAAACTCACACAGGCACAGGAAGAACATGCAAGTTCCACGCAGGCGAGGCCGGGAGTTGAAGGCCAGCCTCAGAACTGTGAAGTCCCCCACCGTGCCAAAATTTTCCAGTTGTCCCTTTGGGAACATTTGGCCCATTAGCTTGTATCAGTTTTATGCGCGGCTCTGCCACATCCAATATGGCTGACGCCGAAGCCCTTATCTGCGCGTTTCTGTGCCTGCGCAGGTGCTGCAGACACTGCTGAACGTGAGGATTCAGGAAGTGCACGTGAAGAAGGACCTGAGCGACATCACACCCACCGCCAGGACCATGAGCTACAAAGACAAGAAGAGCAAACTGTCACGCATGCAACGCAAGGTAACGGAAGGCGGCCCGCGGCGGAGATGACGCTGCCGCCCGTCGCCGAGCGACATCGCTCACCCTCTTGCGTGTCTGCGTACAGTGGAAGAAGGCGGAGGAGATGCTGCAGCAGGAGCTTCTGGAAGCTGAAGCGTCAGACAGCAAAGACAAGAAGATCAAAATGGTGAGGAGTGCAGCGGGGTCTCTTTGGGCTCTCTTCAATACCCAAATTGAAATTTTAGTTCTCTGGAGCACTTCAGCCACTAGCGAGTCTTGTTTGGATGAGAGGATCTATTAAAATGCTGAAGTCATGATGAAACGATGGATAGATAGCTGTTGTCGCAACATTTCCGAGAAGGGTAAAAACCCATCCATGGAGAAAAAAAAATGTTGTAAGTTGAGCTTCGAGCAATCGTGTCATCATTTTTGTTAGTGGAGCAAAAACAGGAAATCCACAAACCTGTTTTGGGGTTTCTCTTCATTTGACGTTCCGCATATTGCAGATTATTATTTGATTTTATTTCCCCGTTAAACAATCCAAAAATACCTCGCAATCAATTATCATTTCCAATCAATTTTGATCTGACCATTTAACGGAATCTTCAATAGATTAATGGATTGTAAAAATGCTCAATATCTAAAGTAAAATTACGAAAATTCTTGTCGTCCTACAGCACACGGAGACTCTGAACATGGTCTTCCTCATCTATTTCCGAATTTTGAAAAAATGTCAGAAGTCTGTCCTTCTTCCTGCCGTCTTGGAGGGGCTGGCCAAGTAATGGGCGCGCGCGCGCGCGCACACACACACTTTTCATTCACCATCATACAGCCAAGGCACATATTTTACAATTGCGAAATTTCGCGACCCACTCAAGAAACAAAGTATGCTAATGGTGAAGTCTTGTGTCAGTTTTTCCCACTTGATCAACTTGGAGTTCTTCGATGACCTGCTCAATGTGCTTCAGAGCCTTATCCAATCAGGAGTGAGTATGACACAGACTCCCCCCCCAACTAGTCAGTTTTGGGACAGCACGACTGATTTGATTGCGTGCCGGTTTACCGTGCAGGATCTGACCAACCGGGAGATTCTTCACTGCATTCAGACTGTCTTCACTATCCTGTCAGGACAAGGTGTGTGCGATCGCTCGCCACGCGTGTACACGTGTACTGTCAGGTATTGATGATGCCTTTGTGTCCAGGTGACGTCCTCACGATCGACCCTCTGAACTTTTACGCTCAGCTGTACGCCATGTTGCCTAGTCTGCATGCAGGTGGGTGTCACGTGACCTTCTCTCTTCAAGCGGGGGTAGGTCGGCTGTTTCGGGAATCACTGGATGTGGATTTCTAAAATGGCCACTAAAGATTCCTTTGTGGTGATAGTAGTCAGGAACGATGACGATTGCGAATGCAGTCATTATTTCTGACTTCCGATCACCGTGTAGCCCAGCCTTGAGATATAAGTGACCAAACTCATGAGTTTTTCCACACTTTATTTATTTATTACTTGGGAGTGCAAAGTTGAGGTCCGAGCGGTTGGGTGGCAATGAACTTGACACCGTGCATACTTTGGCAATCACGATTAGTAAAAGTTTTCAAGCTGTTGAATGCCTCTCCCAGTGACGGTTTACTCAAAAGGTGACACATTGTGTAGTTAAATCGACTACAAAATGACTGTTAGTTTTTACGGTAACGTACAAGGGGGAAACTCCGTCGGCACTTGGGCTGACATTTAGCATCGATGTGGTGGCGGTTGTGGCGTTAGCTTTTATGTACCGGCCATCCCAACACAAATAGTGCAGCAAAACATGTCGATAGACAATACACCAGTATCTACAGACATGTTTTTCCAGCATCTGTGAAGAACGACTAATAGTGCTGTACTGAGAAGTTGGGAGGCGCCTGGTCTCCAGTAGAATGCAGTCGGTTTTGAATTGCCCCCAGGTGGCCAAGGTACAGATACCGCTATGAGCAGCATTGTTGGAGGAGTAACAGTGTTTCTTTTTTTTTTTTTTTTTTTTTTTTTTTTTTTTTCATTTTATTTCTCATTAATGTAAGTACAACGTTGCAATGTTTGAAGCTAAAAACGTTTGTGTTTGCAAGACGTCAGTGAGGAAAGATTTTAAATATTTTAAGTGGTTTTTGAGTTACAAGCGTGCTCATGGTACAAAAGCAAGTCATGTCTCAATGGCGGCAAGTAGGGATTTGACAAAATGGGCGCCTCACTATACTTTATAGCGGATTGGGAGGGGGCGGCATGGCGGTGCTGATGACCCGTGTTCCTCAGGGGCTCCCAATGATGACATCATCATCGTGCTGCGCTGCCTGGATGCAATGTTGATCCGCCGCAGGAAGCAAGTGAGCCCCCAGAGGGCGATGGCGTTCATCAAGCGTCTCGCCTCGCTCAGCATCCACGTGGATGCCAACGCCGGTGTGGGACTCCTCGCCGCCACCAGGGCGGCGTTGCACGTAAGTGCACGCGTGTGCGGTCGTGCCAACGTGTGCGTGCGGCGAACCGACTTATTCGCGGTTTTGTTTGCGTGCGGTGTCAGTCGTTTCCCAAGTGTGACTTCCTGCTGGACAATGAGGTTCAGGGCGGCGGCTTCTACCTGCCAGAACTTCACCAGCCGGAACACTGCAACGCTCACAACACCACCTTGTGGGAGCTGCACACGCTGCAGGTATGCGTGTACATGGCGTCAAGTTATGAGGCCATGTTTGACGTTGCACTGTGTCGTTGGCACAGAGACACTTCCACCCGGTGGTGCGCCAGCTGTCATCCCATCTGAGTCGCGGCGCCCCCAGCGAAGGCGCCGCTTCGCTCCCGCTCGATTTGACTCGCAGGTACGCCGGTGTGTCGTCTCGGGTAGTGCGCTGTGACCCTCTGGTTGCTATGCTAACGCATGTCAACATCCCATTCAGGTCGCCGATGCAGCTGTTTGTAGATTATGACGTCAAAGACATGAACTTCAACCCCCCAGTAGCTCCGCCCAAACACAGGAAGAAGGTACATGCAGCGTGTCAACACAAGCACACAAAAGACACACGTGAAAGTAACTTTTTTTTTTTTTTTTTTTTTCCCCCCCTAGGAGGTTTTCAGACTGGATTGGTCGCTGCTGGACATTGACCTGCAGCGACGCGTTGATGACATCCTCAGTGGCGGTCAGGAGGTGGAACTTAGCTTTCGTGCAACACACAAACACTGACACTCATGCACATATTTCGTGTGTGTTGGATGTCATCTGTAAAAAATTGTTTTGGGGGTGGGAGGGTTGCTACTCCTCAATCAAAGAACTGATCCCAGAGGACTTTGGGTTGCTCCTGTGGTTGTCCTTTTTAATCTTGTCTGTCTCTCTCAACAAAATACAAAATAAATATCAATAAACAAGACGTCGATGATGTCACTTGCTGCCTTCGAAGGCTTCCAAGGATATTCCAGACAGTTAGTTGACGAAAAAGGTGGGTAGAGTAGCTAAATATTTGACCCGAGTAAGGGTAGTGGTACCGTACTTTAGAATAATAGGACACCAGTAAAGAGTGGTCATCTAAATATCTATTCAAATAAGAAAGTGTGTTAGTTAGTTAGTTAATGGGGAAAATAAACTCGTCAAGCAAAGCTTTGGTGAAAAACTAAATGATTTATTTTGTATCAAATTATTTGGGAGTTCACACCTCCCATCATTGCAGTTTTTAAGAGGCTACATACCAACAACACGTGCAATGGGCCCTACAGAAATATTATTTGGTTTATTCACCCGACGAGGATGACAAACTCCAGTTCGGGTCAGGTCGGGATTCGGCGAGGACGACCAATGAACTTCAGTCGGATGAAGTCGTGACCCGGTGAGGATGACTGGCATGCAGATGCGCTTCCCTGAGGCGCTTTGTGACAGTTGAGGTCAAAATAATTTTCTTATTTTGCAGCAGGACTCTCAGCCCGTCTCAGAGGCGGACGTGTGGACCTGTTGGAGGTCTTACACGGTTGAAGGTATTGGCAAATTCTCTGAATCGGGATCTGCCGGACGTGCCTGCA
The DNA here is from genome assembly GCF_019802595.1 of Syngnathoides biaculeatus. Taxonomy (NCBI): domain Eukaryota; kingdom Metazoa; phylum Chordata; class Actinopteri; order Syngnathiformes; family Syngnathidae; genus Syngnathoides; species Syngnathoides biaculeatus. The sequence goes on along the minus strand of NC_084661.1, from coordinate 18,747,948 downwards.
GACAGGCCGGCAGCGTGTCAGTCGCGCGCTCCTGAATTGAAGCGTCCACGCCGTCGTGTTGTGTGAGTCACGTCGACGCGCGCATGAGAGGTGATCTCAGGCGCTCCTGTCGAGTAATCGTGCAGCTTAATCGCAAGCTCGCTGTGGCAAACCTGTCAGGTGGATGGAGCATCTTGGCAACGGAGAAATGCTCACTAATGCAGATTTCTGAAGAATATTTGAGACAAAAATCATTTGTATATCTTTGAGTTAAATTCTTGAAAATTGGAGCGAAAAGAAACATTCAGCCTGTCATCTTACATAGTTGGCTAAGATTTGTTGTCAAAGAAATCTCGCACAGTGTATCACTTGGACAAAATGGACTGGCGGATGAAATCCAACAAAAGAAGCAAGCCTATCAGATTTTTTGGGGGGAAAGTGGCGCCACCTGCTGTGAGGAAAACTGAACACACTAGTTGACAAGCCAAGTGTCCACATTCCGCCGAGAATTCCAAACGGGAACCACTCAAAACCATGGAACAAGCACATACACACAAACACATTCCAAAGCAGCTGCACGATTTGAGGATGTTCGTCGACCAATCAGATTCGAGCTTCACAAGTCCGTCACGAGCGCAAATCTTTTCCCATTTTCGGTCAAAGTCGACTAAGACTGTGTGAGTGATTCTGTGTGCGCATGTGCGTGCATCCAAGAGAGAGAAATGTGAAGGTGATCAATTGGTGACCCCTGCTCTTGCCTTACGAGGGGGGGGGGTTCTTGGCGGGGCTCCCATGTCTTCTCAGCTCCTTTTTAGGACTTGATGACATTCATGTTTTACTTGTTGGATTTCATCTACACATTTTACATGCACGCGCGCTTGAGCAGGAAGTCGTCTTGCGCGTCGTCTGTCTTCCTTTTAAGGAGAGCGAGTGTGTGCGCCTTCATCTTGACCTTTGACCTCATCTTCATCCCGGCCCTCGACTACATTTCCCACAATCCCCAGGCTGCGGTCACAGCAGAAACCAAAGTAGAACTCGCACCTGGCAATTGGTCGAGCCGGCTGAGGGGCGTGTCAGAAAAGGGAGGTAGGACCGGGAGTGACCCGAGGTCGGCGCAAGGTCAACGGGCCTCATTGAGGATAGATGGGAAAGTAGACCTTGACAAGTGTTCGGACCAGGAGGAAAATCACCTGGAATGGGAGACGCGTCGTGGGCGGAAAGCATGTTCGAAGCGAACTAGGAGAACGACCGAGACAAGAACCTGAAGCAGGAAAGCGCTTGTTGAATTTAGTTCCAGAGGGAAAGTCTGAAAACTGCCGGGAGAAGAATGTCCCCGGTGTCCAATTGGCTGTTTCCCTCGAGGCCTGCCCTATAAGGAGCCAAGCAGACCAACTGCAGCGGATGAGATGTTGGGGGGGCCGGAATAGGGGGACCGCTCCTTTTTTGGATGGATGAGAAGAGGAGGAGGAGGCGGAGGAGGCTTCTTAAGGAGTCTCCTCAGCCGGGAGCCTCACTCGATTGCCGCTCATCCGCTCGTCTTCTTCTGACCTTCGACCTCCCGATCCCTGCACCCAGCAGCTCCGCGGTAAGCTCCTCACACTCGTCTTCAACACCTCCTCCCTCTTCACCTTCATCACGTCCTCATCCTGGTTATTACATCCTCATCTTCGCGTTCACCCGTTTTGCTTTCCTGGACTTCGAACGTCCACCGGAGGTCTGCGTCGACGTCGCCTGCCGGTGCCCGGTGGTGGTCTCTGCTTAGAAGGCGCAGAGGAATGTCATGCCCAAATATGGTGTACACAGCTGAGAGGTGTAGGTGGGCACACGCATGACCAAATTAGGAAGTGTTCCTTTTCCTTGCCTTGCGGAACCCGGGCTCGTCCTACTGGACTTGGGGTTTGCTGGCGCCCCTGGCCGGCGTCACGCGTGTTTGTCAGCAAGGGCGGCTCACGGTGTGTGTGTGTGTGTGTGTGTGTGTGTGTGTGTGTGTGTGTGTGTGTGTGTGTGTGTGTGTGTGTGTGTGTGTGTGTGTGTTGTCTCGTTTGTGCCCTCGCAGCGTGGTAGCGCCCCCTCCCTGCAGCCATGTGTGACGACGAGGAGAGCACCGCCCTGGTGTGCGACAACGGATCGGGACTTTGCAAGGCCGGATTCGCCGGAGACGACGCGCCCAGAGCCGTCTTCCCCTCCATCGTGGGCCGGCCCAGGCACCAGGTCGCCGCCGTGCGGAATAGCTGAGCCGCTCCCACCCTTTTCCGCAGTTGTCATTTCATCGTGCGTGTGTGCGCAGGGCGTGATGGTGGGCATGGGCCAGAAGGACAGTTACGTTGGCGACGAGGCTCAGAGCAAGAGGGGAATCCTCACCCTCAAGTACCCCATTGAGCACGGCATCATCACCAACTGGGACGACATGGAGAAGGTGCGCGTCCGGCCGGCCCGCTTCCGCTCGAGCACGTGGCGCGTCTGAACATGTCCTCCGCTCTCTGATGGGCCAGATATGGCATCACTCGTTCTACAATGAGCTGCGGGTGGCCCCCGAGGAGCACCCCACCCTCCTGACCGAAGCGCCGCTCAACCCCAAGGCCAACCGAGAGAAGATGACACAGGTGACCTGTGACCTTTCGCTCAACCGTCGCGCCCCACCCGCGTCAGCCTCTGACCCGGTCACGATTAGCCTCGCCTGTGTCGCTCTGCGTCCCGCCAGCGCGCATCTTGCCTAACCGAGTCGCTTTTCTTCTCACCCCGTGTCTTGATCGCGATGTGGGTTGTGTCTTCGCAAGGATTTTAGCACTCGTGTCACGTTGCACTTAGGCTGAGTCCCACTCGTAAAGTTTGATCTCCAACGCTGAACCTTTTGCGGCTGCGTCATTGCGTGCAGATCATGTTCGAAACGTTCAACGTTCCTGCCATGTACGTGGCCATCCAGGCCGTCCTGTCCCTCTACGCCTCCGGACGCACTACAGGTGGCCACGACCGCCGACGGCCATGCGGGTGGCGGCCGATCGCGTCTAACCCTTTGTGACGTGTCGGCAGGCATCGTATTGGACTCCGGGGACGGCGTGACCCACAACGTTCCCATCTATGAAGGTTACGCTCTGCCTCACGCCATCATGAGGTTGGACCTGGCCGGGCGTGACCTCACCGACTACCTCATGAAGATCCTGACCGAACGCGGCTACAGCTTCGTCACGACTGGTAGGCGCACGACCGACGACCGCCTGCATGTCCGTCAATGTGCTTGTCATCGTCAGCGTTGCGGAAAAAAAAAATGTGCAAATCTAGCTGCGTAGCCTACTTGTCATAATCGTGGGAATATGTCAGTTACTTTCCCCAAGTAGAACTAGAACTATGTTAACTAATTCCTTTTAATAATGTCTTAATTACTTTTATGATAGCCTCAAAAAAAAAAAAAAGTGGTTTCAAACCAATGTTCACTATTTTGGAATGAATGAACAACACATCTGTTCTTTACAGAAACAATAATTTGGGAACAGAACATGAGGAAATGTAAAGGAATACAAATGTATTTGTTGCATGACGCATATGTTTGCATACACAGTGCACGTGTATAGAGAAGCATGTGGAAAACGTGATACCATGTTGATCTAATGATAAATGTGCACAGTTCCAACAATATTGCAATGAACGTTCCCCGCCAAAACATCCAAATTATTAAGATAAGTGGTCCAAAGTCAGTGTTCATTTCTTTGTTCCAAAGTGTAAATATGACTCCAACCTTTTCCCGATCTCAGACAAGCAAATCGATTGAACCACAAGGTGACGCTTAAAGGTCATCGGGTGTCTGTTTGGAAAATGATGTCATGTTTGAGACGAGAGCAGGAGAGCACAAAACCAGAGAGCCAATCACAAGCGTCTGCCAACAAGGAGGGTTGGAAGAAAACCCCCAGAAAAGAGCTTTTGTGGCTATTTTTCAAATGGAACTCAAATTAGGATAGAAATCTCCGAAAATAACTTTAATGACACATTTTCTTTACAATTACATAAATGACATTAAAAAAGCTAATCGCCTTAAGTGCAATTAGCGTCCATGAGGTCATGGCGCGTTCACCATCACGTGTGTCTGCCATCCCTATTCTGCCCTGGCCCGTGGGCGACATCTTGACGACGACGGCGGCGGCGATATGTGTTTTGCGCGTCAGCCGAGCGCGAGATCGTCCGCGACATCAAGGAGAAGTTGTGTTACGTGGCTCTGGACTTCGAGAACGAGATGGGCACGGCGGCCACGTCGTCCTCGCTGGAGAAAAGTTACGAGCTCCCCGACGGGCAGGTCATCACCATCGGAAACGAGCGCTTCCGATGCCCCGAGACCTTGTTCCAGCCGTCGTTCATCGGTGAGTGCGTGCGTTCAGGTCCGTGCGTCGCTAGCCCAACATAACGCAGCGTGCGTGCGCTCCGGCAGGCATGGAGTCGGCCGGCATCCACGAGACCACCTACAACAGCATCATGAAGTGCGACATCGACATCCGCAAGGACCTGTACGCCAACAATGTGCTGTCGGGCGGCACCACCATGTACCCCGGCATCGCCGACCGCATGCAGAAGGAGATCACTGCGCTCGCCCCCAGCACCATGAAGATCAAGGTTAGACCCCGCCCTCGCATATTTACAGGTCGACACCTGTCTGGAGACGCCGACTCGTGGACGTTGGCTCTTGGGGTGACATTTCCCAATCAACCAAACGCTTCAAGTAATAGAAAATCTTCATGTCCACACGCTGTGGTCAATCGTCACCCAACCTTTTGCCGACTCCTTTCCTTATGCCCACTTTCACCTCTGAAAATATTACAACGGCCGTCCCAGTAGTTTGGATTTTATGGACTTTTAAGAGTTTTCTTCTTCTTCGTATGAGCTCGCCGTATGCAGAAAAGATGGATGGCGTTCAGAAAAGGCAGGACTAACATCCGTGAAATCACCAAAGTTGTCAACTCATCAGCAGAACACCACTAACAGGAAGGGGCCCCTGAGCTTTGCGCGCGCGCGCGTGTGTGTGTGTTGTGGATGAAACTCGCTGGAACAAAAACGTCATGACAAGTTAGTTGTGCACAAAGAGCTCAGCCAAAGACAGGCAGCATCTGGTCTCAAAGCTGGATTTGCACTTTTTCATGGATCTGTTGTGAATGTTGCTGGCCGTTTACTTTCACGCAAGTTGTGCATGAAGTCGAGATCCCTTTAACACTTGGACATTCGCATTCAAAGGTTTACACACGGTCGAATGGAAAGGTTGAAATTTCCTCAATTTTCAGGTCATCCTGAAATATCAGCTTTTTGGGACTAGCGTGTATACACAGTGACCGTGTCGCCCGCATCCTTGACAGATCATCGCTCCCCCCGAGAGGAAGTACTCGGTGTGGATCGGCGGCTCCATCCTTGCGTCGCTGTCCACCTTCCAGCAGATGTGGATCAGCAAGCAAGAGTACGACGAGGCGGGCCCTTCCATCGTCCACCGCAAGTGCTTCTAGCGGCCCGCGCTCAAAGCGGCTAGCCGCTGTTGGCTAACGTCTGCGCCGCCTCAGTCTTGTTACTTTCTTGTCCTTTTGGTTTTCAAAACATGTTGGATGGAAAAAAAAAAAAGTTTGGACTGCTGCCACAGGGGCGTGGCCTCAAAATGAAAGAAAGCAAATAAAATTCAACTGCAACTTTTTAAAATTCGTCACAATGTTGTCAAACGCTCAGAAGGATTAGAGCGGGTTCTAGGAATTCACTCTGGGGGGGGGGGGGGGGGGACACATGGTGTGACATCCTATTTTTGTTTCATGATTTATTAGGCTACTAACTTAGCGCTACACAACAGCTTTCACTACGTCATGTTTTCAAACACAAATAACACAAGTACTGGCTATTGTTAAATGGGCGCTCATACGCACGTATTTGTGTGTCATTACTTCGTTGTCATTAAACCACACAGCCAAACGCGCACGCCATCTTCCAACAAGTGCCGCACAAGCTTCCCTCGTTCGGCGGATGTGACGTTAGCACCCGTGCGCCGGACCACTCCAATAACAAGAATGCACAAACACAAAGTCACGACGGGCCACGGCGGGCCACGATGGGCGCATTTGACATGAAGATGTTGGAGTGAGCAGGTCGGAGAGTATCGCCAATGAGCTCATCACAGGGACGGCGGCGCCCAATTTTCTGTATCCGTCCGCCGCGTTCGCCCTCTCCTGATAACGTTTATCCAGTCCGGGTCACGGGAGGGTTCGACGCTTTGGAGACAACGTTAGAAGGAGCAGGCTTTGATGATTTGGACACATCCAGAGGAGGGAGTGTGAACATTTTGGTAAGTAAAAGTGTGATGACGACGGAGCTGCCAAGCCAAAGGAAGACGGATGTTGGAAGGGAAGCAGACCTTGCATGCTCTTAATCGGCAGCGTGCAAATCCTCAGGGGTGGCTAGGGGGATACTGACCATTTTTCTGGCGGTCCAAAATGTCCGTCAAGGGCACGTTTGTACAAAAATACAAAACAGGGAGCTTTGCTATGGTTGGGTTTAAGGCGACAACGACGGTTTAGCTTAGGATACGCGTGGGAAACATCAACACAGCCAGTCACAACCGTCTTTGTCCGTCTGGAAGCAGTAGGACGTGTTCCACCGGGATTAAGAAGGCAACCGTCGTGCGACGGCGCCTGTCTTGGACTCGGTAATAATGGATGCCACCAGAGCCAGCGGAATTCCCAATGACCAGGCACATGTGCCCACATCACATACCTTTGACTCCACAAACAAGCATATAAAAACTTCCGCAGAATGTTAGAAATGCTAAAAACTGTGTGTGTGTGTGGGGGGGGGGGGGGGCATTGAAATGACCTAAAAAAAAGTCATCTTCGGACATGAATTTGGCTCATTTTGACCATTTGAAATCTTCAGCGTCTTCTTGTTCAGTGTTGCCAAAATAAACTGTTGAAATTTGACAGAGTACTGTTCAAACCCATACACGTACATATTGGGTCTTTAGCATTTTACAAGTAAATGACCTTAAGTGAGCCTTTCAATCAACTGTTCTTCTTGAAAACAATATTTTTTTGTCTTAAAAACATTGATTTCACATTTGTTGTATGATATATTCATAGCATTCAGGAGTTGTTCACACACTAGAATATTTCTTTTTCAGAACTCCAGATGGTTTGCTTTTATGAATGAATTGTGCTCTTTGGAAAGGTGGGAGAAAGTGACATCAATTTCTCTTAAAAGAAAAAAAAACCTTCTTCATTCAAAATGGGACATTGCTGACATTTCTTCCAAACCAAATGTTAAACATTGATCGGATCGATGATGTCAAACGTCTCTCTCTCTCTCTCTCTCTCTCTCTCTCTCTCGCCCCAACAATGCTGCGGTACCCGCTCGACCTGCAGATGGCGACATGAGCTCTTTGCTCAATTTACAACGAAGAAGAAGCACTCCCCAACTTCCTCTTCTAAGCTGCCTCCGAAATTATCAGCAAGGTGAAGATTTTGCCTTTAGAGTGTTCACGACTGATACATTTACGTGTAGTTTTGGCTTGGTGTTGTTTCAGCCACCATGTTTTGCGTCACTCTGCCGTCTCGACAAGCCGCCTTGCGCCCGCGGAGCCCTCGGAAGGTCAAGCTAATGCTAAGCTAACGAAAGCAGCGCCGACGACTTTCGCTTTTGGAAACGAGACAAGCGCCAAAGAAAGACGGGTAGACGTAAATAAACAGGTTTGGAAATTTGACGAGGAAGTAGGTCAATGGATGGACACGTTGAGAGATTGATAAATAGATGGATTAGACTCGTTATCCCTTGAGAGAGAGAGGGAGAGTAAACTCTTACATGGGTAACTTAGCAAAATTCTCAAATGAACTTGATGCTCAAACGGTCCACCACAATGAGGTTACAATGACGTCACAACAGTCTCAGGATTCCCATAGACTAATCGGATAAAATAACAATAGGTGAAGCGTGAAGTTTTTTTTCTACCACCTGTCGTCCCTAACCTCTTTGACACACAAGATGGCGTCATTTGAAACCCATCCATTGGTAGTCCTTGGCTCCTTTTGGAAACTTTCTGTTTCGTCTTTCAACTATGAAAATGTCCCTCGGTTTTGCTGTACAAAACCACAGGTTTATGCTTTTCGGTTACGATTGAACACTTTAACGGACGCGATGACGACGACGCGACGGTCGGACGGTGTTGACGCCCGCCCGTGCGTCAACGTGTGTCATTTTTATAATGAGGGGCGTGACAAGATTTCCCCAATCTGTCACAATGCTGTGTCTGGTCTGATTGCTCACAAGAGAGTTCCCCAAAATGTCCACTCAAAATCCCTTTGGAGTTACCGGGAAGTCCGATACGAGTCCGAACGACTGGGTCGGTAATCATTCATCCATTGGGACTCCTCGACCCTTACGATGTCATCATTTTGCATGTTTGCCATTGCTGCCGTGTCAAGATGCGCTTCTGATCGGGCTTTGACTTTTTCTGCGTCCCAGTTGGCTACGTGAGCGACGTCTTGAGGTGCGGCTCGCCGGCGTCGTTCATCATGGTGCTGAGGGAGCTTCCGGTGGAGCAGGTGGCGCGGCCCCTGGGCAGGAACGAGGTGCTGGGGCTCCTGTTCCGCCTCACCGTCTTCGGCGCAGTCACCTACTTCACCATCAAGTGGATGGTGGACGCCGTCGACCCCACGCGCAAGCAGAAGGTGGAGGCGCAGAAACAAGTCAGTTGATGCCGCACTGAAGTTGGTTTTTATGGTGCAGCCATAAAACAAGTATAGTGAGGCTGACAAAAAAAGAAATTGAAAAACTGAATTTGAAACTGCGCGTACTACGTGCTAATCAGTGTTGGTGATGTCAGTTCTAGAAAAAATAATGCCCAGCACAATAGGTCCAATTATGAAAGTGTAGTTTAAACTAAAAACTCCTGTCGAGCAGCTCATGTGATGACAACAAAAAAAATAGAAATTGAGAAAGAGCTGGCGCAGTGGACAGAAAAATATTCGGTAAAACATTTACAAAAAACCCTGTAAATTCAAATCTGCAATAGTGTACAGCGGGACCGGGAAGCGTGAACAGCTGACGCCCCCTCCCTCACTTTAAGACTTGAAGCCACGTCAAAGTCTGTCTGGACGTGATGCGGCTTTTGATCCTGAAGGACAAAAAGTGATGCGAAATATAACTGAAGCGTAAACATTGGAACAAAGGAAAAAAAGGTTCTGTGGCGATGTGTTTTTCCTTCCGCCCGTCCGTCAGGCAGAGAAGTTGATGCGGCAGATCGGCGTCAAAGACGTCAAGCTGTCCGAGTACGAGATGAGCATCGCTGCGCACCTGGTGGACCCGCTGAGCATGCAGGTCAATACGCCAGAGCACACAAAACGCAAAAACAAACACACCCTTGCCAAAAGAACCAAACGTTGTCTGTTTGGAAAAGTTGACAACATTGTGGGGTGAATTTTAGATGTCGTGGCGCGACATAGGCGGTCTCGACGAGGTCATCACAGAACTGCAGGAGACTGTCATCATGCCCGTCCAAAAACGACATCTCTTCCAAACATCTAGACTTCTGCAGCCCCCCAAAGGTCAGAGGTGCTTCTCCTCATCATCATCATCATCAGCCACCTTTACATCACGCAGTTGTCACGGTAACAGGGGTCCTGCTGTACGGGCCGCCCGGTTGCGGCAAGACCCTGATCGCCAAGGCGACGGCCAAGGAGGCGGGCTTCCGCTTCATAAACCTGCAGCCCAGCACGCTGACGGACAAGTGGTACGGCGAGTCGCAGAAGCTCGCCGCCGCCGTCTTCTCGCTGGCCGTCAAACTGCAGCCCGCCGTCATCTTCGTCGACGAAATAGGTGACGGGCGACTTTGCAGTTAGGAACCGCCGCTCGGCGGGCGTAGGCGACACGCAGGCGACCCGGGTGGCGAACACCTTAGTTGACATCCAGTACCGAGTGCAAAAATGGTGGCGCCGGACCACGGGATGACATCGAGGCACTCTTTTTGTGTCTTTATGTGCAGCTGCATTTTTTTTTTTTTTTTTTTTGGTCCTGTGCCTTCGCGTAGATTCGTTCCTGAGGAATCGCTCGAGCTCGGACCACGAGGCGACGGCCATGATGAAGGCGCAGTTCATGAGTCTGTGGGACGGCCTGGACACGGACCACCGCTGTCAGGTGAGGCGACGGCTAACCGCGAGCGCCCGCCGGCCAGCCGTAACTGCGCCCGCCGCCCTTCGCAGGTGATTGTCATGGGCGCCACCAACCGACCGCAAGATCTGGACTCGGCCATCTTGAGGAGGATGCCCACCAGGTTTCACATCAACCAGCCGGTACGAACGCTGCCACGTGATCGCATGTCGCTGTTGTGTTTATCATGTTATTTTCTTATTCGTTGAGCTCATTAAATGTTTAGAATTAAGTACACAACGAGAATTGGTACAATAACAAATGTATACATTTAACAATATTTTTTTTATTAGTAACAATGTTGAAAGGGGCATTCCAGTGGTTTGCATGAACAATGTATCCAATAGGTCACGTAATATGTACTCCATTTTGACAATGCGATGGTAAATCCTTTTGAGAAGATTTTTATCGGCAATTACGAACCTCCCCGGCCGCCGAAGCTCGCTCGTCAGGTTCCGCGTCATTCCCGTCCGAAGAATCTTCCGCGCCTGCCAGCCCGGAGGTCGGGGGGCCTTCGTTTACGCACTTACGTCCCACACGTAGGCCTCCGAGTAGTCAGACTCTGAGTCGTTCCGCCCAAAGAACCATCTGAATATTCAACATTATTTACAGCCACAGGTTCAAATCTGTATGGAAGTATTCCTCCGTCTTCCCGATCAAGCGATACTGCCATTTCTTCATCAGATGAGGATAAATCCGAGAATTCAGCACTGGGCATAAATGGTGTCCCACGTAATCGAGCGTTTGGAACCGCACGCGACACGTCACATCTGCCCACGTAGGTCATGTGACTTGTGATAATGGCAGCGCGCTTGAAAATTCATAATTGTCGATTAAATATCTTCTCAAAACACTCTGAAATGAGAGAGGATTTAACATCACACTGTCAAAATAGAGTACAGATTAAATGACCTATCGGATACATTGTTTATGCAAACCACTGAAATGCCCCTTTAAAATTATTGGCTAATTGTAACAAGAAAATTTGTAAAATAATTGAACAAACATTTCAGAATTCCGGCAACCCTCGTGAGACCAAGCGCGTCGGAAAATTGATGGAATGTTAATTATCATGTCATTTAAAAAAAAAAAAAAAATACAAATTCAAAATCAGAATGAATTTTTTCATTGCTAAAATGGCTCATCTGACTGTTTGGGGGAAAAAAACAATTTGCCCAGCCCATCGAGAAGCTTCCAGCAAAACATCAAACATGGTGCTGACTTCTCTCATCTTTTGTCCTCTTCTCTTTGTCATTTTTTTTTGCTCTCCTTTCGCTCCTTGCAGAGTTTGCGTCAGCGGGAGGAAATCCTCAAACTTATCCTGGAAAATGAGAGCGTGGGTTGACTTAATGGAGATGTTGGCGCCGCTCACTGCCGCCCGTCTGAGCACTGCCTGGCCTCCTCCCTTACCTCCCTCCTTCCCTCCCGCAGGTAGACAAGTCGGTGGAGCTTTCCGAGATCGCCAAGGAAACGGAAGGATTCTCCGGAAGTGACCTTCGGGAGATGTGCCGCGATGGCGCCCTGCTGTGCGTTCGAGACTTTGTACACACTCGCAGCGACGCGTGAGTAACACGTCGGTCGCCATTGTTACCCCAACATTCTTTGTCCGTAAGAGCTTCCCGTTTGTGGCTCTCAGCCCGTCGGAGGATTTCATCCGTCCCATTCACGCGTCTGACCTTCAGAGGGCCATTGTCAAGATGAGGAAATCAAAGATGGCGGGGGGGCACGGCGCCCTGTTGCACTCCGCTCTAGATTGAACACCCTGCGAAGCAACAGTCCACAGCGGTGCTGGTTGGATTTCAGCCCGATCAGCAATCAAAATGTTCACGTGCCACCTCGTATTTGTCGTCCAATTTGGACATGATCAACATTGAGGCTCAATCCACCAAATGACGTCCAAGGCCGTGCCAGGCCCGCCTGTCGTCTTTTTTTTTTTTTTTCTTGCTGAAGCTTGTTTTGGAAAGTCCTTTCCCAAAAATTCTTGAAAAAAAATTGTGTAAACTGGAATTGTTGTTTCCATATTTATGGCTTTAATGTGTCTCCTTCCTAGAGGAAAGTTTGTAAAGTTATTGTAGATAATCATGTCATTAAACTCTTAAGTTCAATCAAAGAACTTCCTGTTTAATTTCAACTCTCTTATGTTCTCAATTTCAATAAAATCAAAAAATGACAGCAGCCCAACAGTCAAGCTCATAAAACTCAGAAGATTCAGGAAGTTTAGTAAAAGCCGCCCAAGTTGTGAGGCATCCGCGAGATGGGCTGACAACTGTCGTCTTCCTTCCAGTTTGTTCATCTGGAGGCGGAAGCCGACAGGTTAGGGCAATATCTAATTCAGCAATAAATAGACTTGATTCCGTGTATATTTCACAACCTCAATGTTGCAAAAGAGCACAATTTCTTTTCCCAAAACGTGCGTTGACTTCACAATTAACTGTCTCAAAACTAAGCAATGGCACCCATTTGAGCCGCAGAAGGGCGCTTTGTTCGCTCTCCAAGACGTCACAAACACAACAGATAAATAGTGAAGCGCAGGAGCACAAAATAAGTCACGATAGTATTTCCAGTTCTGCGTTTTCTTGTTTTTGATCAACGAGGGAATCAGTTTTGGTGGCATCACGCGCCCGAGTTCGGCTTCCGGCGTTGACGCTATTTGTGACGCCACATCCAGGTCACGCGTTTCGTTTGGGGGTCACGCGCCTGAGTTCAGCTTCCGGTAAGTGGTCCCTTTTTTCCGTCGCTCCACAAAAGCGCTTTAAAGTGACCTAAAAGCGCGAAACGGCGTCTCCAGCCAGCCGGGGATGCGCCCGTGTGGGAAGATTCCCACTCGTGTGCGTGTCTGAGGCGCTTTTGCCACCTTTGGCGAGTTTGCATCAAGCTAGCGGGGCTTCGGCCGCCGCCGGCTTTGGCGAGTTTGCGTCAAGTTAGCCACGCTTCAACCAGTCAGTCTGTTTCTATCCGGTCCACCGATCGATGACAATTCAAGAGGAATACATGTAGTGTGTGCGCAGTCGGAAATGAAATAATATAGAACCATGGGGTGCAAGTGCAACTCACGATTGTTTACACAATTTATTCATCCGTTGATTGTTTTTTTTTTTTTTTTTAGATGTAAGTAAGTTTCTTTCGGCTTGTCCCTTTCGGTGTCGCCACAGCGTGTCATCTCAGATGAACGCACATATGTTTGGCACAATTTTTACGCCGGATGCCCTTAATAGGATAATAATAAAAAACGCTTTTTAATTTGCATCCCTTTGTCGAAAAACAGTATATGATGCATAATACTGTCAAATAAACGGACCATGATTTTGTTCCTGGTTTGGTCGTAACTCAGCAAAAAATGGAGATCACTTTTTTTTCCAAAGTAAAAGAAGAAGTTAGCAAATGTCTTCTTTTGATAAAACACAAAAGAAAAGCAGTCATCTTTCACACTGAACGACGGAATCTGGAGAATATTTGCTTTTGAAATGGTTCAATTCTGTAAGCAATTTCAAAAATGTCTCGAAACACTAAATTGATTCCCAAAGTAGTTGTTGATTCATTTGATAATCGATGAATTGTTGCGCTGCTGCTCGAAACCTGATAACAGTGTGTCAGAGTTCGTTGGCCGAACCACACCGCGGAGGCCGGAGTGGGGCTGCGGGGGGTGTTAAGTGTTCAGCTCAGGGGTTAGCAGCTCAGCCAAGGAGACCAGACGACCTTTGTCACCACACCGGGTAACAACAGGCCAGGGTGCTCTACGGGAATAAAAAAGAGGAACTTGGAGACTAATGTGTGTGTGTGTGTGTGTGTGTGTGCGCGTGTGCGTGTGTGTGTGCAGACAGCATGCGGTGTGCTCTTTGTGCTGCTCTTTGTCCACTTTTTGCAGTTCTGCTATGCGGTGCGGTCCCGGCTGACAGGTCGCCATCAACGGGGACTCGGGCGATGTTGGACCCGGAAGTACACATGAACATTGTGAGGATCTCACACGTATTTGTTAGGCCAGGCTTTCCAGCAGGACTTGATGGTTTACATTTGCACCCCCAACCCCTTGTATTAACAGAATAACTCAGTAATGTTGGTTACTGGAAGTATAAAAAGCCCAGAGTGCAAGGATTTTACAGATGTCTGGTTAAAATCCCCATTTGCATATTTCCAGCTGGTTGTCAAGCCTCAATTTGCTAAAAAAAAAAGAGATTTTCATGATCCCTCCCGGATGAGACATCCTGAGTGGAATTTTGCGATTCACATCTTAGTCATATTTCTTCATCTTTAGCGTCCCGCACTTATTTCCGAACGGGCTAGCCGGTGTGACGGTCTCCTTGTGACGAATGCGCATGCAGCTACAACGTTCATCTTCCTCTTTTGAAAGGATTTCTGGATATTTTTTGTTTCCGGTGACAGTTTCTTGTTTGAGTCCAGTTTTGGCCCGAGCTGTCGCCGCGTCCCGATGTGACGTCTTTCAAAACAGCTGACGGGGTCGTAAAAATGACGCCCGAGCCAGTTGATAAGCGTATTTCTCAATTACATGGCTCTGTGCTGAAATTGGCCGTTTTGCATTGGAAAACACTTCGAGGTGATTTTTCTATCTTTGCACCGTGGCCTTTAAAAGACTTTGTGAGTCGTCTGTTAAAAGTATAAACGCACACAAAAGTCATTCACACAGGCAGACTGCAGTTGCCACGGTAACAAAGTCACATGCGCACGCAGACGGAGATCATCGGCAGGTGGGGCTACCCGGCGGAGGAGCACGAGGTCCCGACGGAGGACGGCTACATCCTGACGCTCAACAGAATCCCCGCGGGACGTGAGCGCAAAGGAAGTCGGTGGAACGTTTCCTCTTCGACGTGTCGACATTTGCCTTCATTTTTATTCACCCCGAAAACTCGAAAGTATTTGTACCCGTTGAAGTCGAGGTGACGAACCAGTTTTCTTTGCGGTCGTCGGCGGCGCAGGACCCGGAGGCCCGGTCCTCCTCCAGCACGGCCTCCTGGCGGCCGGCAGCAACTGGATCACCAACCCGCCGGCTTCCGGCCTGGGCTACGCGCTGGCCGACGCCGGCTACGACGTTTGGCTCGGGAACAGCCGAGGGAACACCTGGTCCAGGAAACACCGCACCTTGACGCCGGACCACCGAGACTTCTGGAAGTTCAGGTACGCCCCAGAGGCCGCCTGGTCCCTCCCTGCGTGCGTCAAGTCAGTACGCCCGCCTGTGCGCAGTCACGACGAAATGGCCCTTTTGGATCTTCCCGCTGTGGTGGACTACATCCTGAAGGTGACGGGGCAAAAGCAGATGGTCTACATCGGACACTCCCAGGGGACCACCATCGGTGAAGCGCGCGCGCAGCATTTTCACGCACATCGTGGAGTCCAAATGATCAAAGTGATCACAAGTGTGTGTGTGTGTGATTGGGTAGGATTCATGGCATTCTCCAGACTTCCGCACCTGGCCACCAAGATCAAATTGTTTGTGGCGTTGGCTCCGGTGGCCACGGTGGCTTTCGCCAGCAGCCCCATGACAAAACTCGCCATCCTGCCCGACTCCCTGGTTTGGGTAGGACCCGCGACACCGGACCTGCCGACCCGTCGGGACTCCTTCGCTCGGTCCCTGTGATGCGCGACACCGGACCTGCCGACCCGTCGGGGCTCCTTCGCTCGGTCCCTGTGATGTCGTGGCCCAAATTGTTGTTCGCTCCAAATCTGGATGGAGTGACTCGGGAGTGAACTCAAAATCAGTAGAATGGCATTTTTCAATTCACTAAAAATAAGATTTAGAGATGAAGGGATATGGAAATGATTCCAAAGACGGCTAACGAAGCAAATGAAGTTGCAGTTGTATTGAACTTTTGAGGACATTTTTATGACGACAGTATTTTTTTTTTTTTTTTTTACAATGGAGCTTTGGTTTTTGTTTTTTTTTTAACCCAAATTTTCAGTTTTTTTGTTTTTTTTTTGCTATTGCGATGCGCGCGGGATGCCACAAATACACGTAGATGTGGGGAAACCCCGCGTTGAGGACACTTTTCAGGCTTCATCTCTGCACTGGTCTCGCATTCCGACAGGACCTGTTCGGGAGGCGGGACTTCCTGCCGCAGAGTCACATGATCGAGTGGTTCGCCGAACACGTTTGCGGCAAGCGTCTGCTGAGCGAGCTGTGCGGAAACCTTTTCTTCGTCCTGTGCGGCTTCGACGAGCTCAACCTCAACATGGTCGGTGGCCTCGTCGAACGTTACGTCGGCGTTCTCGTCGCGGCCCCCGTTACCCGTCTGACGTGTGCTTTCAGTCTCGCACGGCCGTCTACACCACGCACTGTCCTGCTGGCACGTCGGTCCAGAACATGCTCCACTGGGCCCAGGTCGGCGCAAACGTACGCCCGAGCGGATGGAACGAGAGCTCGATGACGCCGTCATTTGCTTTCAGGCGGTCGACGGCGGGAAGCTGGCGGCCTTCGACTTTGGCGCAGAGGGAAACATGAAACGTTACAACCAGGTGAGCGGGCGCCAACCCCGAACGGGAAAGGAGCGGGCGTAACGGGCGTCCTGTGCGCCCCGCAGACCACGCCCCCCCAGTACCACGTCCAGGACATGAAGGTTCCCACCGCCGTCTTCTCGGGGGGGCACGACACGCTGGCCGACCCCAAAGACGTCGCCCTGCTCCTCACGCAGGTCGCACCGCCGC
Source organism: Syngnathoides biaculeatus (assembly GCF_019802595.1). Taxonomy (NCBI): domain Eukaryota; kingdom Metazoa; phylum Chordata; class Actinopteri; order Syngnathiformes; family Syngnathidae; genus Syngnathoides; species Syngnathoides biaculeatus. The sequence continues at coordinate 18,731,166 of NC_084661.1, read as the reverse complement.
CGCCCGTCTTCCGCTGTGTGTGTGTGTGTGTGGTCAGTTGTGATGTGTCAGGTTTGCTGCACGTGCGAGCGTTGATGGATGCATGGCTCACGAATTTGCGCTCACGCGAATGAGAAAGTGTGCTTCCGACATCACACGCCAAAATGCGTACTCTGTTTTCTTTTAAGTTCCAAAAAAAATGAGAACTTTGTAATTTGTTGGGCTATCATTTGGGAAGACGACAAGGCGGGTTGTGATTGCGAAGTCGTCCATTATTGTCGTCACAAATGGCGAATCGTCGTTGAGTTGAGGGCGGCGAGTGTGTTGTTTGACATTCGTGTGTACGTTAGTGTGTGTTTGACGGTCTTGTGTGACCCCCCCCCCCCCCCCCCAGGTGTCCAATATTGTGTTCCATCAGCACATTCCCCACTGGGACCATCTGGACTTCATTTGGGGTCTGGACGCTCCCCAGCTGATGTTTCCCGCCATCCTCAAGCTGCTGCAGCAGTACCACTAGGGAGGGCCGCTAGCTAGCTCACCCCACATCAGCTGATCACAACTCCTTACAAATTTCAAGTCTGCTGGAAATGTTTTGTCATTTTTACACCAATCATTTGTTTACATGTTTTTATTTGCCACTCGAGTGGATGTTTTAATTCAGGTTTCCCACTTGTGTTCTGAGCATCATGACGCTAAGTGGAGCTTGCTTTTCATCTGTGACCTTTTACATCAGCAACTCATTCAATAAAAGAAAAATAAAACATGACCAACATGTTTTTGAAAAAACAACATTTTTTTCAGGTTGACGTCGATAGCCAAAATGAAACTCCAATAACCGAGTGGTGATTATCGGTGGTCATGACCCGTAGTAATAGGACAAGCCCAAAGAAACTTACTATTTCTGCTCCGCTTGCTTCCAGTTTTACCGGCGATGACTCGACTAGACCCTATCACTGATCGCTATCTACGTGGGTTCAACCACTGATCGAAGATATCCGCCATCTTGATCCTCCCAAACCAAGCATGCCGACCTGTGCGCTAATCGCCAGTTTGGTGGCTGTGAGAAAACATTCCATAGGTAAGTTAGAAAGATTTACTTTGACACTGTTAAAAGTTAGTTTTTTACAAAAAAAAACAAAAAACCTTTTTTTTTTTTCCGATGAGCTTAATTCACTTGAACAAAGTTTTGTTTCCGGTTGTTGTTCACTGTTGACTCTCTGCTTGACCTTTAGAGGCCGACGTTTTTTTTGCAAAAAAGCCATGTCAATATTTCCAAACTTCATCAGTGAATGAGCAAGAAAACCACATTTTCTGTGACATTTTTGATGAATTTCAGAATACAGAACTCTGCAGATTGAATTTGATTGTCAAATACGAGGCAACGAGTTTCAATTTTCTGTCTAAAAAAGGACGTGGCAGAGACAACAAATGAACGTGTAGCATGTATTTGCCCATTGCAAGTCCTTATTCCCAAAAATATATCGAACTGACTGACTTAAAATTGAATGTTTCTGTGACAAAAATGCTTAGTTTTTTGCTCTGTTCTAATGATAATGCTTCACAGCGTATTTTGGGAAAAGTTTAACATGTCACGGAAATCGGGCCCTAGGTAATATGCAAGGTTTCTTGCTAGTCACGGTGTTCTATGTCTGTCCTTTGCACTTCGCCCTGCACTTGGCTTACAAAGTCGAATTAAAAATCCTTCATGTTACCAGAACTGAAAAAATATCAAGCTCACATGACCACTTTGAATTCTACATGCCAAAGTTTGAGAAATCCCCCACCATAATCCAACCCGTGAACCCACAATATTATTTGCACCTCTTTAGTTTCAGTTTTTAGGCTGCTTTCTATGTAGTTTGAGCGCTCGTTTTATTGGTAGCGACCTGAGGCCACAGAAACACGACATATGACAATGTTGGAACCTTGACGGCGTAGACAAAAAGGGGCGGGGGGAGGGGGGGGGTCGTGCGATAGAGCCGATTGTCTATTACGTTGCGGTACGTACTATGCACCTGCAGCACTGTGCATGACAAAATTGTAGTTTTTTTTTAAGTCCGCGGTGACATTGTCGACGTGCAATCCTCCTCGTCTGCTTTTAGTGTGTAATGAGAAAAATTGAGGTGGGGGGGGGATGTTTTTTTTTTCTTCTTTTTCTAATGTCATTAGCATTATCCTTTTGTGTGTGTCTTATGTTGTACTGTGGTTTCAAAACGCGGCTACTGTGTAACTATTGGCCAGTCGGTAATTGGGTTGAACAAGAGACCACAACGGTTGCCTGTCACTGCAGTGCCATTGCCACAGCCGCCGCCAGGTGGCGCACGTGCAGGTGAAGGGATTCCATCACTGCGCCTTCCTCAGCAGCCGCACTACTTTGGTGAACTTTAACCTCACGGCGATGTCCATCGGCGACTCGCCGTCCTGAAACCAAACAAAGGGGAAAAAAAAATAGCAGTCGCAAGCAGACGAAGGCGTGCGCGCGCGGACCTTTGGGGCCCGCGGCAAACGTGCGTGCTCGGTCGTACGCGGTTCTTGACGTGAGGGTCGGCGTCCCTGAGGAGCAGCGGAGGAACCAAATGATGACGTTTCCGGAGACACACGTAGTGAAGAGCTGTGTTGCCGTTCTGGGGGCGCCAACGCACACACACACAAAGTCACAGGCAAAGTTAGACGCGCGTGCTCGGATCTTGTGGCGATCGTACGTCGTCTGCCGCGTTGACGTCAACGTCGCTGTCCAGAACTTCCTTCATCAGAGCCTCGTTACGCCGCTGCTTCTGTAACTGCGCGGGCACACACACACACACGAGCGCTCATGTCACGTGATGATGTCATGCGACGGTGTCGTGTGATGACTATGTTGCGGGTGACGTGCCAGGATGAAGTATCCCAGGAGGAGGATGGGCATCAGGATGAGGACGATCAGGTGGTCCAGAAGAGAAAACTTCTGCTTCGCAACGTAGTGTAGGCACGTGCGACCTTTCTGAAACAAAGCAACGACATTTTCCAACTGGGGCCTTCGGGAGGACTATTTGCTGCTGGAAGAATTTCAACAGCTGTAAACTAGACAAAGTCCTTTGACGATTTTGTGAATTCAGTTGAAAGTCTACAAAACTCCAAGAAGAAGAAAAGTTCCGGTCTCGCGTGCACGACGGGGGCCTCCCCCACCTTGTTGCGCATTCGAGCGTCCGCGCCGCGCCCCAGCAGAACTGTGACGGCCCTCAGGTTGCCGCGGCGACAGGCGGCGATGAGGGGCGTGTCCCCGGTGACGTCATCCCGCCCGTTGACGCCGTCGGGGTCTCGGGCGACCGCGGACAAAAGCTGGCGGACGTCTCCGGCGTACGCGAACTGACAGGCCGGCTGTTGGAGGCAAAGAGCGCTCAGGGCGAGGGCCGCCGCCGCCGCGACTTGCGTGGGCAAACATCCCGAATGAACTTGTTGGACCAGTTCAAAAGCGCACATCCGCACACACGGGCCGACGCTCAGAGCAAAAGCCAGGTTTCAAATGTGACTTTTGGCTCATTTTTTGCTGGTCTTCGCAAAGACGACTTTTTGTCCATCAACTGGCTGAGCGACGGCGTGCGTGCGTGCGAGTAGCCGGAACGAGTGGGAATTGTAAATGTGACAGGAAAAGCCTTCTTACCTTGGAGTACACCTTCCCCATGTCTGCCGCGTGGGTGACACTTCTTGGACTTCCAAAATAAAAGAGGACGACCTTTGCAAAATAAAATTTGGAGCTTCCTTTCTAGATTGGTGTCAGAGGTCGTAATGGATTTTGATTGGACAGAAGCCGGCAATTTCCTGCCAGCGACAGGATGGAAACGCTTCATCTCAACACTAAAATCGGCTCGTATTTCAAATGCTGTGCGAAAACTTTCTTTTCAGAAATCCTTCGTGTCGCCGATTAGCGTCGCCGTCAAATGCCGCCGTCGGCCACGCAGAAATGTCGAGATGGACGGAAACGGACGCGGGATGTGCTCGCTAGATGAGCTCACTGCATGTGCAAGTGTTTGTGTTTTTTTTGTATTTAGATCTCCCCACCTTTCTTACTTTACAACAATATATTGCTTGGGTGAATGTGCATTGTTAACAGAATGAAGAAGCACTGATTTTATGAAGAACCTCACGATTGGGTTAACGAATCTTTTTAAAGAAGTCATTGGAGTCATTCAGAACACTCAAAAGAACGGCAGTGTACATCGCTTCATGGTCCACAAAGTTTATCGCCGGGGCATGCGCAGTGAAAACGAACGGTCACTGGGAAGCGGTGGGTCTTGCGCCCCATCGCCATCATCAGCGTTCGGCCATTTTAGTTTGGCGCGGCTAGCTTTTTATGAGTCTTCTTTTTTTGCGGTTGTTTGTTAGCTTAGCATTGCTAACTTGTTGGCTGGCAGGCGTGCGCTCACGTCACCTTGCAGGACCTGAGGTGACAAGACCGGAGTTGTCTTGACACATTACACCCCTGCCCTGGGAAGGTGATCTGTGGCAAAGGGGTCCTAGGTGGGGGACCGGAGAAACCGCGACTCAAAAGACCCCTTATGACCAGAAGTCTCTTTTAATGACAAGTTAGTAACGACGCACAAATACACACGAATGATTGCGCTGTAAAAAAAAAAAAAAAACCAAACAAACAATACCTGTGTGTTATTAGCGTTTTACACGGCAGGAAGGTTGCCATGTAGTCATCGCCAAGTTAGCGGTCTAATACGTGATGGAGAATGATATACGAATGCGCTGCCCCCTCAAGTATGCGTTCCTAGAACCGGCCATGGTAGACCAAAACCATTTCAAAACGGAAACCTCATGAATGAAAAATAAACGCGCGATGAGATTTTGGACGGGGACGATCAAATAAAGGCCGACTTGCCAATCCCACGAGCTGCCACGCTTTTCTTTTCCTACAGTTAGCATCGTCAATGTACATTGGCCAACGGCACAACAGGAAATAGGACAATATTCTTCCGTTTCCGAAGCAAAAGTCTGAAGACGAAGAAGAGCAGCGAGGCCATTATTGTGACAGTCCAGAAAGGAAGTATCTCCCCGTGGCCGCGACCGCGACTCTTTTGGCCTTGCTCACAGGCACAAAGGTTTTGTTTGCCGCCGTCGTCGTCGGGCTTTGCTTGAAATCAGGGCCGCCGGCGAGTCATTCGGATGCTTGGGACTTTGGGAGGAGGACCTGGAGGGCCCGGCTCCGACTGCGAGCAGGCTGGAGGCCCTGCGGACGCCTCCCGGCGGTTGTGACCCAGAAAGGAGCCGCGATAGCCGGGTCGCTCGGCTGCTAGCAGGCCGGCTAGCTCGCGTCTTCTCCGGACGTCTCCGGCTCAGCGCCGCCGGGGACGGACGGCGTCCGCTTCTCTCCCCGACCTCGTTGCAACGTTTGCCCCGGGCCGGCCGAACTTGTGGCGGCCCGCAGACGTCCCCCCGTCCTCCTCCCCCTCCCCCTCATCCTCATCCTCCGTCGTCATGGCAGCGCTCATCAAAGAGATCGTCAGCCGAAATAAAAGAAGATACCAGGAGGACGGCTTCGACCTGGACCTCACTTGTATCCTTCCCCGCTGTCCCAAGTCCACCTTTGGACTGGAGACTGCCTTGGTGACGTCACCGGTCGGATCTGTATGCGGCTCGTGGTGCTCCTTCGCGTCGGAGCGAGCGGCTAATGCGCTAAGCTAACCCGAGCAGCGATGTAAAAGCTGGAATATAAAGTGAAGGCTCTCGTTTACATTCGAAACTTGCAATAATGGCGTTTGAGGGTCGTTATCGCAATGCCCGCGAATTGGCTCCTGCGCAATGTTGGCGGATCGATTTGCAGAGAGAGGGACGTGATGGGTGGACTTGTCCGGTGTTGCGGAAAATGACGAACCACGGAGCGGCTCGGCGTTCTCTTTGTTTGCATCTTTTTCCGTATGAAAACTATGAACGAGGACTTTGTTGTGAATGGCGTACCGGGGCAGCACCGGCGACTGCCGCAGGGAAAATTCCCCGTGTGGACCCCCTCGGCCATGTGTCGTGCTTCAACTTATGCACTCAAATACTCAAGCAGGTGTTATAACGATGGTTTAATAGCCTCGATTTAGGAATGTGCTCATGACTAGCATGAGCAGAAATGCTTTTACACGTTTTGTCTGGCTGGACTATTTCTCAAATCCTGAATACAGGAAGACTTCATGCAAAGTAGTCAATACTTTTGTATTCCAACTTTTCTACGGAAGGAAGGAAAAAGAAAAGTTCCTTGGTTTCCTGTATTTTTGCGTGTGTTCGTTTTAACCCCCCCAATAATGGCAAGCTAGGTAGGTAGAGCGCGGGCATACGTCGCTCGCCCTGAGTCGTCTGCAAGGAAAAACGGTACGGAAAGCCGACGTGTCCGCTAGCTGCGTGGCGAACCCCGATTCCCAATGTCACCGACCACCCATACTTGCGAGTTCTTCTCCCTTTGCGCTTTGTCATCAAGAAGTTGTTGCCGTACGACGCTTTCACCATCTGCTGCTATTCCTCTGACGAGCGCCGCACGTCGCCCGTCTCAGCCGCGGCGGCCGAGCGGTCCGATGAGTGAAAATGTCGCTGACGTCATTTGAAAGTGCGCCGTATGAGCAGCTAACGTGCCGCTCGGGCACTCTAGCTGATGCCAATTTAAATTCTTATTTCACGTTGGCAATGTTTGTCAGACGGAAGGGGAGCCGGTTCAAATCGCGGCTCCGGCTGCCGTCGTGCGAGACGCTAAAGCGGAATTTTCTCACCCGTTGGTGCGTGAACGCGTGGGTGAGAGGGGGTGGAAGTGTGCGCGCCGTTCACGTTGAAGATGAAGGCTGCCGAAGTGTGCGCGCCGTTCACGTTGAATGCGTTCTTGCCAAAGAAACGATCAGGCTTAACGTGGCCTCGCAGACATCTACCCCAACATCATCGCCATGGGCTTCCCCGCCGAGCGTCTGGAGGGCGTCTACAGGAACAACATCGACGATGTCGTGCGGTGAGGCCGCCTCGCTCGCGTACGCTTTTTTTTTTCTCTCGGCTTCCTGTTGCTCATCACGCTGACGTCGCTGCTTTGTGGGACTCAGATTTCTAGATGTGAAGCACAAGAGTCACTACAAGATCTACAACCTGTAAGTGCAGCACAACAAACACATTTACGGAGCTGAGGAGATTTACAAGGGTTGCGTGTGTCGCCAGGTGTGCGGAGCGCCATTACGACACGTCCAAGTTCAACTGTCAAGGTAAGACGGCGCCGCCGTGCTGTCGCGCTTCTCGTGCAAAAACCGAGGCCGCCCCAGGAAATGTTGAAACGTCTCGTTTGTATTGCTGAGCTGCACGGAGACCAGGCGGCAAGTTGCCGAATTTGCAGTCGTGCCTTCCCTCAGTGGGCCGTTACCACCAGCAACAGTCCAAAAAAACGTGCTGGCCGCCGGGTCTGTTTTTCTCTTTGTGTAACGTTGCGCGACCTCAGAGAGCCTCGGCTAACGCCGGCTGAGCGGCCGTATGACATTATTCCTTTTCGAGCGAGCCCGCCGGCTGCATCGGGCCGGTCCGACCCACCGCGGCCGGCTCCTCTCACGGCTGACGGACTAGCGCATCTAAACTAGTGGCGGTCGTTTCGCCCTCCGACACTCCGGGCCAAAGCGATCCACATTTCTGTTGGTTTGAAAAGCTCTGAAGTTGTCCACCGCACTTTCAGTTGGAAAGACAATCTGCCGTTTGCATGAGCAGCGAAACAATGAATTGATTATCAAAGAAAGTCATATTTTGATTATCTCACTCATTCAGAGAAGTTGTCCAACTTCCAGCTGTCATCTGTTGAGCATCTCGACGGGGAAAGTGAGCCCATTTCGGTCTTCCTCAACAAAAGCAGAGTTGTGTTGAATCAAAAGAAATGTCTGCTTTGACTTTGAAAAAAAAAACAAAAGAAAACAGATCAACATTTTTGCTGATTTTCTTTACTGATGTATGCAAAAACGATGCAGCGCCCCCTACGGGTTAGCGCTGCAATTGCAGTCCAAATGACACCCAACCCTTTGAGAGGTTTTGGAGGCGGCGGCATCAAATTTGACCTGCAGCAAAACCCGGAGCCTTAGCGCAGCGTGTGTGCCCCCCCCCCCCCCACCCCCAGTGGCCGAGTACCCGTTCGAGGACCACAACCCGCCGCAGTTGGAGCTGATCAAGCCGTTCTGCGAGGATTTGGACGCGTGGCTGAGCCGAGACGAGCAGCACGTGGCCGCCATCCACTGCAAAGCGGGCAAAGGCCGCACGGGGGTCATGATCTGCGCTTACCTGCTGCACCGCGGCAAGTTCCGCGAGGCCCGGGAAGCGCTCGACTTCTACGGCGAGGTCCGCACGCGAGACAAGAAGGTGAGGGCCGTCGTCCCGCGCTCGAGACATTTGTCGCGCTGACGTTCCCGCGTCTCTCAAGTCGCTGTGCCCCTCCCGTGCGCTTTGAACACTTTTCCAAGGACTTTGTAGGGGTTTGAGTAACGTAATCATTTTTCACTTACGATGAGCATTTTTCACCCCCAAAGATCTTATCAAGTGTGCAATCTAAAGACTGACGACTCAAAAAAGGCTCGTACCGCCACTGTGCTAAATGGACAGCGGCCCTCCATTTTGAAGTTTGCGTGGTGTTGTGTGCGCCTTTAGGGCGTGACCATCCCCAGCCAGCGTCGCTACGTGTGTTACTACAACACGCTACTGAGGAGCAGCCTTCACTACTCCCCCGTCGCGCTCCTCTTTCACAAGATGCTGTTTGAAACCATTCCCATGTTCACCGGGGGAACCTGCAGTCAGTACACACGCTCGCAAGTTTGCTTTGTACAACATTCTTCCGTTCGATTTACGCTCCCTTGATTGGTCGTCCTCGCAGATCCACTGTTTGTCGTCTACCAGCTGAAGGTGAAGATCCACACGTCCAATCCGGCGTACACGCGTCGCGAAGACAAGCTGATGACGTTCGAGTTCCCGCAGCCGCTTCCCGTGTGCGGAGACATCAAGGTGGAGTTCTTCCACAAGCAGAACAAAATGATGAAAAAGGTGATCACTAGGCACGTTTTGTCTTGCGCTTCAGTCCATTTTGGGATCTGCCGTCATCCTGCACATCTTGTAACATTCAAAAAGATCACTGTTCATTTGCTCCAAAAACAGGCGATATCTGCCAGGACACGGTACCGAAGATATCAAATATGCAAAAAAGAAAAAAAAAAAAAAAAAAGCTCTTTGAGTGGTGAATTATAGGGTGATGTTGCTGCTTCGTTGGCTGCGGGAGGTTAGAGGTTGGCTCGAGCGGTTGTCTGTGTAAGTGGGGGGGGCTAAGGGCACATTTCAGCCAGTGTTCCTAGACATGCCACATCCAATATGGCGGGCACGCTGACGTGTCAGGGAGAGCCCATTTGTGTACACGTTTCTGTTCTTTGCAGCCCAGCTCACAAAAGTTGAATGTAGTCACGCTTCACCGCCTTACTTTTGTTGAAGTTGTACCACTTGACTTTTTGTCGATGCATGTACTCCAACCTAAGTTTCAGCAAAACGTCCGACGGCGCCATGAGGGCGTGCGCGGCAAATGATTGACAGCTCTTCAAAACATTGGCTTTCCGCCGGTTTTTGATGTTTTTTTCTTTCCCGTGTGTCATTTTTCCGAGAGAAATTTAGCAAACGTGATGAAGACTTTGAGCAGGTCAAAGAAATACGGTTAATATTTCTTTTGAAGGGAGGCGACCGCAGGAGCCGGTCGGAACGGCTCCCGAGTATTTCAAGTGGTCCACTGACTCCGTGATCTCCTTGCTCAGGACAAGATGTTCCACTTCTGGGTCAACACCTTCTTCATTCCCGGGCCGGACGACGAACCGGAGAATCTGGAGAACGGCCAAAGCGGAACCTTGCGAGAAGCCGACAGAATCCAGCAGAACCGAGCGCAAGCCGGCGACGACGACTTCCTGGTTCTGACTTTGATGAAGAACGACCTGGACAAGGCCAACAAGGACAAAGCCAACCGGAACTTCTCACCCAACTTTAAGGTTGGTGCGTTCGCTTGAGCTTTCTGATCACAAGGCGGGTGGACCGAGATACTTGAGGAAAATGGCCACGTCCGAGTGCTTCGGGAGCCGGTAATGAGTAAATGATTTCGGACCCGAGGGGCGGCAAGATGGGTTGTGGGCAGGAGAAAAAAAAAAAAGCATTTCTTCACATCATCCAATCCCCGTTAGCATCACAATTCTTTTCAACGTTTTTAAACAGAGAATACCGTCAACATTAAGTAAATAATAAAAAAGACGAGAATAGAAAGAAAAAAAAAAGTAAAATCTTCAACAGTTTATAAAAAATATGGTAAAAAGTATGAAATAAATTGGAACGCTAGTGTGGAATGTCTAAGCCCAACCAGCAGAGGGCAGCGTTTTCTACTCACAAATTTGAGATTTTCGGGCGGAAACCAAGACGAATGATTTCTGCGGCAGGAAAAGCTCAATTCTGATTGGCCGCCGTCACGCACGTGTCCACGAGCGAGCTCTCGGCCGATCACCGCGGTCCACCCGAAACGCATCACGTTCATATAATCGTCGGGCCGGGCGGCGGCAGGGGCGTTTGGATCGGAAGGATTCCCAACACGGCGTTTGTGTGCGAGCCGTCCCGCAGGTCAAGCTCTTCTTCACCAAGGCGACGGAGGACGGCGGCAGCTGCGAGGCGAACAGCGCGTCGGTGACGCCGGACGTCAGCGACAACGAACCCGATCACTACCGCTACTCGGACACCACCGACTCGGACCCCGACAACGAGACGCTCGACGACGACGAGCGCCATCACGTCACCGAGGTCTGAGCGGAGCCTCCGAAGACCGCCGCGACCCCGGCGACCCCCGCGGGCGGCGGTCCCGTTAGGACACGAGCGAACGGCCGCCGAGAGAAAAACGCAATTGAACAAATCATTCCTTCCACTACCCGGCGAACGCCGCACGGGTGCAGCCGAGACGGAGCTTCCGCCGCCATTGCGGACCTCGGCGGCGATCTCAGGTTCGGTCCGGGTGGAACGTCGGCGCGTTCGGTTTGTCTCTTTGTTTTCCAAAGACCTCACTAGTAAGTGAATAAAGCAAATATTTATCACGTGCACAGTGTTGCGCTCAGTGAACGTCGTGTGAACCGAGACGACGACGAGTAGAACCTTTATTGGTCTCACGAGCTGGACGTTCGGGTGGTGGAAATAGAACCAAAGCCAGCATGCAAAACAAAATACGAGACAACAGGACGCATTCCGTGGGTGCCTGACGCAAGCTAAGGCGCGAGCGTGACCTCCGCATCTACTTCCTGTCACATGACATCTTTGAACACGGCGAGGACGCTCAGTGCGGACGTCAGGCAGCCGTCGAAGTTCGAGTGAGTGAAGGCGTCGCCGGCGCAAACCAGCAGGGGGCGCTCCGACAACACCATGTGACCCGGGCGGCCTGCCACGGCGCTCACGACCTGACGAGCCACATCAGGCTTGTATCACGAAAGGGTCCCGAAGGCCTCAAATGTCCACACCGGCCTCACCTGCGAGTACCTCCACTTGTGGCACTTGATGCCGATGGGCTGAGGCAGAGCCGGGATGAGCCGGCGCACTTCCCGCAAGATGACCGGCTGCACTTCCTCCACGTCTCGCTCGAGGTGCCGCTTGCCAAACGGGACGCCGGTGTGGACCACTAAGGACGGACCGCGGCCGGCGTCGTCCTCTGGGTGCCGTGTACGAGTCGAAGGTTACCGACACGATCGCGCCAAATGTCAGCTTTCGACCGGGATGCGCGTCCGTCACCTGTGCCGCGTTTGCGAGGCTCCACGGCAGCGTAGCAGACCACCTTGAGGTCGGCGTCGTCGTCGTCGCCGTCGTTGTAGTAGCGCAGGGCCCACGGCACGCCGACGTCCACGCCGGGAGCAAAGAAGAGCGCCAGGGCGAAACGAGAAGAGTAGGACACGTCGCTCAACAGCGCCTTCTGCTGGACGGACACAACTGAGGGTACACACGCCAAGGAGTCATTTCTCGTGCAAACACGCTGGAAGCGTTTGAGCCGCAAGCAAGTAATTTTCCGGACTCTCCTTTCTGCATGTGCCCGTGAAAAACACCCGTGGGCCATTGGGGTTGGGCGCTCCAGTAAAGGCCGAAATGGATATTAAAGATTAAGTACACCTGCAGCGCAAACTTAACTAAATTATGCAACACAAGCCTGCAGATGACGACATTTTTGTTACGTTTGGAGCGGAACGGCGTTAAGATTCGGGCTCCGTCCGTTTGTGTTTCCTGGCTACTCTGATTTGATTTAGGTTTGTCATCAAAAAAATTGGAATAAATGTTCCAATTTATTGCAAAGTACCTTTATGTACCACTGGGAGGCGCTGTTCCTCATAGGACCGCCAAGGACTTCAACTCGAGGCTGACTTCCTTGGCAACCATCAGGCAGAATTGACCCCTCCGTGGATATTGCGCAATCCGCGTCACTGACCAATCAGAGGCCAGAGATCTGCATAGACCAAAGCCCGTTTTTGCTCCCGCCATTTTCCCAGACAACATTGCATGGTCCAGTATAGGTTTAGTTAGCGTTTTATCGCGTATTTGGGTTATTTAACAAAAAATATGGTTAAGAGGTGTAGTCACGGACTTTGACGACAGTGACGACGGGTATCCCGAAAGGCGAGTCGGTGGGACTTCGATTCGTGCCCTTTCCAAAACCGAAGACCCGGTCCGAAAAATGCCTTCGATGGATCAAACTTTGTGGAAGACCGCATCATCGACTGAATCCATCTAATATCGATCGGAACAGAAGACCGAGTATGAAAAATGTCTTTGATGGATCAAACTTTGTGGAAGACCGCATCATCGACTGAATCCATCTAATATCAACCGGAACACACATGTTTGCACCAAGGTATGCCCTATATTTGATTTTCAATAGACGTCTCGTATAAATGAATTCGAAGTTCTTCGCTAGCATAACAGTGCTGCGTGTGAACGATTGCCACACTTATTCTTTGTCGAGCGATATTTAGCGATGATCGGACTGCACAAACGTGTCGCTTTCTTGCCGGCTCGAAGCCGAAGCTTAACCAGACGGTGTTTGCACGAAGATATGCCCTAAATTTGATTTTTAATACACGTCTCGTATAAATGAATGAGACGTTCTGCGCTAGCATAACATTGCTACGTGTGAATGATTGAATGAAATCAGAAGCATGGCGTCTCTCTCAGTTCAGAATGTATTGCATTGTATTTGCCATTTTTACTGTTTGTCTTACGTCAGCGCACGTGGCGTGACGTCACTTCAGGGGGCTGTACGGAGGGGTCAATTGGGTTCAATTTTTGCGTGTCAACATCTCGTCATGCCCAAAAGCGCCACTGCAAATTGAGGCGGTTAGCGAGCGAGTACGTTTTACAATGTCAAATGGTTCACTGACGATCGTGCTCGAAATGAAAACCGTCACCGGAAAGAAGGAATGATCATTTCTGAAGACCTCGATGGAAATTGATGGGGGTTGAAAGCTTGTTTGCTCCCAGGAAACATAAGAGGAATCCATCTCAATAGAGACAAACGAATCAAATTCTTTTCTATGATTGCTCAACGAGTTGGTCATCTTTTGGCCCGCTACACAATACGACGTCACCCGGTTGGCCCAAAGCGGCAAAATGGCTCACCGTCCTCCAGGTCGCCTCGCAGCTGCAGAATTTGCGGAACGGGGACGGTCAAGACCACCGAGTCGAATTGCCGGCCGGCGCCGTCCTTCCTGCGGACCTCCCACGAGGCGCCGCGTCGGGACAGGGCCGTCACGTGATGCTCCAGGAACACGTCGGCTCCTGCGCGACCGCACGCGCCGAGGCTGAAACGGCGCTCGGGCCATCGTGCCGCAAAGACTCCGGGTTCCCGTAAAGGCTTACCTGACTCCCGCAGGAAGTGCTTGACCACGCCGCTCATGCCCAGCGGGGCCACGTAGTCCGCGCCGCCGTCTCTGCGCCGCAGGCCTTCCACGGCGCAGTCGAGCGGACGCAGGACGCCCGCCGCCAGCAGCTCCGAGTAGAAACTGACGAGACGAAGGAGTGAGAAGAAAGTGGAAAGGGACAACTTTCTGCTTGGAATATCAAAAATTATGATCATCTCAGATTTTCTCTGTGTGGTCACGGGCCTTTGCATAATTATTGTTTGGTGCTTTTTGAAAGCGTACAGCGGCGATCTGCAACCGGCGTGCCGCGGAAGATGATCACATTTCACTTCACCGGTCAAAATATGACATTATCGGCATTGTATCGCTGCACATATATGAGATGGCAGAAAGCCAAAGTGTGTACTGTACGTCATGAACTTGTGCGCGCATTCTGGTGACTTTTTGTTTCGTTGCTGGGTTTTTTTCCAAAAGTGAAAGGTGTGCCTGAGCCGGGTCGTTGGCTGACCTGTGGTGCGAGCGAGCGTACTCGCGCGTGGCGGAGATGTACTGCGCTCCCAAGTCGGCCGAGTGGGACGACGACGACGACGACGGGTCGGGAGGACGGAACGTCGACATCCTGCCGCCTGCCGCGCGCACGCGCACACACGCACACGCACGCACGTCCTACGTGACGTCCCAGTTCGACGATATGGCGAACCGGCGCGTGCCACAGCAGTGCTCGCGCTGGGAAAAGTGCAAGACGGCGGCGTTGACTGACCCGCTCCGCGCGCCTTGTCCCACACGACAATGTGGACTTTGTCCTGGAACTTCCTCCTGAGCAGGCACGCGCACAGACTACCCGTAAGGCCGGCGCCGACCACCAGAACCCGGCGGACCGCGGCCGGCGACGACGTCGACGACATCTTTGCGGTTTGATGGGTCGTCCGCTCAAGCGAGCTAACAGGAAGCCCGGCTTTTGCCGGAAGTGACGCGTAACGTAGCCTTCTGCTCTAAACCACCTTATCTTTAAAAAAAAACAAAAAAAAAAAAAAAACACGACTGAATGGCTGATTGGTCACCAAAAGTGAAGTCGCCATCCGCCGTCTTGATCCTCCCAAACCAAGCATGCCGACCTGTGCGTTAATCGCCAGTTTCGTGGCTGTGAGAAAACATTCCACAGGTAAGTTACAAATATTTACTTTGACACTGTTAAAGTTTGTTTGGAAAGCTTTTTTTTATTATTATTATTATTTTCTGATGATCTTAATTCACTTGAGCAAAGTTTTGTTTCCGGTTGTTGTTCACTCCCTGCTCTACATTCACAGACTGACGGTTTTCCGCGAAAAAGTGATGTCAATATTTTCCCAAACTTCCTCAGTCACTAAGCAAGAAAACACATTTTCTGTGACATTTTTAATGAATTTCATAATACAGAACTCTGTAAATTGAATTTGATTTTCATATGCGAGGAAACAAGTTTAGATTTTCTGTCTAAAAAAGGACGTAGCAGAGACAACAAATGAACAATGCGATTAGCATGTATTTGGCCATTGCGAGACCTTATTTCCAAAAATATATCAAACTGATTGACTTAAAATTTTATGACAAAAAAATGCTTAGTTTTTTTGCTATGTTCTGATGATAGTGCTTCACAGGACATTTTGGGAACAGTTAACGTGTCACGTATATCAGGGCCTAGATAATATGCAAGGTTTCTTGCTCGTCACGGTGTTCTATGTCTTTCCTTTGGACTTTGCCTTTTTTTGGCTTACCAAATCGATTTAAAAGTCCTTCATGTTACCAGAACTGAAAACAATCTCAAGCTCACACGACCGGTTTGAATTGTACATGCCAAACTTTGAGAAAACCCCCACCGAAATCCAACCCGTCAACCGTGTCCTCCGCAAGTTTTGGGAGTGCCAAGATGGCGGCCAGTGGCTTCAACCAATCGCCATACCGCTCGATGTGGATGCACTATCCAATCTTTTTTTTTTTCTTTTTAGATCAGTGGTCCAAACCAAGAAAAGGTTTAGTTCGGGTAGGCGCCAGCACACGTGCAACCAGCCAAACGTCAGTGGAGGGAGGCGGAGGTGAAATTCTCGAGAATCGCATTCAAATGTGCCAAGAGAAGTAGGACGAAGAAGCCAAAGGAAGTCACCTACATGGTATCCAAAAGTTGGAAGGGGAGCAAGTGCGATGTGAAGAGAAGAAATCGACTCAACGTCGGCCGAGGCACTCTACATTTCAAAGAAAAAAGGGCAAGACTAAACAGATTTATGTGACGGCTGTCAGGACACGAGCAGGTTCGACTTCATCTTCGTTATTATAAAAGAAGGCGCTGATGGCAGCGAAGAACGCAGGTTGACACCAAAGGGCGCATTAAAATGGAGGACGGCAACGCTTCAAGCGCCATTAGAACCGCTCAAGTGCAGGATGGGATGGCGCGTTCGCGTGTTTCCCATTTCCATTTCATCTCTGTGGTGGCTCTCGTAGAGCGCAAATGATTACAAATGGAGGCTCCGCCCGGACGCAGAGGTGTCAAACGTGAAGCCCGCGGGCCACAATGGTAAGGGGCTCCAATCCTTTCTGCGGGGTTAGCCAACACGTTCATTGCTATTTTTGATAGCTCTATTTAAAGTGTACAACTTGGCCGATTCCAATAAAAACACAAAACGATCGTCTTCAGCAGCTGTCAATCAAGCTAATAAATGAAAAAAAGATTCCGGAATAACAACAAAACAAACTTCGCCACGAAACTCTTTTTGTGAAAATATTGTAAACACAATCACCACAAAAGTGAAGTTAGTTGGTGCCGTTGACCACAAAACGTGTTTGAATCTCTGCCCACTCAGCCAGCGATGATGGGAGGAGCCCCGTCCATTGGCTGCGCTTTCACGACGGGCGCTCCAAGTAAAACGTGTCGCGTGGAAGTTGGGAGGATTCAACTCGATTTAGTCCCGAACAGAAGATGCCACAGTTTAGGGTTACTTTGTTTCTTCTCTCTTCTGAACGTCGTCCCGGGGCGGCGCGGAGACAAATTCCTTGGGTGTCGTTGCACGTTTGGCCAATAAAGCTGATTCTGATAACATAATCAAATTGGATCCAAAAAAGCAAAGTCCAACTGTCGATCAGGCAGACGCGAGCGAGTCCTCCTGAACGGTAAAAAGCGCAAGATTCCACAATGACGAAAGCAATTTGCACCCTCAGGCAGGCCCAAAGACGCTCAGAGTGTGAAAACACAATCAAGCACCAACAAAGTTCAGTTCACGAGTCCAGACTGGCCCAAAGTTTGTCGGCCGGCCAATCAGAGCTCGGTGTTGCGTCGGGGGCCGCCGACCGCTCCCTCGCACTCTTTGTGAAAGTCGCATCCGTCCAGCAGGTGGCGATACGCCGCCCGCACATCGCGATAAAGCGGCGCGTTCTCCTCCGGCAATCCCGGGAATCCAACAGGTGCCTCGTTGACCAGCAACTGCAGACGGGGGCCTCGCGCACAGTCCAGCAGAACCAGGACCACATTGGCTGCGTACGGGACCAGCGAGCTGGAACGGAAATGGCGGGCTGGGGGGGGGGGGGGGGGGTTGTGTAGTAACGCTGGGTTGGCGGTCGTGTTGGTGACTGGCGGGGGCGGTGGGCGGTTCTTCTTACCGTGCTGTGATGGGTAGTTGTCTGCGGTGGGCGGAGTCTCATCCTTGTAGAGGTTCAGCAGGCCCAGGAAGGGGAGGAGAGTCTCTGCGTGGCCAATCAGGATGGAGGCGGGCTCCGGGGGCGTGTCGCTGGACCTGCAGATGACCACAAGGCAATCCTTTCCCGTCATTTCAAGTTTTGCTCGTATCCGGAATCGTCCACCAAGAATTAACGTCGGCCCCGACCCGTTCGGGACTGGACCCGCCTGCTCCTAACACAAATTGGCTCCATGTGCGTTACGGCGTACGTTTGACCTGCGCGGGCGTCCGGCCTTGTCGAGGGTCCGGAAGACGTGATGGAAAAGCGGGCAGCTTGTCGCCAGCGTGACGGCGTGGCCGTGCGCTCGCTTCCAGAACAGCTTCAGGTCGCACTTGTACTCCAGAACCTGCCGGCGGAGAGAGGTGGAGCGTCACAGTCTGGAATACTGCTTGTGTCGTGCCAGGACACAACAGGAGGAAGGGTCCCGATTTTCCCTCCAGCCCGAAGCAAGCAGCACGGGCATCTGTAAAGCTGCCCCAAAACAAGGGCAGAACACACGCTTGTTACGTTGGGGCTGCACGATTTCATGGATGAACCCGTGAGAGGCCACCTGGCGCACTTTTTCGATTTGTTCTCCGATTGCGGATCTGAGGCAGCTCTTTCATACCAAGCATCAGGGACCTGGCGCGCTTTGAAGCTGGAAAACCTCCTCTGTCCATCGAGTGCTAATGTGGGTGGGGTACCATTAGGGTACCGGTGCGTACCCTTTGGGACGCGAGTGCGCGTACGTACCTTTGCGTCTTCCCGGTCGAACAGGAAACACCAGGGCGAGTGCAACGACTTGATGGCCAGCTCGTAGGAGCACAAGAAAAACGCCGCCTCCAGCAGATCTACGGAAGACGCGCTTTGTTACGTTTTCACGCCGGCCTGAGTTGCGCCGGGGCCTGTCGCCACGGTAACCTGGCGTGAGGCTGCGGTGCGGAAGGCCCAACTTGTCCGCCACCTTCTTCCTCAGGGCCTCCATCTCCGGGCCGCGCTTGAACTTGTAGACCTCGGCTAGCGCCGTGCGGTTCTTCTCCACGCCCTCCACGTAACCGCGGCAACCGTCAATGGAGCGCAGCAGCCCGTCGTCGGCTCGGTGGCGGTAGCGCACGGCTGTTGGGCCGGAGACACGGAAGCGTGTCAGGACATTTGGGCAAAGTCGGAACGAGACGCGTGATTGCGCAAGAAGACAAATTCGGACCGCACAACAAGGACGTTCCGGTTCGGTTTGTTTGTCAGGATGAAGCCCCCTCATGAACACTTGGCTAAGTTGCAAAAAAAAAAACAAAACCATGGAGCACCATTTTTGCCCAATTTTCTGGCAGATGTTAGGGACCAGAAAAGAAACCGAATGGGAATCAATTTACATTTGTACGTGTTGCGCAATTTGAAATAATTAAAAACGGATGTGATTCATCAGTTCATTGAAAAAGCAATTGTCAAATAAATTGGTAGTCGCAAGCAGCACGAGTTCATTTCTGTTGTCTTCCCATATTGACCTTTTCCTTCTGTTGACATTCTAAACTTGTGCGATGGATCTTATCATTTCCGCAGAAGCCGCTAACAGTTGACGCGGAGAAAAAGCGGCGGGTGCAAATCTGTCGCTTTTGCGTTTGCCTTTACGCCCGCCGGGCTAGGGTTAGATGCGACGGCGACGGTACGCACGTGTCACGTTGGCTCGCAGGTGAAGTCCTTCCTGGAAGGCCTCGGCGCTACTCACGCAGCGATGCTTGGAGCTGGTCAGCACGCGGATGCGGCCCCCCCGAAGCGGCTCCTCGCCCAGCAGGGACGGGAAGGCGTCGGCCAGACGGATCGCCAGCCGGCGCAAGTCCTCTCGCCCTTTGGGCGCCAGCTGACCTGCACGCACGTCGGCAAGGGCTTTACAATCGGACGCAAAAAGGAACCCTCGGGGCCGCTCGAGCATGCTGTCGGGCAACCTTCGGGGGGGGGGGGGGGGGGGGCTCGCTTGGTGCATTGGGCCATTTGATTGGTTGATTGGACTACTGACGGCTTAGTTGGATTGACGCCATCGATGTCGACGGCTCATCGGGTTGTTGGTTGAGCAGCCGCTCGCTGAGTGGACGACAAAATCTCGGGGTGGCCAGATCCCAAACAAAGCAAAATACAGAAGCCCCAAAAGAGGAAACACGCAAGTCATCAAAAATGAGGCCTAGGTTTTGCTAACAGTGGACATATTCTGCCTCAATATGGGAAATCTAAACTTTACTTCACTCACGCTTGAATTGAAATTGATTATTGAGATGTTAATAACTAAATCTCAGCACATACCACGAGAGAGAATTTGTGTACTACGAGCCATACTCCTCCCACACTTTGAGAACCACTGAGTGAATACCCTAAATGCACTTCCCACGTCTCTCAGGCCCCGCCTCTTCAAGCCACACACAAAGTCTCAGATACTACAGTGTAGAAGATGAGTCTGCCGACCCCTAAATGGACGCAAATCGCAGCTGCACCTCACATGCGTGTTTTGTAGTGGTATTTAATAATGTAAAATCTTTTTTTTTTTTTTTAAGTGAATACCTATACTTAATTGACAGGAAGACCAGTAGAATAATTGACTGTGACCGGGCCAGTCTAGCCGGAACGGTTCAGTGAGATAAAAAGATGTGCCCCGTCAGTAATCGTTGTGGCGGGATGAGGCCGACAGAAATTACTTGGCTCGGGCTGCGTGACGTTCCCCTTTATGGCCGGCTCGCTTGCTCTCCAACCACAGCGAAGGTTTAAATGACTTGGTGAGGTGCCGTGCGGCGTCCCTCCCTCACTGACCGTCCATGTCTTCGGTGTACCACATGTCCCAGCGGCGCAGGACGTCCCGTCTCCAGGCCGCGGAGCCCTCGCCTTCCGGTTCGGCTTCCCCTTCGTCTCGTCTCGGGCTCGCCGCCGTCCTCAACAGGTCGCTGAGCTCCCGCATGGCGCGGATGTTCTTGACGGTCGGGTAGCGGCTGCCGTGGCGGACGACAGCGGTCAGGTGCACCGGGACGCAGCGCTCTCCGCTCGGAACCCTCAGGAGCGAGCGCTCGACGGCCGCCGGGTCCCCGAGCGGCCTCCGGTAGGCGGAGGAGTCCTCGTAGCGGGTCTTGGAGCCGAAGTGAGCCGCGAAGTCCGGCACGTCCGCCGGCGAGCAGCCGCGGCGGCTCGCGAGGATCGCCAAGACGACGACGACGACGACGGCGGCGGCGGACAACATTTCCGAGGGGGGGCCTCGAGCTTCGTGGCGCTTTCCTTTCCTTTTCGGCTGGTTTCTGTTGTGTTGTTTATCTTCCGGTTCGGTGACCTTTCAACTCTGGCGCTACATCGAGTGTTGGGCGAGCGAAGCGAAGCGAAACTGTTCCGGAGCGTTCTTTTATTCTCAACCAACGAAAACGCGGACAGATGGATGGAAGGAATATTCGCCCCGCGAGTCGTTGGACGTCAAAGTACAACCAGTAGGAGAGAGCCGCTTTGCGAAGAATTATAATCACGACCCTCTCCCAAAAAACTGAAGATTTTTCATCGTGCTCCCTATTTATCGACAGTCACTTTTGTGTCATGACTCGGAAGTATTACTCGTGATATATTTGAATTGGGTGGACCAGTGATAAACTGGTTCGGACGTCTGTGTGCCTCGCAACTCCGAGGAGCAGGGTTCAAATCCCAGCCACCCGCCTCTGTGCAGTTTGCATTATTTCTCCGTGCCTGTGTGGCTTTTCTCTGGGTGCTCTGGGTTCCTACCACACCCCTAAAGCATTCACTTACATACTTGCTTGTTTTCATGTGCCCTGCGATTGGCTGGCGACCAGTTCAGCGCCTTCCTCGCCTCTCGCCCGAAGCACAGCGCCACCCTGTGGAGAGACACATTCATTCACCACAGCAGATCGCTCCCATTTCATTTCATCGGTCCGAAAATGATCCTTTATTGATTCCAGTTGATGTTTTTGTCTTTGTTCAGCAACGTCAAATAACGAGATGTTCTTCCACTCCGTGGCGGAATATGCGATGAATCCGCATATTCAGCCGTTGTCGTTCCCCCAAAGGAATCGGAGCAGCGTTCCATTCATGCAGCAGGCCAACATTTCACATCGTTCTTTAGCGCTGCGTCATTTTTTTTTTTTTTTTCTTGTGGGGTGGTGTGCCGTGAGATTTTCCTCCAGTAAAATAGACGCGTTGGATCGATCAATGCAAGTTGGGAAACAAGGGACTACCTGACCAAAGATTGAATGCACAAACGGCGAAAGGGGTTTAACCCCAACCTCTCTCAGCCGACCCTTAACCCTGACCCGTTGTAAAGAATGGCGTGATCTAAATGGGAGATTCTCAACTGGCGGATCGAGAGCCCTAAAGTGGGCCACGGGCTCCCATCACGTTGCATGTGCATTCCAAACGAGCTTTTCTTTGAAAGCTACGTTTTGGAAAATCAGGACTTGAGGTGGAAGTGCAACTTCCAGCAGCTTCTAAATGAGCCTCTCACATCAAACTATGTTTGGTGATTTATGTTGCACTTGCTTTGGTCTGCATTCTTTCCAAAAAAAAAGAAACATTTCTTGAAAAGAAGAGATCCGTGCCAACGTCTGATTTTTTTTCAAAGTCACGGTGTCGCCTCCCTCACTGCACAAAGTCTTTCTGCTGCCGTCCTGCCTTGAAAGCTAAGCTATGCTACGCTAAGCTACGCTAAGCATCTCAGTTGCTTCCCTCGCTGACGGGCATGTTGATGTGCGCGGTGAGCAGCGGCGCCCTCTGCTCCTCGTGCAGCACGAAAACTTTAATCACGTCAGAGATGCCTTTGTCGCTGGTGCACTCTACCAGGGTCTGGACCGGGTAGACCAGTCCGGGCACCAGCATTGGGATCTTCATGAACGGGTTTCTCACCCTGTACAAGTCGCCGTCATACACGAAGCTGACTGCCAGCTTGAGGACCGGCCGGCACGCCGCCGTGTTCTGCACGTTGAGTGTGAGCTTGAAGGACGGGCCCAGACCTTGGACCACCGCGTTCATCTTAAGCGACCGCCCGGGACCGGACGACACGGGGGTCAGACTGGACTCCAGGGCCTTGGCGTAGGCCTGGGCCGCCGCCAGTCGCAGTCGGACCAGGTCCATCTGAAAGGCGCGGTGCATGGCGGGGCCGTTCTCGCGCTCCCTCAGGGTCTGGTCCACGTACAGTTTGGTCTTCTTGGGCACATTGAGGCGCACGCTCTGGGCGGCCGGAGGTCCTGGAGCGCTGTCCCGCTCTCGGAACTCTGCCGTCCTCTTGAGGATTTTCACCATCAGGCCGCCGCCCTTCATGGTCATGACGAGGGTCCCGTCCTCGCGCCCGTAGCGGCCGAAGCAGATGGCGCTCACCGCGTCCGGAGTCTTGATGGTGCTCACCAGATTCTTGTCACGATACAGATGGACCTCGCAGTTGGCCAGACCCACCAGAACCCCCTGGAAGCCTCGAGCAGAGAGGTCCATGGTGGCCATGGTGCAGATGGGGGCCGGGAGGACCACTTTCCACAGCTTCTTACCCTGGACCAGTCACAGGAGATTATCACATTTGTAAACACCAGTCAGACGGTCGTTAGTCCTCGAGACCTTTAAAGAGTCAAGATCCTGTCCGGTCTCTAGATTTGTCACTTCCTCAGACCAGTAAATCAAGTCTTTAAACTCCCTAAAGCAGGGCTGTCCAAACTACAGACCGGGGTTCCGTTTGCACTTTTTGAAACGCCTGCGACAACCACAAAAGACGTTTGTCATGGCCTGCTACACTTTTTTTTTTTTTTTTTTTTGAAGGGGGCAGCAGAATCCAAAGTGTGGATGTTGAAAAGGGAGGGGTTGCGCCAGAGGCAGCCCCCGTGGATGCGATTGCCCCCTCGGTCCACCGCTATTAGTCGCACTAATGAGGCGGTTGCAGATTTTCTACACGCCAACAAACTATGATGTGTCTTTCTTGAGATGACAAAAACGACAACATTTAGGCTTTTTGTTTGTGTTAGCATACCAGCGTTGGATCAATAAATGATAGACACGTGTTCTAACGTTAGTTTGAAGGCGTTGGCAATGTGTTGTCGAGCAATTTCGGCTTCTCGTAGTCACGCTCGTTAGCGTAGCATCCACAGGAAGTCTGCGTGCGCTCACGTTTGGGTATGGTCTGCATACACCCAATGAGGGTGTGCGCACTTGTGCCACCACATGATTTCAGTTATTTGTACTTCTAAAAGATATACTCTTCTTTTCTTTTTTTTTTTCATTGCGTGATCCAAGTTACACGTCACAGTGGTGGAAAAGGCTTTGATATGATTTATCTTGGTTTCTTTTCTTTCTTTTTTTTTTACCCACAAAAAACACGCTTGCAAGCAGGCGTGCTAAGTCTTTTTGTCGTCGTTGTATCATTTTTTTTTTTTTTTGGAACAACTCAACAATAACAGCTTGATGGATTCGCTTTAGCGTCTTTGATAAATTAAGACTTAGCCTTTGCATCCATCTTGTTTTTTTTGGGAACGTGCTCCTCGGAGGAAAATGGTTCGTACAGCCCCGGCCTGAAATCTGCCGAGCCGTCTCGAGTCCCTCTGGCCAAGTGAGGCGGTACCTTCTGCGTGAATCCCTCCAGGTTCTGGTCCACGGTTCCCACCACCACGTTCTTGCCGACTCTCACCAGGCCGACGGGGTGCGACGACAGCTCCACGCAATACTTGGCTTTGTCCGAGTCCCTGTGAGCAGACGGAAAAAGGGTCAAAAGGCGCCAGGACCGGCAAAGCCGTCCCCACCCGGAGGCTGACCTGCGCAGGATGTAGACGTTCCCGTTCCGACACGCCGCCGTGATCCGGAACTCCACGTCGAACTGGCCCGTCACGTCCATCGCGGTGGGCGCGGCCGGCAGCGCCATCTGCGGCCGGACGCGACGCTCAGATTGCAACCTTTGACCCCCAAGTCCCGCCTCAAAATACCTCACGAGAGGGGGATGAGCCCGTTCCTGAGCCAAAATGGGCCACAGAGCTGCCGAGAGCATCCCTTCCGCTCCCACCGAGGTTTCCGCTACGACTTTGTTGAATTTTGCTGCCGCCTCCTGCCCACTAACCACAATTGGTCTTCGCGCCAACGCCCGCCCCGTGGAAACACTACAACTAGATTAGTAGATTGAGCATGATTGGAAGCCATTGTAGCATGACACTGCTGAAATATCCATCCGTGTTCTGAGCCGCTAATCCTCACGAGGGTGGCAGGACTGCCGGAGCCTACCCCGGCAATCTTCGGGCAGCAGGGCGGTTGCCGGCCAATCGCAGGGCACAAACAAACCGAAGGGTGATTTAGAATCTCCAACGAATGAATGCGCATTTTGGGGATGCGGGAGGAAACCGGAGTACCCGGAGAAAAGCAACGCAGTCACGGGAACAACGTGCAAAGCCCGCCCAGGCAAACTGTGAGGAGGGGCAGATTGGCTGGCGACCAGATGAGGGGGCACCCCCCACTACCCTAGCTGGGATAGGCCGCGGCTCTCCCGCGACCCTCATGAGGATGAGCGGTTCAGATAATGAATGGAGGCATGTCCTGTACTCCTTTCACGAGTCTCCCCGCGCTGACGTTAAAAAAAGCGTGCGGTGACCTTTGCGAGGATGACGAAGGCCTCCGGGTCGAGCACGTAAAGATGGCCGCTCTCCGTGCCGATCAGCAGGCAGCTGACGCCGTCGTCGTCCGCCGTGCTTTTCTTCAGGGTGGCCACGCACGTGATGACGGTCTGAGGACCACAAAGACAACGTCGGGCCCCGTGCGCGGCTGCACGTCGCGTGCGTGCGTCCGTCCAAACCTGTCGCTTGATCGCTCGCTGTTTGTGCAGCCGGACAAAGTCTTCCTGGTGCTCGGCGTCCAGAGACAGGAAGCGGAGGGAGTGGCCGGATAACGGCACGTCGGCCTTCTTCCTGACGCTGTCCAGCATCTCCTTGAGGGCGGCGGGGTCAATGTGCCCCTCCCTGGCCTGCTGCCACACGTCCTGACCAACCAAGTCATGTTTTATTTGTCTCGCACTTTTCATACATCCAAAAATTCAACCCCATGTGCTTCATACAGATAAAGTACACGACAACACAGCGGCCGTCAAAAAATTAACCAATCACGGAACAGACGTGCGCTTGCAACAGAATCACTTCATCGATCGACTATTTTGTTCATTCAGCGACGAATCGGGGGGGACAAAAGCTTTTAAAATTTCCATCCCTTTGCTCAAAAACAGAACGCTATTTCTGTCGGAATATCACCCCTAAGTAAAATGTTTGTCTTCATCGAATCGCTCCGCTTTCATGAAGGTTGCGAGGCAAAATTCTCAGCAGTTGGGACAATTTGAAGTTAAAGGCGACCATTTTTTCTTCCATTGTTTTATGCATAATAAGTCAAAATGTCATTATTATTCGATCCGAAACATGATGTTGGTTTGTGATTGATGACATTTATAAATGAAACGAAATGATTTAATCCATCCAATTTTCGGAGTTGGGAATGGCAAGTGCTACAGATTGGGGCCCAGACTTTGGTCCCCGCACACCTGCTCAAGCGTGTTGACGTCCAACCCGGGCAGCGTGAACTTGAAGTAGGGCCTGAGGTTCTTGTAGACGTAGACGCAAGGCCCGGACGCCACGGCCACGGCGGGAACGCGCGGCTCGTGCAGGTCCATGAAGAAGGAGACCAGGCCGCACGGAAGGTCCAGCAGGACGCTCTCGCTGGTCAGCGCCGTCCCGCGGTACACCTTCAGTTTCATGGCCGCCGGTCCGGCGCCGCCCAGGTCGGCCGCCACCAGCCGGCCGTCCCCGTCGCCGCTCAGGTCGGCCAGCGCCACGCAGGAAGTGAAGGTGCGCAGGCCCGCCACCGGGTCGTAGTGGGCGTCCAGCCACTTGCCGTCTTCCCCGTTCATGACGAGGCGCTGCGGGGCAACAACACGCGCGTGGCGGTCACGTGACGTGCGGAACTCTCGGACCCGAGCGCGAATCTCCATATTGCCGACAGCCGTTGGGAGCGCCTCAGCAGGACAAAGTGGGTCGGGGCCGCAGAGAAACACGACTTTCTCACCAAACGCAGACGCTATAATATCTTTTACGTTTGTGACACCTCCAACCGTAAAACGAGAGCCCACTCGGGAATAATGAAGTTGTCGCATAGCTGCGAGTAGCATGGATCCGGTTTTGACACGTTAATGTGAACACTCCATTTTTTTTTTTGTTCGTATGTGGATGAAAATCAGATGTGAATGCGATGAGAGTGCAGCCTTAACGCTCACCCTGGGCTCATCTGAGTTACAGTACACGGCGGCGGCGCAATTACTCAATCGTGCGAGTACAGAGCAGGGCCGAACGGGTCTTCCGGTCACCTGAGGGTTGCTGGTTTGAATCCTGACTCCAGCTGTGCTGCTGTTTTTTTGTTTTCTTTTTTGTGTTGGAAAAAAAAAAAAATCCTAATTAGGGGATGTTTTATATCAGCCCAAAAAATGTGGTCAAAAGTAGAGTTAAAACCGCATAAAGTTGATTATTTCTCAACATGACTCCTTGACAATTTCATTTGGTCTGCTACTCAGGGATGACCTCTGAGCGGCCGACAATAAGATCGTTCGGGGCGCAGTTCGCGTCCAAATGACCGGGAACATTTCAAAAAGCGTCACTTGCCCTGAAACACAAATGAAATTGCGCAAATTGAGCTATATTGGCGAGAAGGGCAACAGAATACGGTCACGGAGTCGTCAATCAATCATTTCCCGATGTACTTATTTATGAGTTATTTTAGAGGCGTTTGAAGTGCTCTTCGCGTGTTTTTTTTTTTTTTTTTTTTATGAAAATTCCAAAGACGGTGGGCACTTGTCACGTTTCAACTCAAACTCTGCTGCGCCTTTTGCATTGAAGAGATCCTCACGGTGGTCTTGCGGGCTCAATGCCCCTCCTCAGCATGAAAAGAGGGACAACAGAAGGAAGGGCAGGCCTGACAACGACCCCCCCAGCACGTAAACAATCGAGTACAACAAACATGATGCCGACGACTGATCCCGGATCGGCCTGCTCGCTCACCGTTGTCTAGGAAACTGTGGAGCAGCGTCTCACAAATGGCGTCCTTTTCCCGCGTTTGAGCACTTTCTGACGCAACGTCGTCGAGGGTTTTGATGTTAAACGACAACCGAAAGGGTTTAAGGGTCCGTCGGTTTTATACTTCTAATGTCGGCGGCGTTGTTGTAATCTAATCCACAAATCCGCTTCAAACTTCTTCCGCCTGTTGGCCAGTGTCGTGACGTCTTTTCGACGCGACGTATGTGCGCCCGTATGTTTCCGTCAAAACACGATCTAAGGTTTTTGTTTGTAGCAAAACAAATAAAAAAAATACAGCTATAAAATTAATTTGCGTGTCTGAATCAATTCTCCTAAAAAGTAAGACACTAAAGGGCAATTCTATTTTTGTTGATGTTACGTCGCGCTGTGTGACGTCACCAATCGAGTGTTCATGGATTGGTTGTTTTTTTCCAGTTTAAAAGTTGTAGCGCGGAGAGTGAACCAACTGCGGAGACATTTGCGCATTCAAGTATTTTCCACAGTGAGTTGAGTTTTTGGACAACAAGCACACATGCAGCGCATACGTCATAAACGTCCATATCTGAAAATCCGTCCAAACATTTTCTTCAGACACGTTAAACACTAACGGGGCACGTCCTTCGTCAGTCGGCTAGCTCTGGCTGTGCTAACAGCAGCAACGTTGGCACCATTATTTTGATCGATACGTGTCGTAATGGCACTTCTTACAGAGAGGACTCGCAAAAATGCTTCACATGGTTGAAGGACTGAATCGCCAATATTTCGCACTTTATGTAGCGGTCTTGCTACCAAACTCACTTTTCGTATGCTGCTCACGTTACTTGAAGACATTGCCTATTTGAAATGACAACAGTCGTTGGTCATAGTAACAGAATTTCAATGATCTTAGTCGTCTGTATTTGTGTCTTTTATGATTCGAACAAGATGATGGAGTCTTGTTTAGCCGGGAAGCCGGTGAGGATCGGCCCGGTGGAGGTGAACGACATCAAGCGAAACCTGCTGGAGGAATTCTCCGCTCTGCCCAAGCAGGTCAGGATCGCTTTCATCATCGTTGGCAAAAACAAACAGAAGCTCAATGAAAAGTTCTTGTCTAACTCTAAATGAAAGGCCAGCAAGAAGGTTGTTCACCATGCTAAAACTGGGATCATTCAGGTCTGGAACAACCGGTCCACGTCCCCTCACCATTAGCCAAGCTCGTTCTATCCATCCATCCATACAAAATTTGACTTTGGTGAAGTTATTCTGTTTTGGGTGTAGGCCATTAAGTTGTTGCAGTTGGGAAAATGAGCGTATTTGGCCAATCGGGAGAGCCACACGGAACTAAAGCATAAAAAACTGCTGACACCTCGGAAGAAGGCAAACATGAAAGTCGTCATGACGCGGGCATGCGTCCTACCCTGCAGCGCGTCCTCGTGCCTCACAACGGCATAGGCGTAATACTGCACATGAGCAGTAAACATTGTAATAGTGGATATAAAAGTGAGGACATGGATGCAGTGTCTCTCAACTGGGTGCTTGTTCATTTGTGTGGTGGCACCGCGAAAAAGCAAAAGCCGGTTTGAGGGCACTCGACTCTCCGTGACGGCCATCGACGTGTGTCCTCGTCCTCAGGAAGAAGTTCAGAGCCGGTCTGGGAACCTGCAGGTCTACCTGAGAATTCGACCGCTCACGGGAGCAGAGAGCGGAGAGTCGCAGGTAACGCGTACGGCGTAGCCGTCCAGGGGTCAAAGTTCGTAATGACGCGACTCCCAAATACGCTCAGGACTGCGTGGCCGTCGAGGGTCCTCACACCGTGGTCCTCAAAGTACCCAGGAGCAGGCAGGCTGACAAGGTCCCTCAGACTGCTCAGAGGTTCACCTTCACCCAGGTAAAGACGCGCCCACGCGCATTCTCTCTGATATCCATTTTGAGCTCTGAGATGATGTCACTTCCTGTTAGGTGTTTGGACCAGACGCCAGTCAGAGGAAAGTGTTTGAGGGGTCTGTTCATGGTTTGGTGCGAGACGTTCTGCATGGACAAAACTGCCTGCTGTTCACTTACGGTGTCACCAACGCCGGGAAAACCTTCACCTTCCTTGGTAAGAACACAACCAGGCTGAGCCCGTGTCCGTCCGTCCGTCCGTCCGCCCGCGTGTCTGACTGGCCGTCTCGCTGCATGTTCTCATTTTCAGGTCCGGACCACGACAGCGGCCTGCTGCCGCGCTGTCTGCGGGTGATCTTCAACAGCACGGAAGGTCGTCTGTGCGCGGGTTGCGATCTGAAACCTCACCGCTGTCGGGACTTCGTCCGACTGACTCCGAAGCAGCAGAGGGCGGAGAGCGCCGGAAAGACGAGTCTGCTGAGGACTGTCAGAGAGGTCGCCCGCCCGCGCTGAATTGTCGCCAGTGATAAAACTGTTGAACTTTTCACATCAGCATTACTATGTTTGCACTTGTCAGTGTGAACACAAAGTCCCTAAAAGAAATTTGAACAACAACAACAACAAAAAAATTCAATAGACTTTCTGAAAACATGAAATCTAAATCTCGTCAATGGAAAACACCAACGTGAATTTTCTCACATGCGAGACCCTAACAGAAAGAATGAACGTCAGTTTGAGGTCAAGCACAAAGTCAGCAGACCCATAAAGAAGCAATTGTTAAACGACACTTATTTGCAGAACACAATTGTCCGCATCGGTGGGAAGGCGCTTTTGATGGTGCAGCACTCGGTTGTTTGCGTTTGAGGCTCCGGACGGACGAGTTTTGTCTGCACCTGAGGACGCCGCCGCTTTCACGTTCCTCGTGTTTCATTTTTATCCAAGTAAACGGTTGCATGTTCACTTGTGCGTTTGTTTCTTTTCACAGATTGACAACAATGCGACTGCCAGATCAACTTCTCTTGACGGTAACTTCTTTTTATCGTTGACGTATGTTTTCATACGGGCCGTTTTCTCCTTACGTCGGCTAACGGTGCCCGCGTTGACGCGGGCGCCCGCGTCAGCCTCGTCTCTCAGCTCCGACTGCAGCCTTTCTGAGAGCGACCGCTTCATTCTGGACGTGGCCGGCGACGTTCGCTTCTCTGTTTGGGTTTCCTTTTGCGAGATTTACAACGACAACATTCATGACCTTCTGGAGCAGGTAACGCGAACACTCCATGTAAATGTCAGTTCCCCAATTGGCTGATGGCATCACGCGATGGTGTGTTCAGGTCGCTGGTGGACAAGTGAAGAGGACGGCGCTCCGTCTTTCTCAGGACATTAAAGGAAATTCCTTCATCAGGGGTAACGTGTTCCCCGACGCACAAATGAAATCACGCACAAACACAACGTAGACGTATGCACACAAACACACTCGCTCACGCTGTCAAAAGCGAAACGTACACACGAAGACACGGACATTCGAGGGCTGGGGGAGTAATCCTGATTACAAATTGCGCCTTCTCACGATTCTAAAAAAAAAAAAGATCGTCATGGCAATAATAATAAGAGCTTAGATTTAACTACAGTCGTGCCTTTCAACAATTTTCGATGTTCCTGCCGAGACGAAGCAGCTCGGGTTTACTCTTAATTTGAATTTCACACATCGTTTATTTAAATAGAACACGCGCTTTCTTTCCGAAACATTGCAAGCTTAGTGCTAAGCTAACTCAATGAGAAACCGGATTAACCAGCTGGCAAAAAATTGCACTCGACATGACGGGAGGGATTTCCCTTCCAATAACGTGCACGTAATGGATGCACGTAGTTCGTATAGCGATAGGCGCAGGCATACGGTGTGTTCTCGCCAACTTGTGCTCTTTTTATCTGGCCGAAAATGTATCGGCCGGAGGCGCCGCAGTCGCTGCAGCCGCCGTACTTCTTGCTTTTTCAATTGTTATTATTTGAATCGAATGTTTTACGTGTCACTCCTTTAAATTCGACTTAAAGTTGAGTTTCGGTAGTTGAATAAATTGTCGTCGTTTTGAAATGAATTATGGTTGACTGTATTGATTCCGACTTCAATATCAATCCAAATACCGTAATCACCATTATTCATTTTTCCCCACTTTGGCCGACCCCCGCGCACAAAAACAATCCAACTCTCACAGACATCCAGACACACGTGCACAGAAAGACCTGAAGTCCGGTGTGTTGCGCAGACCTGAGGTGGATCCAGGTGAGCAGCTCAGAGGAGGCCTACAAGGTGGTGAAGATCGGCAGGAAGAACCAAAGCTCGGCCTCCACCAAGCTCAACCATCAGTCCAGCAGGAGGTGAGGCCGAGCGCCCCGTCCGGCCGTCGCCGCGCGCTCACCCGCGTCCGTCTTTGCTTGCGCAGCCACAGCATCTTCTCCATCAGGATCCTCCGAACGGACGACTCCGCCGCTCCCAGATTCCTCGGCGTCAGCGAGTGAGCGCGGCCTCGCCGTCGGCCCCTCCGAACGGACGCCCGCTTGGTGTACCCATCGCCTTTGTTTGTGCGTCCAGGCTGGCGTTGTGCGACCTGGCCGGCTCGGAGCGCTGCTCGCGCACGCGTAACACGGGAGAGCGCCTGAAGGAGGCGGGAAACATCAACAGCTCGCTACTCGCTCTCGGGAAGTGCATCAACGCCATGAGAGTCAAGCAGAACGCCAAGTACGTGCCGTGCCCTGTGAGTGTGAGTGTGAGTGTGTGTGTGTTATTGGGCCTTTGAGCTGTCATTTTCATACGATGTGATCGATTAACGCTGTAAAAGCGTAAGAGTACATTTTTCCCCATTTTGAAACAGCCATGCTTCAAGTCCTCGTTTCTAAAATGATGCTCCGTGATTTCAAATTTGACACGTTCAGAATACGGGCAGTCCTTGTTGACAGAGCAAATGGAGACGGCGCAGTGAAATGGGGGCAAAAGCAAGAGAAAGACACTAAATAGGAGGCGTCTTTATGTCCACGTGCGCACTGGCGCGTCGGAAATTGGTCAAAACCGACCGTCGGTCACTCGACACGTGCGATCAAGCGACAAGGTAGACGATAGGCTAATGTCGTTTTTTTTTTTTTTTTTTTTTTTTTGCACGTGCTTATGCGATCGATCAAAACCGCCTCGACGATCGACTGTCGAATTGCAATTGAGGCGTTGGCAAGCCCAGATGTAAAGCCTCATTTCAATTCTAACCGCATTTATCTCGCTTTCTGCTGTTGTGTCAATGCAACATGGCAGCCGCATCGCAGATCCCTCTGGTGTAAAGCCGCAGCAATGATTCAAATACACGGCGGTCACATTTTTCCATTTTCAAAAGGAAATTCAGCGGCCCATGTCTTTGTACTGTGCAAATTTCCCTTTTTTACAGGAACAGATCAAACCTTGAACTGTTTTGAGTAAAAGAGTAAAAAGAGGAAATTTGTAAATTTCAGGCAAAATGAGGGAAAACTTTGAGCGTTTTGTGCCCGGTTGCAGATTCCAGCATCACGTTCCCTTCCGGGAGTCCAAGCTGACCCACTTCCTGCAGTTCTTCTTCTGTGGTGCCAGCAAAGTGTCCATGGTGGTGAACATCAACCAGAACTCCTCCTGCGTGGACGAGACGCTCAACGTTCTCAAGTTCTCCGCTCTGGCCCAGAAGGTGTTGGCAAACATTTCACAAGGTTCCCAAGTGTCTGACTGGCCCGGAAACTAGTTGGCGCCCTGACGGCGACTCCGGTCTTCCCCGTCACAGTTGCTGGAGTCGTGACTCGGGAGAAGTCAGCTTTCTCAGCACACGAAAAATATTGAACGGGCCCATTATTTCAGATTGTTGCGACCAGTCCACTTTTCTCGCGTTTGCCCCCAGGTGGTGGTTTTGAGCTCCCAGCCCACCAGCCCGGAAGACGCCTCCCTCAGGTCGGCCACGGAAGTGTCCTTCCTCGTGGACGGGGCCGACCGGCGCGGGAACTTGTTGGCCTGCGGGCGCAAAAGTTCCGCGGTGGCCTGGGAGACCACCCTGGAGGACGTCATGGAGGATGAAGATGAGGAGGAGGAGAGTGGGATGGAGGAAACGGTGCTCTTGGCAGAAGGAGAGGACGCCAAAGAGAACGAGGTAGGCGACGTGGCAAGTGTTTTCTCCAAAAGACGTTTGGAGTGGTGCACTGGCCCGATTTGGGCGCGGGCGGCGTGGCTTCACTTCCCCGCTCGCCGTCGCTGTGAGCGTGAGTGCAATTGTTGGCCGGGTCTACAACGGTCGCTGCGATTTGACGGGCGCGTACGCACCATCGCACTCGCAAATCTGCGCAGTCGAGCACAAAAAGTCGCCTGCGTAAAATTTGTTTTGAGTAGAAACACATAGATATTGAAAGACGTCGGTTATTTTGTGTAACCTTGAGCCCTCTGAGGCAGCGGTCGGCGACCTTTGACACCGAAAGAGCCATTTGAACCCGGTTTCCACGGAAAAGAAAACACTGGGAGCCGCACATCTAAAATGAAGAAGAAAAAAAAAAACTTCTACTACTTTACCGCAGCATGTTTCTCCATTGGCTTTGCCGGGCTTGAAAGTCGCTCCAAATAGACGGCGTTTCAGCGGGTATACCCGCTTCCGCAGTGTGACGTCTATTTTGAGCGACGAAAAAATAATATCAAATAATTTCATTAATATTTTAATATTTCAAGATCACAATCTTCAAATTTAGAACTAAAATAATATAAAAACTAACACAAATAAAACGCACTTCAATTAAATACAAAAAAAATTTTTTTAGTAATTTATTTTTCCCAAGCCAATCAGAGCCGCATTATAAGGATGAAAGAGCCGCATGAGGCTCCGGAGCCGCGGGTTGCCGACTGCTGCTCTAAGGCAACCACAGCCTAACGTCTTTTAGTTTATTTTTTTATTTTTTTTTAACACGGCAGCACAGGCTCTTTCAAGGAGAAATCCAGTGTATCCAACAGCGTATCCTATTTTGACAATCTGATGCTCAATCCTCTCTCATTTCATAGTGATTTTTGTCGACAATTACGTGATGTACTGTACGTGGGCGTATGCGACGTGTATTGTGCCGTTCCAAACGCTCGATTGCACGGGACACCGGTATGCCCCGCGCTGATTTCTCAGATACGGCTGATGTCAGCAAAGTAAGCTCTCCAACGGAACAGCGTTGCGAGTTAAACACTTGCATAATCTTGTGACTTTTTCTTGCGCTTCACATCAAAATTGCAAATGTGTGTTCATCATCTATGCGTCACTTTAAAGAAGTGTACTGGGAATATTGTGCTTGCTACTAACTGGCCATTCTTGTCATTTCAATTCTGCACTTAGTTGCTGATTTCACACTCATATTTAAGTTGTTGGTTCACGTTGATGTAACTTGTATGGCGTACATTACCAAGTCATGAGCGGATTTAAAATAATGCCTCTTTTTTTTTTGTTTTTGTTTTTTAATACTGGTTTAAATAGTATTCCCGTCACTTGCCACAACAAAACTAACACCGGACTTTGATGCGCTGGCAAAGATAAATAAAGATCAACAAAACAAAATAGTTGCCCTTTCTAAGTGAAACAAAATGAAAATCTTAACACTCTGTTTATTTTTCATACGTAAGCATCTGGTTGTGACATGATGCGCCTATGAAATTTTGAGGCCAAAAGTTTGCCCACCCCTGATCTCGGAGGTCCGCAAGTTGGAGGGGGCAAGACGAGCGCACCGACGCGCCTTTTGGGCAAACCTTGACTTCTGCTCGTGACCAAATGGACACCTCCCTTGACCCCCGCCCGTGTGTGTGTGTGTGTGTGTCAGTCGGATAGGGAGGTGGCGTACCGTTCGGTTGTGGAGGCCAAAATCCGAGAAGAAGTCTTCGGGGAGTTCATGCAAATCTTTAACAAGATGGAGCAAGACTACAGGTGACCGATCGCTCACCCGCACGCACGCGTGTTCCTCAGCTGACGCTTTGTCTTTTGTCCAGCGAGCATCTGGAGCGGGAACGCCAGATCCTGGAGGAGCGGGCCGAGGCCAGGCTGGAGATCCAGAAGAACCTCCTTATCAAGACTGCCGGCCTGCAGCCCGCCAAGGTGCGTGCGCGCCTTCCTGCGTGCGCGTGCGCGACGTGGCTTCTAACCGATTGGACGTGCAGGGAGAGGAGGAGGCGGACCTTGTGGAGGGAATCATCCGCACGGTCAGCGAAGACCTGAAGAAGATCCGAGCCGACGCTCAGAGCGCGCAGCGACAACTGCTGCTGGCCAATCAGGTGACGGCTTTCTCCTTTGTCATCTGTCGATCGGAAGCATCGGACGGCGGCGAGCCCCGCCCCCTCGCTGCTCCGGACGCTGACTTTTCTTGGCTTTCCCTGTTTGGTTCTTTCCCAGTTTTGTTTTGTCTATTTTGCATCTTGCCTTCTTTCTTTTGTTCCTTTTTTTTCCATTTTCTTCAATCCTTTCCTCCGCCGAGCGAACAGGCTGACCGTACGGCGCACGGGCAGCGGCGCGGCGACGACAAAGAGGAGGAAGGACGACGGACGAGCGCAAAGGACACTTTGACGCCCGCCCGCCCGGAAGAAGGCGACCAGATGGGCAGGCTCCGGGCGGACAACGCGGAGAAGGACGGCGCCATCGCCAGGCTGACAGAAGAAGTGCGCCGGCTGACCGGTAGGTGCGCCGAGAGCATTTGACAGCCTCACGCTGGTGATGTCACTTCCTCTTCCCTCGGCCTAGAGAAGGAAAGGGCGTGTCCAGCGCGGCTGCGGGAAACTCGTCAACTGGCACAAGACAAGGAAGTTCTCATCAACAAACTCTCGCAGGTGGAATCAAAAAAAGGCATTCTTTTGTCTCCTGGCTTTTTGAATATTCCTTCCTTTGTCTTCCTTCTCTTTTTGCTTGTTTTCTTTCTTCCTGTTTTTTCAGTCCTTTTTGTTGTTTTTCTCTTGCTTTGTGTCTTGCTCTCTCTTACTGCCCTTTTCCTAGTTTCTGTTGTTCTTCTGCTAGCTCACGTTTTCTTTTTCCTCTTTTTGTTGTTCTTGCCCTCCCGCTGCCTGTCTTTCCTTGTTTCTCCTTCTGTGTGTTGTCTTCTCCTCTCACTCCCTCCTTTTCTTTTCTTTCTGGCGCAAACGCGCAACCGTCGGCAGGTGAGCTCCGTAGAGCTCGAGTTGCAACAGGAGGTGGAGTGCGGCGCCGTCGCCGCCGAGGCCCGCCCGAATGCCGACGCACCGGAAGCCCAGGTTACTGTTGATTGACGAGCGTGTAGACGTGTGTGTGTGTATAAAGGTGGTGGTGGTGGGGGGGGGGGGGGGAATTATCGCTTTGACCGGCGACTGTTTGACTCAGGAGGACGACGGCGCCGACGTGACCGACCTGCGAGGGGAATTGCTGGCCGCCGCAGAGAGGTCCGCCCGCAAATCCAAAGTCATCCAGGAAGTGATGCAAGAAAAGATGCACGGATATTGGTTAGCATTTCAAATTGAACAATGTTTTGACATCTCGAGTTGAGCTACAATTTCTCCGTATGCATCCTTTTTTTTTTTTTTTTTTTTTTTTAAATCATCCATCCTCTGCTTATTCTCACTATATGAAACTTAAATACAAAATAAAAAGAGAGTAAACCTGTTTGATATGAATTGGAATCGTAGAGCAGCAGTGCACGCGTGTAAAGTTAGTCAACTTGAACTTTTCTCAGCGTCGGGCCTGTGAATATTCTTTGACGGGCGAGCGCCATTTGACGGTCGGGGCATCGCAGTACGTCGTGCCCGAGGGAGGTAGTAGTCGAATATTGTCCTGAGACAGTTGGGGGCAAAACCATTTCCATTTGCATCAGGAAAGCGAAGCGTTGGAGGTTTTCATGACTAGTTGCTGACTCCCTTGTATTTCTGCAGCGACCGGGAGTGTGAGAAGCTCGCTGAGCAATTGGCCAATCAGAAAGCAGAATACTGCCGCCAAATCGCGCAGCTGAGGGCGGAGCTCGAGTGTCAGCGTTCGGCACTGGAGAAAAAAATGAATGACGACCTCCAGCGACAAGAAGGTGAGTGACTGGGGGGGGGCACTTTCAATTCAATCAATTTGATTGATATAGGGGAAACTCATTTTGGGGGGTTTGGTTTGGGTCAATGTCTCCCATGCTGAAGCAGTCACACACCTTTGGAAAAGATTGCAAATGATTTCCCATATTTTGTCATTCCCAGTCAAAGCAGTGCTTCTTGACAGAGCCACTGAAATACATTTCTTTATGTGACACTAACAAGTCTACAAGTGGATTAACGAACTCAAGTACTCAGGGAAGCCATGACACTCTCGTCTTTAATCAGCTCTTAGCAGTAAAGACGTGTAATGTTTGCATACATATTCGCTCGTTTACTGGTAATAACAGCCTGAATGCCACACGACAACAAAATCGTGACGCATGCGGCATCGCCAGAGAGAGCCTCGTAATTTATGCACATCACGATATGGGCTCATTTGTTATACAAAAAAACAGCCCTCTTTGGACACCAAGGAGCATTCGTTTCCATTTTCATGGAAAAGGCGAATTCAGGAAGAGAAAAAAAACAAAACATCATCAAACTTCGTTTGGGACGACAAATGGGAAAGAAACGGTGATCATCTTTGGATGGAAAATTGCCAATAATTCAAAGACTCAAATGAATGGTCCATGTCTTTGGGCTCATTGATCAAATGATGCGCAAATCACGTTTGCGCCTCAGAACTCGAGCGTGTGGTGCGTGAGAAGGAGGCGCTGGTGGAGGAGCACAAGAGACAGACGGACGCCCTCAGACGAGGTGAGGACGAGCACGCGTCGGCGTCTACCCGACGCTCGCCCGATAACTGCCGATGCCCCTTTTTCCGGCCGTCAGAACTGGAGCGTGGCCAGGTGCGACTGCGGGACGGCGGGGGGCGCGTGGAGAAGGCGGCGCCGGAGGAGGAGGAGGAAATGCGCAGGGGACAGGAAGTGCGCCCGCAGGTCACCGTGACGACGGCGTGCGCTCAACTGCGAGCGTCCCCTTTGAGCGCCGTCCAAGTGGAAGGAAAAAGTGGGGCGAGGAAAAGGAAAAGCTGCCAAGTGCAGGTGGGAAACGGGACTTTTATCTGAGAAGCTTTTTGCAATCCAACCTTGACGTGAGGATGCATTTAGGGCTTGTCGTCCAGCGACGACAAGCGGACAAACGTTGGAAACGTCACGCAGGTGAGATGAGCAGCGCCATTGGTCATTTCCTGACTGGGAGAATGACAGAAAGACTCCTTTTGCGTCTTTCTTTTTCCTCTCTTGGTGAATCTTCTCCTTGTTGTTGTTGTTGTTGTTCAGGAGGCGTCGCCGTCAGTCCCGAGAGGCGCAGGTGAGGAAAGCCGACGTTTCGGGTCGCGGTCGGCAGGGGGCGCTTGCTGTCTTTTTTTTTTTTTTTTTTTTTTTGTCCGGTCAGCTAACGTTGGCTCTGTCTCCATGGCAGCCAAAGCCAAGAGAGGACGGAGGAAACTTTATGGGAAGGAAGCAGCCGCTCCGTTCATCATCTCGCCGCGCACGGTCAGTGTGTGTGTGTGTGTGTGTGTGCGCGCGCGCGCGTGTGTTTGGACACTGTCGCTGTTTGTGTGTTCAGACGTGCGCAGTGGCAGATGGCGACGAAAAGCAAAGTGATCACATGATCATCAAGCGTCAGCTGCGCTCCAAGACTGGCAGGAAGTGATGTCATCATTTTAAAGGATTTTTTTTTTTGAAATGTTTTTGTCCTTGGAAGTTTCTTACTTAAAGGAATTTGATGTTTTTCCTTGGAGGAAATAAAACTGTACAATTAAAAAAAAAAAAAAAGATCCAACCTCAGCCATCGACTCATGTTCTTGCATTCACCTGAGCGGGGGCAGCGGGGGCAGCGGCGGCAGCAGCAGCAGCAGCAAGCGTGGGCTTCCAGTCACTCGGGTCACGCTATCCCAGCTATCTTGGAGCGCAAGGCGGAGTCGCCGGCCCCATAGAATCGAGTTTTCAATTGACATTTTTGGGATGCGGGAGAGCAAGAAAACCTGTAAACTCTACACAGGATTTGAACCCGCAATCTCAGAAATGTGCCGCCATCCGCGCACTCAATTTAAAAAAAGAATAATCTAATCATTTTAGAATTGCCATGTAGGCACTTCTGCGGAGGTTTGTGTGTGCTGGGGACAACACTTAATATTTACAATCCAATTGCATCGTAAAAGGAAAGCAATTTTTGTTTATCAGCGCTGCCACGGAGCAAACTTTGCTCCGGGACCGCAAAGACGAGATAGGGCGCCACACGACCGATTCGCATGTGAGTTGCACTTGGCTTGTGCTGAATTTTCATGCCATGCCGTATCTTGTCATGACGCTTTTTTGTTTGTTTGTTTGTTTTTGTTGTTGTATGTTTACTGTTCTCGTATTTTGTGAGGTCTTGTTTCGATGAGTTTTGCGTTAAGCCGTGTTGTGTTGCGGGGACGTCAGAAGTTCTGGCATTCACCAGTAATGTCAAAGTGCTGACACTCTTCTCCCTATGAAAACTTATTTACGGTTCAGAGTTGCCTCGTTGCGATTGTACGACGTGTTCAAACGGAACGAGCTCATTTTAAAAGTAACATAGTATAGATAGTGTAATTAGTAGAATGTATCAATATTTGTTTTTAAAAAGTAAAAAGTCGGCAAGACTCGAGTAAAATACAGTCCATCCGTGTGGTTGAAACAATAATCCTCAGCTTTTCTTTTCAGCCAGGCTACTTTTAGAGGAGAGGAAGTCATTCAGCTCCTCTCACTTACTTCTTACTCTATTCGTATCTTTTCATCTTATCTTAATCTTTTAGTGATTAGCGTATTCGTTTCCCGCACTGACCCGGTTGTTGGGGCACTACAAACGACGCCCGGGCTACGACGCGGGTCCTTTCAAACGGTGCCACCTCCACTTATGAACGTCTGGAGTAATGAAAAATTCCGGTTACGAAACTCCTCCTGGGAAAAAAAAAAAAAAAAAAAAATTGTCTCTAGTTACGAAGGAAATTCAGGATAAGAAAGGAAAAAAAATGGATTCCCCAAATTCCACCGAACGCGAAGGTCCTGCATCTTGGTTTGTGTGGCGAAATAGATTGTAGACGTGCATTTAAGGGGCAGTACATCAATTGCTGATGTCGTATTCAAATGACGGCTCCGTTCTTTCGTCGTCATGCACAATTTGAGCTTAAGCCGTCTGGGGGGCAAAAGTTACATACTATACGTTACTAAGAAGACGTTTCCACAGCTGCTGTGTCTATGAATGTGATGTGCAGCGAGGTGATAAGAAGATGTCAGCCATATTGTTTTTTGCGTCCCAGTTCGACAAACAAGATGGAAGCCAGGAAGCGTTGTGCTCTTTCCTCCCTGGAGGTGATGCTGGCAACCCTCTTCGTCACCATGACGATCGTCAGCGTCACTCTGATTGCCGTGACGATCACGCGCTCTGCCAACACCTGTGAGGACCCGCCGATACACGTTAATGCCTACACGGCGGCATTGGTGAAGTCTTTGGTGCGCGTGTGAGCGATAGGTCCCGAGCTGACTCCGCCCCCAAGTGTAACTCCGAGCCCTGATCCGCGACCGCCTTTCCTGATTGGTGTAGGCCGCGCCGACTGTACGGGACCCCCCGCGGAACTTCCTCTGGTCGCTTGACTCACGACACAATACACTTTTTGTGGGCCGTGTGCGGCACGCCTCTCATGCGTGTTTTGGGGGTATGAATGTGTGCGCGCAGATGGGGTACGCTAACCCTCAGCAAACGGCCGCGGGCATCCACACCCGTTTGTTCAGCCGCGCCTTCATCATCGACGACGGCCGCCGTCGAGTGGTCTTTGTCGCGGTTGACGTGGGAATGATCTCGCAGAGGCTCCGATTGGAGGTGCACACGCGCACACGTGAAAACACCAACTGACTGCGTGCGTGGAATTGCAAATGACGCGACACGCGACACGTGATCAGGTCCTGAAGGCCCTGCGAGTGAAATACGGCGAGCTGTACCGGCAGGACAACGTGGTGCTGAGCGGGACGCACACGCACTCGGGCCCGGCCGGTTACTTCCAGTACACGCTTTTCATGATCAGCAGCAAAGGTTACCTCAGGTCGTCCGTTCAGCCGCTGGTCAGAGGTATCGTCAAAGTAAGACTCGTCGCTCCGACGCCGGGAAACAGACCCCGGCAATGCTCCGTGTGAGGTTTTCGGTTCTATTTCAGAGCATAGACAGAGCCCACGGCACCGTGCGGCCGGGACGGATCTACAAGAACCGAGGACGTGTGGACGCCAGCAGCGTCAACAGGAGTCCTCACTCCTACCGCCACAACCCGCAGGACGAGCGGATCAGGTAAAAGATTTTCAGTCTTACGCGACCAGAAAACGGCGCTGCGGTCGTGTTGTGTGCCCTGCGCGCCGATGATTTCAACACGCGACACGAAACGCAGAGAGAAAGACGAGTCCGCCCACCGCTGATCCCAAATCCAGTCCTTTCCTTTCAGGACCACAATATCGCCCGCGCAGAAGAAAGGCAATTCGGAAGGG
The DNA here is from genome assembly GCF_019802595.1 of Syngnathoides biaculeatus. Lineage (NCBI taxonomy): Eukaryota > Metazoa > Chordata > Actinopteri > Syngnathiformes > Syngnathidae > Syngnathoides > Syngnathoides biaculeatus. The sequence continues at coordinate 18,689,198 of NC_084661.1, read as the reverse complement.
CGCCGGTGTTCCGGACAGGCTCCGTCACCGCGTGACGGGGGGGACGTGGAACCGGATGACCTTTGTAATTATGGCTCACATTTGGGCAAAATAAAGACATCAAAGAGATTTGACGTTTAGCGACGTTCGTTATGCTGACGTCGGTGCGGCGCCATCGACGTGAGTCCCGCAGAGCTTCTTTTGCGGAGAGGGCGTCTTCTACTGAGACGCGGCAGCCAATGCCGGTGCAGCAGGGCGTGTCCCGGCAACGACGGACATGTTGCTCTGGTAAATATTGGCGGCACTTTTTGCCGCAAAATACATGGGATTGGATTTTGCTCAGGGCCGCGTCCTTCTTCCTCAGCGAGGTCGGTCTGTGATCGGCGCAGCAATTCCAGGTGTTGTGACTTTGCGGTAGTCGGTTTTCCTCGCACGTGAAGATTTTTGACAGTAAAATTGAGCACGCGTTTAATATTTCAGATTGTTTGATCGTCGGACACTTTCATCGGAAGCAGTTTGCTCGTGACGCACCTCAGAGCACACCATCATCTTATCGGGTCGTCTCGGAAGACAGACGAGCGACCGTGCGGCATTTGACGCGCTCGGTCGGAAGGAGCAAAACCGGGACAAAAACGGCCCGATTGAGCCTAAAGTCACACGACTCGTTACCCTCTCCGATCTCCATTCAGGTACGACGACGACGTGGACAAGGACATGGTGCTCCTCAAGTTCGCCGACGCGGACGGCGACGGCATCGGGCTGCTCAGGTAGCCGTCGCCCCGGGAAAACGGCCGCCGCGCGGGGGGGGGGGGGATGTGGGGGCGGGTCTAACTCTCGGGCCCGGTCTTCTCCCAGCTGGTTCGCCGTGCACGCGGTCAGCATGAAGACGACCAATCGTCTGGTGAGCGGCGACAATTTGGGCTACGCCGCGTACCTGATGGAGAAGGACAAAAACCCCGCGGCGCTACCTGGACAGGTGACGCCGGCGGTGCCTCAAGTCAAAAGGCGCAAAATCAAAACCGCTCACGGTCGCGTTTCGCAACAACAAAAATGAGACTGCGTACCAAGAATTGAAAGAAATCAAAGCATGGCTTCTGGAGAAATCGGCGGCTTGGCTCAATGAAAACATGCACCAACTCCTGCGCAAAATGAACTCTGCGGCAATTTGGCAAGTTTGCGCCGGTTGATCGCTGGACGGCCTTCCGTGATTTTGGGCCACAAACCTTCGAGGAAAGCAGCCCAGTGTGTGTTGTCTGTCTAGGCAGCTTTCGTGGCCGCGTTCTCCTCCAGTAACCTCGGCGACGTGAGTCCGAACGTTCGAGGTCCTCGCTGCGTCAACTCTGGATTGGCCTGCGACTACTTGAACAGCTCCTGTCCGGAGGGGGGGGTAAAACCAGACCGCACACACACACACACGCGCGCGCACGCGCAAGTCAATATGAGGTGTGTGTGGCTTTCAGACTAAGGAGTGTCAGGCGTTTGGACCTGGTGAAGACATGTTTGACAGCACCAGAATCATCGGACTCAACATCTACAGGAAGGCTAGGGTGGGTGTATGTGTTTGTGCGTAAGAGAGAAAGACCTGACCGTGTCTTTTGCGTGTGAGTTTGCAGGAACTGTACGCCGACGCGGCGGACGAAGTGACGGGTTTCATTCACTCGGCTCATCAGTGGGTCAACATGACCGACGTCGCCGTTCACGTCAACGACACGCACGTGGTCGGTGCGCGCGCACATGTGTGTGCGCGTCATGACCGCTAATGCTAATAGCGTGCGTGCGTGCGTGCGTGCGTTAGGCGACGACGTGCAAACCGGCGCTGGGCCACAGTTTTGCGGCTGGAACCACCGATGGAGGAGGAGACCTCAACTTCACTCAAGGTCACGCTCACACAATGACAAATACTGCGCATTGAAAAGTATACAGCGAGTCGGTGCGCGTGACAAATATGGCAAAATGGATCCCGCTATTGGCGGGAGATACGGACCGGACCGGACAAGAATGTGGGAATAACTGATGGCTATTACAATTGGACTGAATTTCTTTTTTTTTTTTTTTTTGTTAACCTAACATGTTAAAGAAAGCGGGGAAAAACTGGAAATAGGCGTTTGAAAAACAAAACAGGGAAAACAATCATCACATTGATGAATTTTGCATGTCCATAAGAAAATGTGTGCCTCAACTAAGAAATGCACAACGTAGGCGCCGTGGAGGGCGACCCATTTTGGGACGGTATCCGAGACGCCCTCCTGGGTCAACCGTCCAATCGGAGCCAAGAATGTCACCGGCCCAAACCCATCCTGTTCAGCACGGGAGAGGTGGGCGGAGCTTCACTCGCCTCTTACAGCGTGTCGAATACAACGTACACAAAACTGCGTGCGTGCGTGCGTGCGTGCAGATGAACTGGCCGTTGCCATGGCACCCAGAAATCATTGACATTCAGATCCTGACAGTCGGATCCGTAGCAGTTGTCGCCGTTCCCGGAGAGATAACGTAACAACAACAACAACAACAAATACACACACACACACATGTGCATAAAATCTCTGTTGTGAAGCACAGTAATGGTGTGTGTGTGTGTGTGTGTGTGTGCGCGTGCGTGTGTGCGCGCGCGCAACAGCACCATGGCGGGCAGGAGGTTAAGAGAAACGGTTGAACGGGTGCGTCACGTCCATCGAGCACTCACATAGCAGGCACACGCACAATTTCTGAGTGTCTTTGGAGTGGCAAGAAACACCGGCGTGCGTGTGCGTCAGGAGCTCCAGTCGGAGGGGGGCTTCTGGGACGTGGACGTGGTCATCGCCGGCCTGAGCAACGTGTACACGCACTACATTACCACCTATGAGGAATACCAGGTGCGCGCACACTGCCAGGTGGAGGAAGTACCGCGAGGACCACGACGATGACGATGAAGTCGCGTCTTCCAGGTTCAGCGGTACGAAGGCGCGTCCACCATCTTCGGTCCGCACACGCTCGGCGCCTACCTCCTCAAATTCGGCGAGCTGGCCCGCGCCATCGCTCAGGTGAGACCCCGATTCCGACGTCGGGGAGGGGGTTTCTCGGTCCCCGCTCGTTTTCTTCGTCTTAGTTCCGTCTTTTTGCCGTTGTCCCTTTTTTTTCTTGTTCTCCGATCGATTTTCTCTTCGTCCGGCTTTCACGCGCGTTGCTCGGAAAGCGGATCTGATCGTGAACTCGGCGGCGATGTCGTCACGCAGGACCGAGTCGGGTCCGTCCCTCCGGGTCCGCCTCCTCCGTTCTTCCAGAAGAATCTTTTCAACCTGTTACCCGCGGCGCAGGTGGACAGGAAACCGGACAACAGCTCTTTTGGAGAAGTCCTGGTGCAGGTCCTTCCCGCCTACAGACAGGTAGGACGTGCGAGCGGGCAGAAAAGCGATCAAGTCTGTTCCCAAAGGGACGCTGTGGTTTTTTTGTGGCTTTCCAGGGTGACGTGGTGTCCGTCACCTTTGTGGCAGGAAACCCCAGACACTCGGGAGACGTGGTGAGCCCGTCCGGTTTTGTCCTGGTGCGGTTGTTGGGTGCTCTCGTCCTCCGCTGGTGGGATTTTCTGTCTAGCTGGGGGAGGTTTTGTTCTCCTCTTTTTGTTTGGTTTTCCGGCCTCATCCTGTGGGCGTCTTGTTTTTCGTTCTGGTTTTGCATCCGTCTGATTCCTCGGTCGTGTCATTTTCTCGTCCTCCGATTGTCTGATTGTTTTCCGGGTTGGGGCCGCTCTTTGGTTGTCTGCTTCTCCCTTGCTGGAATCGTTTCCTTTGCCCGGTTTAACGACCGGACTCCTGTTGACGAGCGTGGCCTGTCTCCGGTCAGAGAGATCGGAGCTTTGTCGCCGTGGAGATGCACGACGCCGCCAGCGACTCCTGGACGCTGGTCCACACCGACGCATCCTGGGAAACCAGGTACGTGCGGGCGCCGACGACGCTAACGGCCGCCGTGTCGGCGAGGTTGACCGAAAGGCGCGCGTGCGTCCGGCGGCAGGTTCCTCTGGCTCAAAGGTCCCGAGCGCCGGAGCAACGCCACGGTGGAGTGGCACATCCCCGCGAACGCCGCCGTCGCGTCCTACAGGATCAAACACTTCGGCCACTACAAGAGCATAAAAGGCCTGCGACCGGTCATCACGCCCTACCAGGGCACGTCCGACGTCTTCCGGGTCATCGGCGGTTTTTATTCCCGCTGACTTTTGAGATGGATTCAGGCGACGTCGCGTCCTCTTTCTCCCGTGGAATTTCTTTTCAGTCGCAACAGTTTGCCGTTTCGAGTGTCCCCCGCCGCTCCTCGTCGGAAGGGTCCTTTTGGTGGTGTTGTTCCTCATTGTTGTGCTTCTGCATTGTCATCATCTTTGATCGTAGCAACGTGAGAGCGAAAGGCACACTTTCAATCAGCCTTCCGCACAAGTCCTTCATTTTTTAGTAATTGTATCGTAACAACAAGCCTCAGCATCAGAATCGTCATTTGAATAAAAGTATGGAAATCGTAAGGTTGATGTTCAGTGTTTTGAGAGAAAGCGACCGTCGTCACATTTGACTGTTCAGCTGTCGGACCGGGACTGCCGACATTCAGAGAGCATTCTTTTGACTTCAAAGTCGTAGTCCAAAACCGAGACGAGAGACCCAAGATGTCAGTCGTAAACTGGACCCGAGCGCGGGCATTGACGGGACCGGACAAAACCTCCCGGGAACATCGCAGCAATCCGCGCACCCGACACCCTGACATCAACCGCGACGTGAACCGAGGCAGCCGCGCCGTCGAGGCCTTCGAAGTCGTGCGACCGAGGAGGTTTTCGAAAGCGGAGGATGAAGAACGCGAGGCGAGGCGTCCTCCCTGGTGTTTCCAGACGTCCTTCCGCTTCTTCTCTCCAAACTCATCTTTGCCATCCGGAAGCCGACGCCACGCGCTGAGGAAGGCGTGCGCGGTTCTCGATGACACGGCGGCGCCTCGGTCGATTTTCTCCGCGGCGTACGTCTGGTCCGCTCGGACGTGCCGAGGACGGCGAGGTCAACGAGAGGAGCAAAGAAGAAAAGGAGGGCAGGAATCACATCTGATCTGACACAGACAAGTTCCGAGACCAAGAGCAAAGACCTGCGACCTTTGAATCAAAATGGATTTATTTTTGGAGGGAGGCAGCTAACTTACGGTACCAAGTGGACCGTACAACCGTGTATGGGCCCTGGACCGTACTTTGCACACCCCTGGAATTAACAGAGTGGATGAATTTTTAATGATCCCACGCAAAACAATTTCCTGACACGAATGACGTCCGCACAGGCCAATGATTTCATTCGGGGGCAATAACAAGCCTCCGGCCGCTCACATCGATAGCGGCAGGTTAAACATTAATGACGGCTTGGAAAGCTAACAAGAGCGAGACGGCGAACCTTTGGAGTTTGATATGATGCCATCGCACATGCGTGCGCGTGCGCACACACAACGGTCAGAATGACACGCGTCTGAGCGGAGGGAGGTGATCTCCGAAATTGCTCGGGTGAGTTTTTGTGTTTTCCCGAGCCCGCGCGAAAACGTCGACTTCTATACGTTTGTTTGCGTTTGTATGACCGTGCGGAAATCGACGGAATAGACGGACGGGAGCGCCTCAGTCGGCCAAACAAGCGGCCGACGTGCGTTTTCTTGAATTATCGTCGAGAATTGCGAACGGGCCTTTTCCGTCCTCTGTCGAAACGTTTGACGGCCAAATAAAGCACGTTTGAGAGGCCTCGGCGCTCGTTCGTCCGTCTTTTATTGTTGCTGTTGTTGTTTTAAGCGCCAAGCAATGGTGAAAACAACAACAAGCAAGCGGGTGAGCGACGCCTCCGCGACAAAGTCCGTTGATTCGGTGATCACGGGGGTGACGCAAAGTGTTTCATGACCTTTGACTTCACGCAAACACACGCGCACGCACTGAAGTTTGACCTGGAGAAATGTAACCTTTTCTTTTTTCTTTTTTTTTTTTTACATCCCCTTCGTGCTTCTGGTCTTCCTGGTGGTCCAGTGAGCTCTGCTAATTTCCTTGATTTATCCAGCTGTCAATCAAAGCCAATGGAAACCAATCAGAAGGTAGGAGGGGAGGGGCTAGTGGGGGCGCAGAAGGAGGAGGGGCTGAGGGCGCTGGTGCAGAGGACGGGGTACCGCCTCCAGCAGGTAAAGTGGGCGCGGCCGTCCGCCTTGTATGAAACTGAGCGCGGGGTGCCCCAAGGGTCAGTCGTAGGTCGACTTCTTTTTCACGGAGGGACGTCGTCGGGAGAACGCACGCAGCCGCACCCGCGACCTGAGACCGAAGGACTCATTATGTACGTGCGTAGAACCTGGGGGGCATTTTGACTTTGAGCTGCTGCTGTTTGTTCCTACAATGGAACCAAGATAGCGTTTTAACATTTTGGCAACACAGCAACAGTCCACCCAGTTTTTCCAGTCTCAGGTGCCAATTATCTATTTCTTAATTCTTCATTTATCCATTTGCTATTTCATTGCATCTCCTGTCGTCTTTCACTTTTGATCCTGTCCTGTCCGCCTGGCGTGTGCGTTTAAGTTTAGCATGTGAGGCTCCGCATTGGGTGGTGTGTGGCGTGCGCCCACCAGGTTGCCATCCTGCACTTTCCCGTTGGGGGGTGGGGTGGGGTGGGGGGGGGGGGGGACGAGACGACTGACTGCGCGCAATGTGAAGAATTCGTTCTCGTCTGCCCGGGCCGTGGCACCTCTGGGTGTGGACGCCATGTTGTCTCGAAGCCACGCATCAATACGTGCCTTTTTGGGGCGGGGGGGGGACTAACGTGTACGTTTCTTGCTGTTGTAAATGTCTGTCACGCAATTTGTGTTGCATTTTTAATATATAAAAAGCACTCTCTAGGATCTTTTTAAAAAAGATGCTAATACACGCGGCAGGAGAACGGCCAGCGGCGCTACGGCGGCCCCCCGCCCGGCTGGGACGGGCCCCCCCCGGAGAGAGGAAGCGAAATCTTTGTGGGGAAACTCCCACGAGATCTCTTCGAGGACGAGCTCGTGCCGCTGTGCGAGAAGGTGGGACGCCATCTTACACGGACGGGGCGGACTTGGCGGGTGGGGGCGGGCGTCACGCCGTCGCTGCGTGCTCGTCGTGTTTTTCTGTGCGTGACGGAGTCCTCGTGTTGTGTGGCCGTTTGCGTATTTTGTGAGGGGGGGACTGTTGTGTTCTTTCTTTCGGCGGCCTCACGACCTTCGTCGACCTTCTCGCGTCAGTTCGGTCAGATCTTCGAGGTGAGGATGATGATGGACTTCAACGGCAACAACCGCGGCTACGCCTTCGTCACCTTCGCCAGCAAACAGGAAGCGCGAGCGGCCATGAAGCAGCTCAACAACTACGAGATCAGGTGAACCTCTGGGGGGGGGGGGGGGGGGCGTCTGTCAATCCTGTGTCTGACCTTGACCTCGACCGAACCCTAACCCCCAGGAGCGGTCGCCTGCTGGGCGTGTGCGCCAGCGTGGACAACTGCCGACTGTTTGTGGGCGGCATCCCCAAGAGCAAAAAGCGCGACGAGATCCTGGCCGAGATGCGCAAGGTGACCGAGGGCGCCGTCGACGTCATCGTCTACCCCAGCGCGGCCGACAAAAGCAAAAACCGGGGGTTCGCCTTCGTCGAGTACGACAGCCACCGGGCGGCGGCCATGGCGCGCCGGAAGCTGTTGCCAGGTAACGGGCACGCAGGCGCGGGAACTTCCCGGCCGCGGGGGTGTGACTTCCTGCGTCGACTCAGGCCGCATCCAGCTGTGGGGTCACGGCATCGCGGTGGACTGGGCGGAGCCCGAGGTGGAGGTGGACGAGGACACCATGGCGACCGTCAAGATTCTCTACGTCAGGAACCTCATGCTGCACACCAGCGAGGAGAACATCCACAAGGAGTTCGACGCCGTCAAAGCAGGTGAGCGCCGTCGGCGGCGGCGACAAGCGGCCGTCGGCCTGACCGGCGTGTGCCGCAGGCGCGGTGGAGCGAGTGAAGAAGATCCGAGACTACGCCTTCGTCCACTTCACGCGCCGCGAGGACGCCATGGACGCCATGAAGGCCCTCAACGGGAAGGTGACGGCGGCGCTCGCTAGCGCGGCGGCGGGCCAGCTTGCGCAGGGTCTGACGCGCTCGGCGTTCTTAGGTGTTGGACGGCTCGCCCATCGAAGTGACGCTGGCGAAGCCGGTGGACAAGGACAGCTACGTGCGCTACACGCGAGGGACGGGAGGAAGAGGAGGGCGAGGGAGCTCGCTGCTGCTGCACGACGACTACGCGGGCCTGACCCTGGGACAGGTGCCCGATCAGAATCGTCGTGCGTTTGCCATGTTGTGGCGTTGGGATTTTTAAGCCTTGCTTGGACCTCTTTGGTTGGATCGTGACCAAAAAGAAGTTTTGTCTCTCATCCCCTTCAGGTGTACGACCCGACGGTGGCCTACCTCGGGGCGCCGGTGTTCTACGCCCCGCAGGCGTACGCCGCCGCCCCGCCCCACTTCCGCTTCCCACCCGCCAAAGGTCTCGTCGCAGGTCGCGGCCTGTTCAGGACACCTTCTGTTCGAGGTCAGAGGTCAAGCTTGACTTTCCTTCACTTGTGCACTGTCAATCAAAGGACGACTACTGGACGTCGGAGGCGCCGCTTTTTGATTGGTTACATCGCGTCCCGTCGCCATCTGCTATTTGCGGAAGGTCAGGTGACGAGGATCGACGAGGCGATTGTTCGAATCGTATTCTTTTTTTTCCTGCCGGTCTCTGTCGCGGCCACGCCTCTCTTCAGCGGGATCAAAGGCTTTTGCCAAATATTTCCACGCAATCGTTCAATCTTGAAGATTATCAGCCGCCCGTCTGGTACTCGATTATCAGGGCGAACGCAATTCCTACGACGGAGGTTTGCCGTTTGACGTCCTGGGTCGGGTCAAAATCCAGACAAAGACGGAGCCGCGACCTCGACGTGCATTTACGGAACCTCATTTGCGACGGCACCGCGGTTGCTGTTCCAACGTCCAGTAGGAGTTTAGAATCAAGAGGAACGCCGGGAAGACTGCGCCCGCCTGCGTGCGTGTCGTCACCGTTGCCTGTGATTGCGGCTGATTCGAACCGATGTGGTTGGTTTCTCCTGTAGAAGTTTACATGAGTGTGCCTGTAGGGGCGGCGGGGGTACGCGGGCTGGGGGGGCGGGGCTACCTCACCTACGCGGCGGCGGGGGGCGGCGCGTGCCGCCAGGCCGGCGTGCCCAAGCGGGGCGACGACAAGCTGTACGACCTCCTGCCCGGGACGGAGCTGACGCCCGTGACGGCGGCCGGCGGCGGCCCGAAGTCCGCCGCGCTCAAGCCGGCGGCGCAGGTAACCCGAACCAGGGGGCGCCCGTCCGACACACATTCCACCCGCGTGCGAGCAATCCACGCAGTCTTCGTGAGGCCCGCCGTGTGCGCAGGTTCTCGAGGAGTTGTGTGAGAAAAACAGCTGGGGGGCGCCGGTGTACCAGCTGCACTCGGCCATCGGACCCGACCAGCGCCAGCTGTTCCTCTACAAGGTCACCATCCCCGCGCTGGCCACGCACAACCCCAACGGGTAGGTAAGCGCCGGCGGGCGTGGCTTTTCTCTACAAGCCCCCGCGTGAGTTCGCCAGTCGTGGCGTACGAGTAAGAGCGCTCCGTCGTCCCGGGCGCCCACCCGCAGGCTCCCGTTCACGCCCAGCAAGCTGAGCGCCGCCGTGGACGAAGCCAGGGCGCACGCGGCTGAGCACACGCTGCGCACGCTGGGGCTGACCTCCGAGGGCGCCGGCCTGGCCCCCGACGCCGCCCTGGCCGCGGTGGCCTTCCCGGGTACGTGAAGGTCCGTACCCCGCCAGGCGCCCGCGGAGGACAGGAAGTGACCACGTGCTCCGTGTCTTCCAGGTTACGCGTTGGCTAGCCCGGCGCAGGGGGGCGCGGCCTCCCAGGTGAAGCAGGCCGTCTCTCTGGGCCAGGAGGTGGTCACCGGGGTGGCCGCGTACGCCGCCTACGAGGCCTACCCCGCCTTCGCCGTTGCGGCGCGCCACAGCGACACGTACGGCGTGTTTTGACCAGCGCCGCTTTCTGCTTTCTTCCTTCCTTCCTTCCTTCCCTCGACGAAGCCGTTTGCACCAGGCACCCAAATAAGATTGCCCCCCACCCCCCCTTTTTTTTTTGGTCATAATCTCCATTCCCAGGATGCGTTTACAACAATTTCCCTTCCGACTTTGCTCCGTGAAGAAGCTGATGAGCTCGTGCCTCGTCTTGACCCTGACAGTATTAAAGCTTTTATTTTGATAGCGCGCCACACACCCCGGTTCCTGTCTTCTTCTTACCTGCCAACGCAGCAACATCTTTCTTCATGACGCCGACAAGTCGGCGGCGGCCCCGCATCGGCCGCCGGCGTCAGTGACGGCTAACCGGCGTCCGTTTGCGCACGTGGCGGCGCTGACGCTGACCCCGCCGCCGGTGACGGGCGACAAGTCCGGCGTGGCGACCGCAGTGACTCGAGGATGTTTGACGATCACATTTATTTCTCGTTGACGGGCAAGACGATTGACAGCTTGACGAGCGGCGGGCCGACGTGAAAGGGGCTCACACGGCCTCCGCGAGTCCCAGCTGCTCCTCGACCCGCAGACGCAGTCGCCCCTTCTGCACCTGAAACGGGAAGCGGACCCTCAGGCCCCGAGAAGGCCGGCCCGCTTCCTTGCGGCCTCCTTTGCTTTCCTCGGCGGGCTTACCTTTCCCGTGACGGTGAGCGGAAAGCTGTCGACGAAGACCACGTAGCGCGGAATCTTGAAGTGAGAGATCTGCCGGAGATAGCGCCACGCGTCAAACGTTTTGCCTCGATTTGCGAGCGCAAACAACATGCGGCAGTTCCAAAAAGATCCCATCAAGATGTTTGTTGCCACTCCCGGCTGAAGTTTACTCAAAAGACGTTGAAAGACGCACATAGCTTAGCCTCTCCATCTGCTAGCTTCATCCTAACGTAAATAGCATCTACGTCGCGGATGCAACCCTTAAAACGACGGCCTGACCGCAGACGGTGCAGCGGCACATGTAGACGGAAAGTGTAAAAGTCGGCTACTCGTCATATATTAGTTATCCCCTGCAAAGAATGTCAACTGTGACTGTACTGATGAGTTTGGGGAGGAGTGGTGCCCTCTTCATGGCATCCTTTTGTGACTCCAACTTGCGGCGAGACACGCCCCGCTGCAATATGATTGGCCGCTGCATAAAATGGTGTACGGTTTTGTGAAGTATCTCTGTTTTTATCAAAATACAAATGACAACAATGATTGGCAATTAATTGATTGGTTAATTTTGGGCTTTTTTGGTCCTTGAACAATGACGATGAGCATCTGACAGTTTTACAAAACTTTTTTAAAAACTTTACAAAAAGAGGAAAAATAAGCAAAAAGTAGGTTTGTTTGAATGTCATTATCTTGGATCTTCTGCATTCATGTGTACAAAAGTAAAATGAGATTGTCGGAATCAAATGAAGCGCAGCCATATACGCTAATGCTAGCCAAGGCTAACCTTTCCCCTGCAGAAAGTCTTGACGTCGTCCTCGGTCAACCGCTGCCCGTCCTTGACTTGGATGCAGGCGCAAATCTCCTCGCCCATGCGGGCGTCCTTCACGCCCACCACCTGCCGCACACGTAAAGAGAATCGGGGATCCGATACGGTGAGGGTTTAGGGAGGGACGCCTTTGACGCGAGAGGTGTGCGATATTTACCACCGCTCGCGACCTTTTGTGAACTAATTGTGAGGCAAAATGGAATGCGGGTGGAAGGGGCGCACTCACCTGCGCTTCTTTGACATTGGGGTGGCCGTGCAGGAACTGTTCGATTTCTGCCGGGTAGACATTTTCGCCTCCCCTGATGATGACGTCCTTGATGCGACCTTCGACGCGGCAGTATCCGAAGGCGTCCAGGCGGCCGACGTCTCTGAGCGCGCCGACGCAGACGGTTGAGCGAGCGTTTGTGCGTGGCGTCGCACTTGGACTTTGTTTGTTTATGTTGGCTTTCTTTTGGGGTTTTGTTTTTTTTTTCCAATGGAGACGCGTCGCGTGTCACGTGAACGACACCAAGCAGGCCGGAAATGTGACGTTATCAAATATTCAAAATGCGAAGCCAGTACAAAGGTTGAAATTCAGTCAGCGCGTTGCAGCGCGAGTCCTCACTTCGGAGGGCAGTTGCGACGGCCGGATTAGATTTGGGACCCTCAGCCTACAGCGGGTCGGATACAATTGCACGCCGCACATTTGTCTGCGTGAGAATTCCGCGCGGCGTATTTCATTTCCGTTCCGCTTTACAATTACGTGCTACTTTGTGGTCGCATCAGATGTCAAGGAAAGTTCAAGGAAGAGCGGGAGTTTTTCAAGGAAGCGCACGCGTGACGCAACGTCGGCCGTCGCGACACTCAAGAAGGCCACGACGCAAGCGAAAGACTCGCACGCACTACAAAAACTCCCGAGCGCAGCGAAATGCGCCGCCCTCGCGAGCGTGTCGGGCGGGCGCGGCCTCGAACAGAAGACTCACCCGGTCTTGTACCAGCCGTCTTTTCCGATGCTCTCGCAGGTTTTGTCCGGGTCGTTCCAGTACTCCGACATGACGCAGTACCCTCGGATCAGGATCTCACCGGAAGAACCCAAAGGAACCGTCCGGCCGCTGGCCGGGTCCACGATTTTGGCCTGGGGACACGTCCGCAGACACTCGAGTACCGTTCGCTCGACTCCGCGTTCACGGACAGGCAGGTCACGGGTCACGGCTGTGCTCTCCGGTGTTAGGTCATGCTAACTCTTGTCAGTTGTCAAGGTGACTCGTGACTGGCGAAAGAGAACTAGTGACTGCGGTGTCAGGACAGCCGTCAGGAAAGGAGCGATGGGCAACTAGTGTCGGGTGGCATCAGCTGACCGGTAGAGAGCGACGGGCTCCTCTCGTTGAGCGAGCGACCTGTGAGATGTGGCAGGTCAACTCGGGCCCGATATCAGGCGACTAGCGTTCAGTGACGGGTGAGCGCTTGAGAGCAGCTACTAGTGCGGGATGACGGGTAACAACAGGCGACCGGTGGCGAGTGACGAGCCGGGATTGGGGGTCCGCCACGCACGCACGCACGCACGCACGCACCTCAGTGTGGTCCATGATGTAGCCGACCGTCTCGCACTTCCTACGCAGGTTGTCCAACGGCGAGCCGCAGAAGGTGACAGGACTGTTCTCCGTGGTGCCGTATCCGATCTGTCGATCACACGTTAGCATGTCGCTAATTAAGCCCCCGACCCCAGGGACAAAAAAGGCGCCAGCTCAAAAGACGGACAGCGGCCGAGCGAGTAGCAGAAGCGTCGAGTCAACTCCAAATTCCTTACGTAAGCGTTCCTCCCGCTTGCCGGAGGAATGTTTACAACACTTTGAGGCCATTTGAGCTCAAAAGCTCAGCCAGGAGGAGACAAACTTCCTCCTCATGCGGCTGCGAGATGTTAAAAAAAATAAATAAAAAAAAAAAGAGAAAATACGCATGTTGACCTTTCCCGGGCGGGAGCCGGTCAAAGCGGCGAGTGTTCTGGCGAGGGGGGGGGGACGTCCCCCTGAAGCGCGGCCACCGCCCACCCCGCTTTTTTCCCAGCAGCCCGGCGGCGGCCCGCTCACTCCGCACGACGACGACGACGACGACGACGACATGCGCCGCGCGGGCCGCCTGCTGCCGCTGCTGCTGGCGAGCGTCTTGACGGTCGGGGCGGCGCCCGGCCGGTGCCCGGCCCCGTGCCACTGCCACGGCGACCTGCAACACGTGATCTGCGACGGCGTGGGCCTGAAGCGGATCCCGCGCGTGTCGGAATCCACGCGGCTGCTCAACCTGCAGAGGAACCCGCTGGGCGGGGTCCCCGGCGGCGCCTTCGGCCAGAGCGGCGGCCTGGTGTCGCTGCACATGCAGCACTGCCGGCTGCGCCGGATCGCCGCCAACGCCTTCAAAGGCCTGAGCCAGTTGGTGTACCTTTACCTGTCGCACAACCACATCAGCAGCATCCAGCCCCACGCCTTCCGAGACCTGAGCAGCCTCACCTACCTGCACCTGGACCACAACCGGATCGGCGAGCTGGCCAAGGGGATTTTCTCGCCTCTGGTTAACCTTTTCGTCCTGCGTCTAGACGACAACAGGCTGCGCCGGCTCCGTGCCGGCACCTTCGCCGGCGCTAAGGACCTGCGCTGGCTGCACCTCAGCGGCAACGAGCTGAGCGCGCTCGACGCCGGGTCGCTGGACGACGTGGAGAATCTGGCTGTCCTTCACTTGGAGCGGAACAAGATGGCGGCCTATCCCGCCGCCGCTATGAGCAAACTGCGCGTGGTGGAGGAGCTGACGCTGAGCGGGAACCCCATGAAGAGCATCCCGGACCGCGCCTTCCACAGCTTCGGGCGCTACGTGGAGAAGCTCCACCTGGACCACATGGGCCTGGAGAAGGTCAGTGGGGGGAGGGGTGGGGGTGGGGGCTCAAAAAGCCTCCCGTGCGCTGGAAAACGGGCAAAACCTCACACGGCACGGTGTCAAACTCGATGCACGGGGCCCCATTCGGGCCCACATGGGCCTGGAGAAGGTCAGGATAGGGGGTGGGGGGGCTCAAAAGCCTCCTGTGCGCTGGAAAACTAAAAGAATTTGTGCGCCTATTTCTTGTTCATTGGATCTGTCCCTTTTGCAGGATGGTCAATACAATTTTGCCGGGGTATAATTTTGCGGTACCCAGAAATGTATTCGGGCCACTTTCACATCGATTGCTCAATAACAGGAAAGACCTGAATTCATTTGGCAATTTCAGAGTAGTTTTGTTCGTCCCCCAAGCTAAAAGGGAAATGCTTTTTTTTTTTTTAGCTTATTTTAGGTTTGAAATTGATATTGATGGCCCAGTGAAATATACTTCTTTTAAGAACCGTAAATACAAAAAGATGGTGTGTTGCACCCTTTCAAACTTTGTTCTCATTAGAGCGTTTACACTCATACGCAACTCTAATAACAACAAAGACGGCACAAATTCATTCGCATCTGAGAAATAACATCACTTATTGTGCCGTGGACACGAAACGGCTGCCCCATCCCAGATCGGTCGGGCGCGTTGACGCTCCCTCGAGGTCGTTCACGCCAGCGAAAGGTGCGTTCGGGTTCCTTTTCGCCGAAAACGCCGGTCGAGCAGAAAAAGCGTCGACTGCGAAGACTTTGCATACGATTGCAACGTTTTGATGGAAAAGCACAAATCAATCGATTTTCCCAGCGAAAGCCGAGCCCAGCAAATGGGAGAACGATTATACGATTGTTCGTTTTGAGAGTGCGACAAACAGTGACTTTGGCTGTCTAGCGGGTGGACAGATGCGTCTTTGCGCCCCCCAAACAAGCTGGGTTCCCTTCCCTCCAACCGTCCCCGCAGTGGAAATTTCCAAAGAGTCGCGGTCGCACCTGGACGAAGCTTTTAGCGCCAGCGGGATGTTGACACAAGATGAGAAAGGAGCCTTTCACGCAGCCGGCGGAGGCGCCAGCCTTCCCACGACCGCCAAGACGCAGTACTAGTACGCTTCTTGTCCTAAGACAGTTCCCGTGAAGCAGTATTTTCCCCTCTTCTCAAATTGAGCCTTTTTTTTAAGATCACCAAACTTGTGTCAATGTCAGACCAAATTCAGCATTTCATTGCTCCTTTTATCCAGTAAGAGAAAACACTTCAATGCCCTTGTTAAATTCCGACTTATCGCATCTTTGCGGTCGTTTTCGCTGACCACAGCCCGATGACCTCCAGACCTGTTCGATCAACAAATCACATCAATCCAACATGTCTGACAAAATCAAGTTAGCCAAAAGGTCTTGGGTTTGGCGCGCCCTGGATGGTTGTTTTTTTTTTTTTTTTTGCTATCTCTGCATACCGCTGACGTTCGTTTGATGATCTTAGCCATTAACGTGGGGAAAGTATTGAAGCCCAAAAAAATGGAGATGGGGCAAATCCTTTTTTTACGGCACCGTACAAAGATCAGGTCTGAGCGACGTGAAGATGACGGGAGGGGTTGCACGTTTTCCATCTGCTTGCGGTTCGCTCGACGTGGCTGCGGCGTTTCCGACGTGGCGTTTGTGTTCCAGATGTCGGACGAGGCCTTCGCCGGCGTGACGGCGCTGACGGCGCTGCACGTCAACAACAACAAACTGCGCTGGCTTCCGAGGAGCTTGGAGCTGTCGCGTGTGTCCAATCTGACCGTGGCCGACAATCCGTGGACGTGCACGTGCCAGCTGGCACCGCTACGCAGGTACGCGCTAACGGCTCGCTGCAGTACCGTCCCGGCGCTCTTCACTAACAGTAAGTAGCGTACACCGGTGCCTCGCCGTACCGAGGCCCGAGGGTTAACTTAGTTCACCCAGCGTGCAGGGTTTGGGGATGCGAAGCAAACCGTAGAACACGGAAATTCCGCGCAGGCGACTTTGAGGCGGGTGCGCTAACCAGCGGGTCCACAAAGACTGGCGAGCTTTTCAAGATAGGAGCCGTGGTCCTGGCCGCCGTTTGCCTCGACTTGCGGGCGCAGACTTTGTGGTTCCAGTGGACTGAAGTCAATTCTTGAGAAATCGGCGGGAAGCAGTTTTTGGGAGCGCTACCAGCTGAATCGCTTCAAACACAAATGACTCGTTTTTGTTTTAGAAGCAACACAACAGCTCCAGCCAGAGTCCGTTGTATGAAAAGTGCCGCTTACACGCTAGCGGTTAGCATCGTTAGTCGGCGTTCTGCTTCGACGCAAACGGTGGAGCGGCCCAGTCGGCTTTATCGCCGAACTGCTGGAATAACACGCGAGGGGAGAGAAAGAGAAAGCCAAAACGTCTTTCAAGTACTCATGAGGAGAACGCGATTGGCTCTCCATCGGCCTCTCCGTTCTGTCGCCATTCATTGCTGCTCTCGGGTCTCGAGGTCACCCGGAGCAAAAACAACGCGTGTTGCGCAGTGTCCTGCTCCAACCAGATCAATATCAATGATGCTATTGATGGAAAACAAATACAAATTAAAGGAAGCGGGGTCCATAATGTAATCCGACGCAATATGACTTGGGGAAAGTCGTGGCAATTACTTCCCCGCTTATTCCCTTTTCTAGAGCGACAACTTGAAAAATGCGATCTCGACCGACACGGGAGTCCAGTCAGGAATCGGAGCCGTTTGTCCTTGTTGTGTCCGCCCGCAGGTGGATGGACGCCAACGGCGGCGGCCCGACGGGGGCCGTCTGCGCCTCGCCGCCGCCGCAGAGGGGCAAGCCGGTCCGGGACAGCGCCGCCTTCGCCGCCTGCCGGGTCAAGCCCAAAAGGACCGAGGTGGCCGCCCGCCACTGAACGCTTCGGGGGTGGGTGGGGGAACCCGGCCGTCACGTGACTTGACTCCGGTCAGACTTTCCGACTTGCTCGAGTGCAGAAGCCCGTCGAGTGCAGAAGCCCGTCCGTTCGTCCGTCCGTCCGTCCGTCCGTTCGTTCGTCCGTCCGTTGGTTGGTTCGTTCGGCGAGCGAGGACCGCAGTTAGCAAAACCGAATCCGAGCGGGATTGCGTTGGCGTTACGGCAAAACTCCAAAGAGGATTACGTTTCCCTGACGACGGTTACGTTTTGGATCAAATGGGAAAAAGACAAAGAAAAAAGCGCCGCTAACCTTGCGCTTTAGCTGAGCGATTTCTGGTCCACCAAGCCAAGAAAAGGACGCGGTCACACGCTAACGCCTCTGATTCAGATCTTGATCGTTGTAAATGCTAAAAGTTATTTTATGCAATATACATACTGTATTGTTTTTGTGACTGTCCGATGAATCGGTAATCTGAATTCAATAAACTACAGCTTGGTCAGGCCCGACTTCAAATGCTTCTCAAATCCTGCGTAGCAAACAAATTTCAGCAAAAACAAACAAAAAAAAAAACATTAATGCGGACACGCAAGTCCTTCTACTGCACTCTCCCTCAATTTCCTAACGGCGCCACTCAAGTGGACTTGGGAGAATGGGATTGGCCGATATTTGGAATTGGAACTCGTCCGCCAATTGGAGGCCCGCTTCCACATTTAGCAGAGGAACGGAAGGGCTCCAGCGCATACGCCGGCAGACCGTCAAGGAAAAGGGTTTGACTGCAAGTTGAAGATTTTTCGGAACCAAATTTTCTCTCGCCGATATCGAAAACCTCCTCCCGCGCAAAATCCGTTTCTCGGGGACATTGATCAAATTTTCACATTTCCAGGCTGACTTTGAGCAAATCTTTGCAAATTCTCACCACTTTTATGCAAAAAAATTATTTGGACTGTGGCGGCGCCGGCGACGTCCCCCGAGGGTCCCACTTTGGTGACTCGGGAGTAGATCATTCACTCAATCGCTACGCAAGAGATTTCCGGAGACTTTTTAGGAAGGATCTGGCGTGCGCTGGAGCCCAACGTTTGGTTTTTGGCAAATCTCGCCACCAGAGCCGAGATCGTTGAGAGGTCGGCCGGGCGGGCGAACGGCAAACGTGAGCGCAACGTGACAAATATGTCACGAGCGGCTAAGCAAAATTGGACTTTTGACTGAGGTGACGGACCGACGGGACTGGCTCGAAATTTGGCGGAATCCAACTCGGGAAAGCAGCGGCGGAAAGCAGACGCTGACGACTTGAGAAGGTCCCCGTGACCGGCGCGCGTGACTTCCTCCCACCCCTGGCCGCCTGGTCCTTGGCAGATGGGTTGGTTTTTTTCCGCCTCTTTCCGGGCTCACAACTGCACGCCAACTTTTCCAGTCCCCCCCCCCCCGCTTGTTTGCTAACGCTTCTCGTTTGCGTCAGCCTCACGTTGCTCATTCCACACCGATTTGCCCTCAACGCCTCAATAAAAGAAACCTTTGCACCACTTTTGGCACTTTTGCTCATTCCAATTGGGTGACACGGCGGCACAGGACACGACGCCCAATAATCCGTCCATATTTTGAGCCGCTTCCCCTCACGCGGGTCTTCAGGCGAGAGGCGGGGCGCGCCCACAACTGGTCGCCAGCCAATCGCAGGGCAAAAGTAGTAAACGAGCGCTCGCACACCTACGGTCAAGTCCGAGTCTTGAGTCGGGACGCGGGAGTAAACCGTAGCAAAAGCGCGCAGGCACGGCGAGGAACGCACGCAAACTCCATGGGGGGTCAGATTTGAACCCGCAAGCCACCCTAAAATGTACAAACTGAATTTGATTTTTCCGGTTTAAGAATTTGTTGATTGTTTGATTGGAAATAAGAAAGAAACAACTTTGAAATGCAAAGCAAATTAATTGGTCGATTGTTTCTTTTTCTTTTGTTTTTTTTAAAAATAAGTATTTTATATATAGGGAGTCCTTGAAAACAGATGGCCCCTTGAGTCCATTTGCAAAACTTGGACTTCGGGACACAAGGCCTGCCTTTTGTCACCCTCTAGTGGGGAAAGCACAAAGCGCGCGTGCACTCACCGTCACTTCCTGGATGCCCAAGACAGACATGACGTTCCGAACCAGCTGAGGGGGGCACGGCGAGCCGGCGATGATGCCTGCGCACACGCAAAAGCCAGTCGCTCAGTCCCGAACGGCTCGGCGGCGACTTTCACGCACATTTGAGCCACCGACGAGGTCCGCTCGATCCAGTGGAAGTGACTGGTGAGTCGGGAAGGGGCGAACGATTCCCGGCGGGCTCATTCGCTCGTTCCCGACTCCAAAATGACCGGCAAGGGATTCGATTGTGATTCTAACTTAGCTTCGCCAGGAGCGATTCGGGAGTCGGGAAGGAGCCGCGTCGAGTCGATTCCAACGCAGCTCCTTCCCGACTCCCGAATCGCTGCGGCGGGATCCTTTGCGTTCGAGACGCCCGGCGGGACGGAAAGGAGCGGTCACCTCCGACGACAGACGAGAGGTCGAAGCGGCGGACGTCGGGATGGGTCGTCATGTCCACGTACATGGTGGGCGTGCCGTAGACGAAGGTGCACCTGAAAGCCACACAAGGCGGGTCGACGGGGCGGACGGACAAATGACGAAGGGCCGTCGGCGGCGGATTTCCCCGTTGTCTTACTTCTCGCTCTGCATGGCGGCCAGATTGTCTTTCCCGCTGTACTGGGGCGAAGGGAAGACCAGCGAGAGGCCGTGGACGGCCATACAGATGCCGCCCCCCACCGATCCGAAGCAGTGGTACAGCGGCACGGGCAGGCAGACTCGCGTGGCGGGCTGCGGCGGCAAAAACAAAGAGGGCGTCGGCAAGGTTTTCACGGGGAAACCTTTTTCGACTCGGCTACATCCGAAACCTTTTCAGGCGTCACGTCGTTCCACCAAACGTTAAAGATGTTTTCGAGCGCCTCGTCGTTGAACGAAACATCAAAAGCGTTTTCGGGCGTCACGTCGTTCGACCAAACGTTAAAAACTTTTTGGAGCGCCGGCCACTCACCCGCCAGTCAAAGCCGACGCGCTTTCCCACGAAGAAAGCGTTGTTGACCACGTTGTGATGAGTCAGGGTGGCGCCTTTGGGACGGCCCGTCGTTCCCTGGCAAAAAAAAAAAAAATCATCATCGGGTGACCTCACTAACGAACTGCTTTGCGATGAATCTCAAGCGGACCTGAGCTAATTGTCGTGACGAGTGAGGGAGTCGGCAAGGATGACAGGATACGCTCGTTTCCCTCCTCTCCTTTCCGAAAGGCCAGCGCTTATCGAGATAGCGGACCGTATTGTCGACTCTCGGGAGGAAACCACGAACCCAAGACTCCTCCATTGCCACATCGGCATTTTTACATCGCGGGTTGGCGTTTTGCCGATCGGGCCGCCATCTTGGTGACGAGCGGCGAGGCTGACGTGAATTGAGGAGTTTGGTTTCGCTTTGGCGTCATCTGGAGGCCTCTCTGGGCAATTAGGGGGTAAAGCGTCAAGCGGCCAACCGCGTCCAATATTTAGCCTCCGCCGTTGAAGGGTTTTTGCACGGGCCGAAACGAGATGATTGTTGGATTCACTTGCAGCTGAGTCACATTCAGGTCGGTCTTTATTTCGCGCCAAAATCGGCTGCGGAAATGCTTGCGACGCTCGCAAAGCTGAAAATGTGTCAAACTCCCAATATGACCTCTTCAATGACTCGATATGAATTTCATTCCCTCAGCGGTATCGAGAACGGAATCCAAACGTTTCCGCTTGGCCGCGGCGAACGCGGCAACCTGCCGTTTGGCCAGGGAGGGTCACGACCCTCCAGACCGCCTCCGCGACACGAGTACGATTTCTTGTACTGTTTATCTACAGCGGAGCCCCCCAAAAATTCTCCTTTGGCACCGATTCCCATTTTTTTGGCCGTTGTACTTATTTTATGTTACGGGCCTGGGGGCAACCCTCCCCAGAACGTTCACGGGCGCTTCACCCTCGCTCATTCAAACAGGCAATTATAACGGCCGTCCGTTAAATGTGGACTTTGGCTAATCGGCTGTCGGGCCCGGTCCGATAAAATCGATTCTAACTCGCACTCGGTCGGCTGTAAGGAACGAGCTAACGATGTGCGACGCGCCGAACGAGAGGCCCGCTTCCAGGAAGTCCCGAACAAAGATCAGATCGTGCGCCTTACCGAGGTGAAGAGGATGCTGACGGGATCGTCGCACGACAACTCGTTCCCGATCCGGTGCAGCAGGCGCAGGGACCGGTCGTCGCCCGCCTGCATGACGTCGTCCAGGTGGAACATTCCGGGCTGCCGGCCGCCCAGCGCGATCACGCAGCGGAGGTCGGGAAGTCTGCGGAGAGGCAACGTCACCGGCGATCGCGCCGTCGCTCGCTCCGTCGCACGGACCTGCTGCTCCGGATGTCTCCGGGGGGGCACGCTGGAATCTCCGGACAGATGAGCCGCAACATGTCGCAGTACTTTTGGGTCTTAAACGCCTCGGGACACACCACCGCTTTGCAGCCTACCTGCGCGCACACACACACACACACGTACAACAACAACGCCTGCTGGGGGCTCGGCTCGTAAGCAGTGTTGCACTCCTCTGGGCGCCGGTGTCGGATATTACTCCTGTAATCTGTTTGGACAATCCATTGAAACCACGGCGCCCCCGGTACGGGCACCGCCCACCTTTTCTCAAGTTCTTCTTGCAGTTTTTGCTAACACTCCAGTTTTCATGCTCCTGTTGATTCTGGGACCTTCATTCCACATTTGGCACAGATGTCGCGAGCCACCGTTTGTGCTAGCGTGTCTCCCAGCCTCTTACGTGAGCTGGACCGGCTCCACATTTGGAGGAGAAAAGGTACTGCACGTTGCCCCGAACGCACCAAGTTGGGAGGAGGGAACAAGGACGGTCCGGGGCTGCTTTTCAGCAAATGCTACTGGTAAAGGTCACATTATTGAAAGAAAGATGAGGGGGGGAAATGTGACAAAAATCTGCTGCCATCTCTGAGGAGGGTGAAAGTGAAATGAGGCTGGACGTTTTAGCAGTAGGATAAAATATAATATATATATATATATAAGAATAACGACAAAAAAAAAAGGAAAACTCTAATTGCTTTCAAAGAAAAACGAGTGAACCAGCCTTGAATCCAACTGAAAATCCATGGAAGGAACTGGCACTCAAGCCCACGGAACCTTCTAGATTTGAAGACACACACAGGCAAGTCACGCGACGGAGCCGCTCACCGTCCTCAGTGCGAACTCCGCCTCCTCCGCCTGATAGGCCGGGTTGACGGACACCTGCGGGAAAGGGAGATGAGCGGAGGTGGCGGTAGGACGCCGTCTTTTTCGCGTGCCCCACCATGATGAGTCCGGCCTTGGCCGTGGCGAACTGGAACAGGAGCCATTCGTACGTGTTGGGCCCCCACATGCCCAGGCGCTCGCCCCGCCGTAGGCCCAGAGCCAGGAGGCCGGCCGCCGCGCGCTCCACCTGCGTACACGTGCGCAAGGACATGACGGGCAACCCGAACCTCACCCCGAGCCCAACGGCGAACACGTGAGCGCTCACGTCTTGGTGAAATTGCGCAAAGGTCTTGCGCACGTCGTCTCGTACGAAGACGGCGGCCTCCCTGTCGGGCCACCTGTCGGCCGCCCGGGCGAGGGCGTCGCCCACGGTGACGTCGAGCAGCGACGACGACGACGTGCCGTGCGCGTAACTGCTCGTCAGCGTGGGGACGATCGGCGGCGCGTCCACGTGGATGGCGCTGCCGCGGCGACGGCCCGAGACAGGCGGGCGCAGGCGTTAAGGGGGAGCGGCATTTGCTTCCTTTTTGTTTTTTCACATCTTATCAACGAGGCCCCTAATCTGCCCGACGCCACGCGGCGTCTTCCGCTCGACTGTTGTCGGCAGGACTGCTCAAGCGTGTTGCATTTGTGTGTCGCTGCTGACTTGTCATGAAGGGACGCAAACTAAGAACAAGTTGACTGCTCGGGGGCGCTCCAAAAAGAAGACACTCAAGATGGAGCCCCCCAAAAATGC
This sequence comes from Syngnathoides biaculeatus, assembly GCF_019802595.1. Lineage (NCBI taxonomy): Eukaryota > Metazoa > Chordata > Actinopteri > Syngnathiformes > Syngnathidae > Syngnathoides > Syngnathoides biaculeatus. The sequence continues at coordinate 18,665,852 of NC_084661.1, read as the reverse complement.
AAATTCAGCCCTTATTTTGAAGGTCAGAAGTGGCTCATTTCCGGTTGGACACCAACCCGTAGCCGTCACAAATCAGGTTTGGGCTCCTCAAACAAACAAACAAAAAAAAAAAAACAATGAAACAAATCCGCGCGCCGTGAATAAATGTAAAGTATAAACAATAACTATCATAATAAAGGATTTTTTTGTGGCCATTTTTACAGCCCGACGGCAGCACAAAGTCGACTTTTGGACGGGCGCGAGGTCTGTCAGGGGGCGTCGTGCCCCCGGTCAAAGGCGAGGCGACGTACACCCTGGACTGGTCGCCGGACAGCGACAGGGTGCACGCCGAGGAACAAAGGCACTGGTCGCCCACTTCCCACTCATCTTCATTGAAGCTAAGACGCTAACAGTTGCTAAGATGTTTTGTTTGTGGAATGAGCGACAGACAAACAGATTCCAATGTGGGCGCGTGCGGGCCACTCGGGCGCCGGCCGACTTGCTTTTTTTCTTCTTTTGAAACGTCATCTCACATCATAAAAGCTCATTTCTCTTCGACACAACTCGATTCTACTTGTTGACCTGCACTCGCGCGCGCGTGGATATCGCGTCGACTTTTCGTCAAACTTTTTTCTTCGTTCCTTCGCTCGTTTGTGCGCAAAAGTTGACGTTTGGAAGTCGAATGGAACTCACCGACTGGTCGCGGCAAGCGCCCACGCGCGTACACGACGAGCTTTCCCGAGCCAAAACTTTCGGGACGCGATGTTCGCAATCATTCTGGCTGGACGAGCACAAAAAAAAAGATTGGAAAAAAAAACAAAAAAAAACAGGCACTCCGTCGATACACACGCGGCCTGCAGGAGGCGCCCCAGGCTGTTTTGGGAGCACTACTGCGAGTATTTTTTTTCTTTTTTTTCAAACCCGGGTTGCTTCTCCTCACGCGGGTCGCGGGCGTACCGAGGCCTTTCCCGGTCGTCTGCGGGAGGGAAGCAGCCGGACCACATAGAAACAAGGACGGACTTCAATAAACCTGGCGTGCGTCTTTTTGAGACGGGCGAGGAAAGCCAAGTTTCCTTTACCCGGCTGGGTAAAAGCCACCCAGGAGAACACGCAAGGAGCATACAGGCTAAGCCGGGTTTCAACCCGCAGCCTCACAAGCGTGAGGCGGACGTGCCAATCTAGAAATGGTCGTGTCTAGGAAAAACAAAACCCAACCGGTCGCTCCCAAAATCCCGCCAATGATGCGAGCGTCAACAGCAAGTCGGCCCAAACGCGAGGCGGCGTTCGGATTCCCGGGTGACGAGTTCACGTTCCCTTTTTGGGGCCGGTTCCACCTTTTCCCGACCAAGCGCACCAGACCGCAGAGCCGACTGATCCGTCGCCGTTTTCATTTCGGAGCAAAAAGTCCCACGACGGCGGCGATTGTGACGTAACCGAGGCCGAAAGGACAACCGACAAAACCCGACCGACGTAGCGTCACGTACAGGAAGTACTCTTGCGAGGCTCCCGTCGGTGGCGGCCATCTTTGATCTTCTTGGGATTTGTGAGCACGCGAGATCGGGTGAGCGGTGTTCTACGTTGATATTATCGGAGCACAGCACATACCAAACGAGCCAAACTCTCGTAAGCCCGATTTGTAAAATGTTTAATATTTCGTCCCTCGTGCAGTGTGGAGCAAATGAAAACTTTTCAGACTGGGGAAAAAAAAAAAAAAATCCTAAGAGAGCGCTTGCGTCGGCTTCCTTCCAGACGTTAAAACGTCACGTGCGTGCACGTCCGTGGCATTTATGACTTTTTTAAAATTGTGGATTGATGCCCGTAATGAAGGAAAAGTGCTATAAAAGCGAAATATGACATAGACAGACCCCTAATTGTTCCTCCGGCGGGCGTGTCCCGCGGTAGCCGATCACCGCTCGGCATCGCCCCGAACGGCAGTCGGCCTGGGGCTGAAGAGCTCCTCCCTGAGTCTGTGGTAGCGCCCCCGCCTGGCCATCAGCTGCGCGTGCGTCCCCTCCTCCGTCACCGCGCCGTCCTCCATGAGGATGACGCGGTGGGCTCGCTCGGCGCTGTCCAGACGGTGCGCCACCATCAGGACTGTGCACCCGCAGCTCAGAACCTCCTCCAAGACCTTAAAAAAAAGTGACAAAAATGCATCAGCTGACTGAGCAGACGTCACGTGCCCTAATCCCTACTAGTACGCTATCGAGCGCAGTTTCCTCCTCTAAAAGGCGAAGAACTCGACAGACGGGTCAAGGGTCAACTCAATAAATGAGAAAATGTTGGGGGTTGGGCGGGTGAAGGGGGGGGCCCTCACTGGAGGACATCGCCCCCCCCAGCTGGTCTTGGTTTGTTCGTTATGTCGCTCGGACCGCAAGTTGTTCGCTGCAACAAAGTACTGCTGGCGTCATGCTGCAGTGTTTTTTTTTTCTTCTGTTCAACAGGATGAAGCGGCCCTTTTTCTTATAAAAATTGCGGATGACCACAAAAAATATAATTTTTTTTTTTTTTTTGCCCTGCGATTGGCTGACAACCAGTTCAGGGTAACCCCGCCTCCTGCCCGTCGACAGCCGGGATAGGCTCCGGCACTCCCCGCGACACTTGTGAGGATAAGCGGCAAAGAAAACGGCCGGACGTTCCAGTCGCATTCTCGAGGGCGTCCCGGTTGCGGAAGCGGCGCCACTCACGGCCTGTTCCGCGCTGACGTCCATCTGGCTGGTGGCCTCGTCCAGGAGGAGGACCCGCGGCCGCCGGACCAGCGCCCGCACCAGCGCCAGGCTCTGCTTCTCGCCCTCCGAGAGACGCAAGCCACCCTCGCCCACGTCTGCGTGCCACAAGTGGACGGGAAGTGCAAAGCTTTGGGCAAAGTCTGCTTCGAGACGGCGTACCCGCATGGTAGTTTGCCTCCAGCTTGGCCAGCAGATCCAACGCGTTGATCTTGACGGCGACCTCTCGCACCCGCGTGAAGTCGCAGTCGTCTAGGCCGTACTCCACGTTGTAGCGCAACGAGCCGCGCATCAGAACTGGATTCTGCGGGACCGAAACCACCTGAGGAAAATCACACAAATGACACCGAGGCTCCACCGGGATCCGAATAACCAGCATCTGTTCAGCATGGGATCACTCCCTAGACACCGCGGTCGCCAGTTCATGTCGCTTTGATCTGCAGTCGCCTTTGTCGCGGCTTTGTTCCTTGTTCGCAAAGGAAAAATGGCCACCGCATGTGTAGCCGAAGCTCCGCCCTGCGGCAACAGGAAGAGACCCGCGGTACCTTTTCCAAAGGTGCGCTCCGGGACGTCCGCGACGCCTGGGCTGGGCCACGTCGCCTGGCGTCTGCCGGCTTCCTTGCGGTCTCGCGCCACTTTATTGGTGCGGCAACCGAATGTTTGAGCGACACCTGCCCAGGCGTAAAGACCCGAGAACCAAAGAAAGGGAACGGGACCAAAGGTGAAGGGTCTCGCGGCCGCCGGGCACCCGCCTTGCGATGCAGGTAAGCGTTGCGGTACGCGTGCAGGGGCCGCCCGTCCACCAGGACGCTCCCTCGCTGAGGTTGGTAGAGTCGCTTGACGAGTCCCACGCAGGAAGTCTTCCCGCTGCCCGACGGTCCCACCAGGGCGGTCACCTTTCCCGCCTCCAGCACCAGAGACACGTCCTGGGCATAGAAGGCCGTGAGCCGGCGTGGGGCGACATTCGCCGGCCCGCCGCTTACCTTCAGCGCCGGTTTGTCCCGCGGCGCCGTCGGATACTCGAAAGTGACGTTCCGGAACTCGACGGTGCCCCCGAGCTCGGCGGGAGCCAGGCGGCCGTCCGGGGGGCTGTCGGGCGTCCGGTCCATGTAGCCCAAGACTTTGGAGATGATCCCCAGCGTGGCCAGCGTGTCGCTGCAGCACACGAAGATTTCCTGCTGGGCGGAATCACAATCTCAGCAAACCCCTTTCAGTATGCAGGACGCAGGACGGAGGACGGAGGCAGGCCCATTTGTGCACGTCAAGTCACGCCGCTCATATCGCTGCCATTTTTTTCCACGTTGACCACCGGAACTTGCTTGGCGTACATTGCGTTCGCTCATCGAGGCGGTTGCCACTTTCAAACGGACGACGCGCTCACCTTGAGGTTGTGCGACATGGGCTTCCGGAACAAGAGGAAGGTCAGGAGGGTCCCGACGCTCAGCTCCCCGCCCGCCGCCAGAGAGCGCGCCGCCAGCAGCGTGGCCGTCTTGGTGAGCAAAGCGCCCGACTGACGGGCGAAGGCGGGCGTCAGCGGCGCGACGCGGCGGCGCGGATGCGGGAAAGCCTCACCCTGCGCAGGAGGACAAAGACGGCTTTGCGTCGCGCCGCTCGCGTTGTGATGTCTCGCAGCGTTTCCAACTCTCGGCGGAATCTTCGGGCCTCGTCCGACTGGCCGCGGAAGCTTCGGACGGTGCGGATTCCGCCCAGCGACTGATGGCTCAGCTTCTGGAGGCGAGCCAGGCTGTCCTGCGTCTTCTCCTTCCATTCCTGGCGGGGTTGACATCGTCAGTCGCTGGCCGCCAAAGGGGCTCCGTGTCGGCTAAAGCTACTTTGATTTTGTATCAATCCTCGTTCGCCGATCCTAGTACTCAAGGATCCTTGCGCGTATACTGCTTCTATATTTCCTAGTTTCATAAAAACCCACTTGTAAGTATCCTCGTCCGTTTGCGTGGTCTACGTATCCCCCCCCCCCCCCCCGCGCAACCTACAGTCGGAGGTCGGTCTACGTCAGTTCTGCGCGTCCGAGTTCCGAGCATCCTAGTCTACGTCTCCTTTGTCAGTCCAAACCTAGCGGAAGGCAACCGAACGGGGTCTCCCCGCGGCGCGTTCATCCACCTTGTCGCAGCGGACTTGTCGTTTCTGCACGGCGGCCACGGCCAAGATCTCCACGCACGCCAGCGCCGTCAACGCGGGCGACAGACGCAACATGGCCGCCAACATGAGGACGGCCTTGACCGAGCTGCGAAGCGCCGCGTTGGCGTTCAGCGCCACCGTCAGGCCCATCCGGTTCACGTCCGAGTGCAGGCGGGAACAAAGACTTCCTGTCACGTGACACGCGCAACGGGCAAAATGTCATACATCTGCCATTTTTGTGTCGCTTCTGACGGAAAAAAAGAAAAAACGGCAGCGCGTTGTAAAGTATTGATTTTGCACATAAATAAAAGTAAATCAAAATGAATTGATAGCAAGATGGGCTCCTCTGCAACAGCTCACCTGGATCGTTCTCCTCGAAGAAAAGCACTTCCTGGTTCAACAGCGTGCGAAACAGCGCCACCTTGAGGCGCCTATTGAGCCGAGCGTGCGTGATCTTGAAGAATCCCGACCTCAGACCCGAGAAAACGCAGCTGCGGCAAAGAGAAACAAAACTGAGGGCGCCGCACAGGCGAGAACACGACGGACCTGTTCTTGGCGCGACACGTTTGAATTCCGTCCCGGTTGACTGGATTCAAGATCGGCTGGCGATGCGATTATCGGAGCACGACGCACGCGCTAACGGACGCAAACGTTGAATACGTTTGATGTTGAAATAGTCTCGCCCATATGTCGCCTTCGGTCATAAACATAACTTGAACTGCGCCGACCTTCAGACGAGCCCTTCCGAGCCTGGCTGGCGACGTCCGCACCGCGGCCCGGCAAAGTATCGCTGGCGATCGCCTTCTACCTATCTGGCGCCTCTCCGGAGGAATGGCAATCAGCAATCACTTCTGCTTATCTTTCCCAATGTTAAATCTTTCCGGATTTGAAATGCTTATGACCTCAGGTGGCATTTGTTGCCAGGCAACGGCGAGGCGGCGCTACCTGCCCGCAGAGAAGCACGCCAGCGCCGCCACGGCAGAGTAGAAGTCGGCGTCGAGCGCTCCGCCTCGCAGCGCGTCCGTCACCTTGCCCTGGAACAGCGGCACCGACGTGTCGCCTGGTGGCAAACGACAGCAAAACGTTTCATGTGCCAAATGCCGCTGACGTCTTTGCCCTCGCGAGCAAGACTCTTGCCGCTGAATGATGAACCAATCATCTGCTCCCTCGATGAGTCCCTTCCTTTTCAGGGCCGACGGAAACCGGCTCGGCAAATGACGCATTTCGACACATCTGGCCACGTCGCCTCGCCACTGGGACTTTTGTCCACAACTCTTTGACATTTATGCGCAGAAAAATGGCCCATTTGAAACCGGTTGACATCACGATGAACTTTTGAGGTCAGAGGACAAAGCTCTCATGGGGTCAGTTGCAACGTTGTCTATTTGTTATGTAATACACGCACGTCACTTCCAGCTTGTCGTTCAACTAAAAAGGAGCGTTCTAGGACACTCGGATATTTATTCCTCCCCGAACAGGCCGACCGATCCATCGGCGGGGTCAAAGTCCGAGTCGCCATCGCATTGAACCGATCGCAAAAGGCGGCGAGCGTGTCATGTGATCGACTTACAGACTACGGTGAGGATGATGAAGACGAAGCCCGCAGACAGGAAGAGGAAGTCGCCTCTGACGTACTGAAGCAGCCTGGCGAGCAGCCGGCGAGCGTCCGGCGGCGGCTCGCCCTCCCGCGTCAACTCGCCGCCGCCCGAGCCCGCCTCCCAAATCAGAAAGCTCAGCGCCGAGCACACCGCCGGCCACAGGGCGGCACCCGCCCGGGCGGGGCCGCGAGGCTCCGCGGGGGCCCCCGTCAGGTCACGGACGCTCCGGAAGACGGCGGGCAGGAGGGCGAGCAGCGCGGCCAGCCTGTACGCCGCCGCCCGTCGCCTCCCGGAGGCCGCCACGCGCGCCACCATGAGAAGGAGCGCCAACCTGAGGGACGCCGCCGCCCACTGCCCCGCCGCGCTGGCGCCGCCACCCGGCGGAAGGCCGTTCCAGAAGGTCCACGTGAGCGAGGCGTCCGCCAGCAGCAGCGGCGACGCGACGAGCGCAGGCCGAGTCATCTGGAAGCCTGCGTGCCAGGAAGAGAAAACATGGGGTTAGGAACGCGGCCGGCGTCAGCCGTCGCGATGAGCGCCATCTTTCCCGCAAAAAGACAGCAGATGATTTCGAATTGACAAGGTGGACAATGCGCAAATGTAAACTGATTATGATTCGGTGCCTTGTTTGCTCAGAAAACTGGCAAAAATGTTCACCAAAGCAGATGTTTGGGCTTGTGGGGGTACAAAAAAACAAACAAACAAACAAACAACATCAAAATGGAGTCTGTTCTTATGCAGGACGTCAGAAATCAGTCAGAGGCTTTGGACAATTTGACGTGAGACAAAGTCTCAAAACGAGTCAGCCATCTGACTGCCTTTCAATTCTTGAAGAAAAAATGAGTTGTCAATGATTGATCGATTCATCGTTCCACTGGCAGATGTCGTCCATACACGCCAAGCTAGCGACGCGACGCTCACGTTTCCATCTGGTGACTTAGTAGCCCTTCAAAAACTTCATCAGTTTAGGAATAAACATTCAAGATAAATTACAGTGTGCTTATCATTCCTTTCAGTTGATTAACTTTTGAGCAAACCTTGAAAGGGTCGTTTCTTGTCGGGATGCAACAAGCAAACCACCAAATGGGGAAAGGCAAAAAAAAAAAAAAAAAAAAGTTGTTTGCTCCAAAAGATTAGAAATCGTCATTTGAGATCAAAGACACGCGCACAAAAGTGGTTTTGCTTGCATGGCGCCCACTCTGGAAGGGTTCGGACTTCCATTCTTACCTCTTATCGATCAAATCGTGGAGACCAACACAAGCTGCTGCCAAACGCGTTTACTTTCACTTTCACCTTCTGCTCCACATTGTTGTCTTCTCGTCGTCAAAAGTGCTCCTCGTGTTCAATTAGTCCTCGCATGAATTCATATTGTCATTATTTCATAACTAAGCTAATGCTGTAATGTCAAAATGATGAGAACGACTTGTTGAACGTGACGATGAGCCAACATCCGGGACGTTCGTGACGCCATCATCAACGGACTTCTTTTGATGATGAAATAATAGAAAAGGGAGAAAATGTCATCATCATACGAAGATCTAAACAACGGTACTAAATACTTAACTGTAAGGTTTAACATAACGCTAAAACATGATTTTGCCTGTTGAAATTAGACACTGTCATCATCGTCACTGATGGGCTTTTGTTCTGCTGGTGTCAGAGCGCCACCTGGCGGTCCGGAGAGGACAAAGCCAGCCAACACTGTGACGTCATATTCTACGCCATTGCTTTGATGGAAAGCTTTCTTCCGGTCTCGAGCTTCCTGTCTTCGGCGCCATCTTGGGTCGAGACGAGGACGGCGGCCGAGGACTCGCGACCTCTCGCGCGCTTGTTCGTCCCTCCCCTTCCGCCTTTTTGGTTATTTTTAAAAACGTTTGCACTGCTTTTGACAAAAGTCCCGCCCTTAGCGTTAACGCTCACAATGTTGCCGCAATACACCAGAGGGATCTGAGATGTGAAATGCATCCAGGATCAGGCAGCCATTTTGCAGACGTGCGGGAATTTGACAATTTGCCTTGGGATCATTTTTATCTGCACTGTGAAGGGCCACAGGTCATCAAGCGGATACGGAAAATATTCAGACCCCTGTAAATTTTTCCCGCTCTCTTATATTGCAGCCATTTACAAAACTCATATGAATTCCATTTTTTTTTTTTTTTTTTGCTTGTCGGCGTCCACACGGCCTCCCATACTGGCAGACGTTCTTGGGCAGATTAAAAAGAAAAAGCTGGACTAATCACGCAGCAGTAAGTATTGCGATCCTTTGCTCAGTATCGAGCGGGAGCCGACGGATGTTGGCCAGCCATTTTCAGGTCTCCGTTAGGCTCCGGTCGGGCCAGGTTACCTGCTGCGCGCTGAGGGGTCATTGTCTGGTTTGGAAGGGGTCCTGAGCGGTTTTGGTCCAGGATAGCCCCGGATACTTCCTTGCATGGCTCGCGGCGGTCCTGCCCCCGCGGCTCCAAAACACCCCCACGCTTCACTGTCGGGAGTACTGGATCGGACGCCTGATGCCCGGGTGGAGGAGGGCTGACTTTCTAGAACTTTCTCCTATCTCCCCACTGGATTTCGTGATCTTTGGCTTCTTTTCGACCCCCCCCACCCCCATGGCTCGATTTGTGCGGAGGGGTTGTGGGGGTCAAAAATGTCTTCCATGGAGCCGCTGTGCTCTTAAGAACTTTTCAGTGCAGCATTTTGTTTGTTTTTCTTTTTCTGTGTGTGACCGTGGCCCGATCCGTGCCTTGCCACAATCCCGTCTCTGAGCTCTTCAGGCGGTTCCTTGGACCTCACGGTTCTCATTTGCTGTGACAGCCACTGGGGGCCGCAAGGTCTTCTGTAGACTTTGGCTTCCCCGGCCACAGCTGGACTCCGATGAAGGTGCGGAACCATCTCAAGGACGATCAGAACCCGAGTGAAAGAAACGCGTGTCACAGCAAAGGGTTTGAAGAATTTTGGCTGCACGATATTCCAGTTTGTCTCTTTTAATAAATGTGCAAACATTTCAACAACTGATGTGCGTTAATGAGGGGCGATTTAACAAAAAAAAAAAAATTTGAAAAAAAAAATTTTTAAGGGGATCCGAGTACTTTCTGAACCCGCAGTATGAGATGTATTTTTTTTCCCCCCCTTAACCGCTAGCATCTACCAGTCGCCAGCAATGCTAATACATGCTATCATCCTCGGCAGATAGCGTCCTGCTAGCATGATAATCAGGTCTGAAAAACGCACATGCAGGCGTCACGTTGACAACTCGCTGCTAGGTAGCGACACGGCATGCTAATGCTAACCCATATCCATTAGCATGTTAGCATTTCAAATGTCATTTGACGCTCATTCGATAAAAGCGCCAATTAACTTGAATGTCAGGCTTTGATCCAGAAAGTTGGCGTACAACCGTCGTCGTCCGAAAGACGCGACGCGATTGGCCAAACCGGACGAGCGTTTGCTCTCGCCGCTCCGCGCTCGCTGCCACGTGACCGGGTGATGGCGAGGGGCGGGGCCGACGCCCGACATGCGATGGTATGCCAGGGTCTAATTGCACGCGCGACACAGAGACGCTACGTCAAGAGACGGCGGCGCGTGTCACTTCCTGTGAAAACGGGAAGTGAGGGCCATCCAACGGGAAGCGTCCCACCTCGGTCGCCACGCATTTTCCCGCCAAACGGGACGGGAAGTAGCCCAGAACGACGAGCGGCATCTGTGCTCCAATCAGACGGCGCGGTCACATGCGCGAGCCTCGCTCCTGGAGGATCTGCGCAAGGAAAAGTTGCAGGGTCATTTTCAAGAAGGCTGGAGACACGCCCACTCAATTTCCTGTTGAAGTCATTTCTTTGATCCGGACGCCGCGTCAGGTTCAAGGAACGTGCGGGATTTGGGCCGCCACCCACCTTGGCCTTCTGGCTGGGCTCCACGACGACGCCGTTGGCCGAGTTGTTGAGCTCCCGAGACACCACGCACAAAAACTCCGCCTGGTCCTCGTTGCCGTAATTGTAGGATGAGCCGATGCTGATCAGCTGATTTGGCAAAAGAGCAAGAGAAAAGGTCAAGGGAGAGGTCGTGCACCCGCCGCATCCCCACGCGTCCCGTCAGACTTTCTGGTCTTGGTACTTTGGCGTGGCCCGCCTCGGTAGACGTCTTCATAAGGTCGTCTCGCTCATCTTCCCCCACGCCGTCTTCCTTATCTACTTTGGTAGGCGTTCGGGATTCTCGCCGCTCGGTACTTCGTTCCCGTCTCTCGGGCTCACCTGTTCAAATTTCCAGCCGTCCGACATGGTGGAGACCATCTGGGTCAGCTCCTCCTCCTGGCACTGCAGGACCCGGTAGACGTGTTTGACGGGACCCTGCGGGAGGTCACCGTGAGAAGCGGGCAAACACCGGCGCAGGCGCGGGGGTCCCGGGGGGGGACCTACCTGCGACGTGCGGCTCTCGTTGTCCCGTATGCGCTCCTTCACCAGACGCACCAGGGAGGCGATATTGTAGAACTCCGCCTCTTCGAGAACGCCTGAAGACGCGCGTGCGATTGCCATGCGTGAGTCCGTGCGTGCGTGCGTGCGTGGGCCACGATGGTCCTGCCTCCGGCGCGTCTTACCTTCCTCAGCGAGGTTCTTGTCCATGATGAGCTTTCCGTGGCGGAGATAGTTGAGGACGGGTCCAAAGTAGGTGGGGTCCCTGTCAATCAAATAGGCCCCGGTGCTGTCCTGGACGCAGAATTCAGACAATATTTGCCTTTTCGAAATATGCCCCCCCCAAAAAAAAGAAGAAAACAGCTGATGATTGTTGCAAGTTTACATGAAAGTAAGACAAAACTAATAACAATCCAAAATCGGCAATTTTGTTCTCAGTCAGCCCGTGTTCTAATCCTCAAGTGACCCAAAATGTGATTACGTTCATTCTATTTTCTAAATGAATCAATCAGTGATGGGAATTTGATCCGGATTTGGGTGAAAACAAAACAATCACCATCAGTCAAGCGGGAGCAGATCGATTTCCCCAAAGTATGTCACGATGCGGGAACTTTCTCGCGTGGACCTCGACACGGTAACGACTAAACCAGAGTGCCGGTGGGTGGGGAGCGGCTCACTTTGTCGGAGTCCAGGTCCGGGTGGTCCTGGCACAGTCGGAACAGGAACGACTTGGGCTCCCTGCAAAGAGTCTGCTTGGTGCTGACGAAGTACGTCCCGCCCACGTTGAGGCGCACCCAGCCGAGCGGGCCCGCCGGCGCCTGCGGCGGCGAAGACGCCCGGACCTTGTCGGCCGACTCGGAGGACGTCGGGTGGCGGACCGAGCCGCGGACGACGTCGCGGTGGTGCAGCTGGTGCTGGTGGTCCGCCTGCTCGGCCATGGCTTCGGAAGAACGACGGCGGCCGCTTCCCGTCCGCCGTCGAATCAGAACACGTCGTCGAGGCGGGAGCGCGGTGACGTCAACAGCGGTGACGCGTTTCGTCCGCGGCTTTTGACCTCAGTCGCGTAAAACACTTCCGGGTTGCGAGGCCGAGCACGTGACGCAATGCGTGCGGCTCAGCCGGAAGCTGCAGTTTTCATATTTTTACCCGTGGGGGGCAGTGTTGCTTCGCGTTGACGCAGAAGAGGGAGAGAAGAAGTACGTCAACGTAAACGAGTCGACCGCGAAGAAAGAAACCGACCCGTTTGTGAGCCGCTCGTCCTCACAGGGGTCGCCAGCCAATCGCTGGGCACATACACACAACCAAATGCACATCTGAGGGCGAAGACAGGAAACCGGAGTGCCCGGAGAAAAGCCACACAAAACATCTATCCATCCATCCATTTTCTTCGCCGCTTATCCTCACGAGGGTCACGGGGAGTGCTGGAGCCTTTCCCAGCTGTCAACGGGCAGGAAGCGTGGTACACCCTAAACTGGTCGCCAGCCAATCGCAGGGCACATGGAGACAAACAGACACACTCACAATCACACCGACGGGGCAATTTCGTGTCCAATTAATGTCGTTTTTTTTGGGTGGGGGGTGTAGAAGGAAAGCGGAGTGGCCGCAGGAAACCCACGCAGGCACGGGAAGGACGTGCAAACCCCACACAGGCGGGGCCGGGATTTGAACCCCGTTCCTCAGAACTGTGAGGCACATTTGGATTTATCCCGGTGTCGTCCTATTTTCCCAAAAGGAGCGTGACAAGTTGCCCAACGGCGTGATTGGGAAAATGGACGGACGGGTGTGTAGAAACGAGAGGAGGAGTGTAAAATAGCAGCCTCTCCATCCATCCATCCATCCATCCATCCATCCATGGATCCTTGCTCCGTTCTTGATTGCAACAAGTTTGTTCTCCACAAGGGGACACTGTCGGTAGCGTCTCGCACGAAGAAGCGCCGAAGCAGAAGGGGACGATGGCGCCTCGCTCGTAAAAGACAACAACAACAAACGAACGAACGAACGAACTCTCGTCATGCCTAAAGAATGATCTGAACGTGTGTGCGGCATCTTCCACACGCGAAAGCTCGCCGCGCGCAGCTTCTCCACCCGTCCACCATTTGTCGGCAGTTTTTTGCGGTACGACTTAGCAATGGCGGCAAACATGTTAGCATTGCACGTCGCCACTCGTCCGCGTCGTGAACTGCAATATTGTTGGCGTCCAATAAGAAGACCGGCACGTCTTCTGTCGAGGCAACATTGATTGGGAATGCAAAAGAATTGCAAGTATTTGACGCTTATCGCAGTGGTTTTTGACCCCGACCCCGAAAATGTCAAGCGCACGTGTATATTTGTGCACAAAAATCACTGTTCCAGCAACAAAACGTGAATGAGGCAAAAACATCCGTTCAGCCTCCTCTCCTCACAATTCAATGAAAATTGCTTTTGCTTTTGCCGTTAACCTTTGCTCATCTCATCAATTCGGCCGTCCCAAAAGCTTCAGGTGGAAAGTTGCAAATTGAAGGAAGGGGGCGACGAGCGACGAGCGGAGCGCTTGCAGCGGGCTGCCGGCCCGCCCGTCTCTCACTTCTGATCTTGGTCGAGCCGTCTGGCGATCTTTTCTCCATCTGTCCATTTTTCTTTTCGCCACTTGCAGCGGCATCATGAGCGAGTTTCGGATCCATCACGACGTCAACGAGCTGCTGAGCGTGTTGGACGTGCGAGGGGGCGACGGCGCGGAAGGTTACATCGACGTTCTGCAGAAGCACCGCACGCCCTACGTCACCACCACCGTCTCCGCTCACAGCTCCAAGGTAGTAACCCCCCCTTCAACAAGCAAGAAGTGTCTTTCACGGACTTTGCAACCCCAAAAGGTGAGGCTCGCCGAGTTCTCCAAAACGCCGGAAGACTTCCTGAGGAAGTACGAGGAGCTGAAATCGAAAAACGTGCGCCACCTGGACCCGCTCGTCTACCTGCTGTCCCGCCTCTGCGAGGACCCGCAAGTAAGACTGGACCGCGAGAGCTTTGTGGCGCGCGCGCGGCCGCCTCACGAAATTCTCATAATCCATCTCATAACGTGGCAGAAACTCAAAAGACCCCCACAAAACGACATTTGAATCTCTGTGGGAGGGGGGCCCCACCGACCCCCCCCCCCCAAAATGCTTTGTGGTGGTATTTCTTTCACGTCGTGACGGAATTAGAATCAGATTATGATCACAATCTCACTCAACTGATGGCTGAAAGGCAAAAGCGGTGTGAAGAATCGGCCAAATCCTGCAAATTTTGACCCCCGTACCGCATTATTGTACGCGTGCAACGCGTCACCGAAACGATTCCAAAGGTCGAAGGCGTCGCCGTCCCTGACCGCTCGTCGCCGTCCGCAGACTCTGCAGCGTCTGCAGCAGAACGCCAAAGAGCGTTCGGAGACCGGCGCCGCCGCGACGACCTCCGCGGCGGCGCCCGACCCCGTCGGCCTGCCGGCGAGCGGCTCCAAGATGTCCATGCGGGAGCTGGACGAGCTGCGCAAGAAGATCGGGAACGCGGCGGCGGCCAACGCGCCCCTGGTGAGCCGACGCCGCTCGCGCCGGGCGCTCGCCGGGCGCTCCCGTGACACGTCGCGCTGTGATTGGTCCGCAGTCGGCCGAGGTGACGCGGAAGATGCTGCGGGACAAGCACAGCAAGAAGAACCCGGCTCAGCTCAATCCCGTCTTTCCGGGCTGGGTGTACGAGCGGCCCGCCCTCCTGGGGGACTTCGTCGCGGGCCCCGCCCCGACCGCCGATCCCGCCTCGGCCGTGGGTGAGCCTTCGGCGTTGCGACCTTTGCGCTGTCCCATCCGGCGCCCGCGAGGGCCTCAACTTCCCGGTTTCTCCAGATCCGACCTAACTTGACACGTCGGATGCAGTTTCACTTACGGGTGTCGTCACTTTTGTTGCCAGCGCTGTGTGTTGCGTTGTTGTTGGTTTGGAAATCCAAGCTTTCCCCTCATCCGTTTGCTCGCAGGCACGCTGGCGCTGGCGGCGCAGGAGCAGCTGCTTCTGGAGGATCTGCTCTTCGTCCTGGTGGGCGTGGACGGGCGCGACGTGGCGGCTCAGCCGGTCCTGGGCCGCCAGAACCGCTCCTTCATCGTGGACCCCACGCTGGACGCGTCCGTCAAGGAGCTGGTGCAGCGCATCCTTCCTGTGGCGTCGTACTACTCCACCGTCACGCGGTCAGTCTAGTCGTCCGCCGTCCTTGGTTCTGAGAATGCCATCCGATGGAAAGCCATCAGCCAAAAGTGCCAAACATGTACGGGCCAGTCAGTAAAGTCTCCTCTTCGTAAAGCAAACCAAGCAAATTGTGGGCCGCAGCTTCGTGGAGGAGAAGTCGTCGTTCGAGTACGGGCAGGTCAACCACGCCCTGACGGCGGCCATGCGGACTCTCCTCAAGGAGTACCTGATCCTGGTCACTCAGCTGGAGCACGTGCACCGGCGGGGTCTGCTGTCCCTGCAGAAGCTCTGGTTCTACCTGCAGCCCGCCATGAGGACCATGGAGATCCTGGCTGCCATCGGTACGCTTGGGGGGGGTTCGGTCAGTGGATCGGCATTTGCGTGCAGTGGACCTGGCTGGTTGTGCTGGAACTATCCGGGTTTTTGCAAATATTCGCTTGTTGGGCCCCAAGCGGTCAAACCCAACCGAATGCTCTCGAATGGCCGTTCGGCGAGCATCGGAAGCCGCCCGGGCTCTCGCCAACTGGACCGACCGGTTCTGCGCCGTCCTCCCTGACCCGGTTTCTCTTCCCGCAGCGTCGTCGGTGGACAAAGGAGAGTGCATGGGCGGAGCCACGCTCAGCCTGCTCCACGACCGCACCTTCAACTTCACGGGCGACGCCCAGGCGCAGGAAGTGTGCCTGTACCTCACCAAGGCCGCCAGCGTGCCCTACTTCGAGACCCTGGAGAAGTGGATCTACAGGGGCATCATCCGAGACCCGTACAGGTGAGCGCCACGTCGGCGTTCATGGCGCGCCGCGAGGGATTCTGCCCGGTCGCCGACGGTTCGGGGTCGTTGTCGGCCTTTGGCTCAAAGTCAGCCGGCGTGGGCTCCCCGGACGGACTCTGTCGAGAGGAGGCGAGCCCGTGGACCGGGCCGGCCCCGTGCGTGTTCCGGAGCTGCGCCGCGGGCTTCCTCTTCCCAACAGACCGCCCGCCCGCCCGCCCGCCGGTCGGAGGCCGTTTTGGGCTCATGCTGCGGCGTCGCGCGTGCAGCGAGTTCATGGTGGAGGAGCACGAGCTGCAGAAGGAGAACATCCAGGAAGACTACAACGACAAGTACTGGGACCAGAGGTACACCGTGGTCCAGCACCGCATCCCGTCCTTCCTGCAGAAGATGGCCGACAAGATCCTCAGCACAGGTGGGATGAGAATCTTTTCAAGCGTCCGCAAATGACGGAAAGACGTTGTGGAAGTAGAGTTGCAAAACGTTGCCCCTGACCTTGGGATGTACGACCGGCACCGATATATGAATCGTTTTTCCGTGGCGTTACTGCGCTCGATCAATTGATTTGACAAAGGTCTTTCATCCCGACAAATACGGCAAACTGGACCCTTCCGCTTCGCTTCTGGTTCTGGTTCTTGACGTGACGCCCGCCAGGCAAGTACCTGAACGTGGTGCGCGAGTGCGGCCGCGACGTGACCTGCCCCGACGCCAAGGAGGTCCTGTACACGCTGAAGGAGCGAGCCTACGTGGAGCAGATCGAGAAGGCCTTCAACTACGCCAGCAAGGTCCTGCTGCACTTTCTGCTGGAGGAGAAGGAGCTGGTGGCCCGCCTCCGGTACCGAGACCAGAGACCCGCTCGCTACCTTTAAAGAATCGATTCGGGCGTTTTGAGATTTTAGTCTTTAGCGGATTCCCCCGCCCCCCGCCAGGTCCATGAAGCACTACTTCCTGATGGACAAAGGCGACTTCTTCGTGCACTTCATGGACCTGACCGACGAGGAGCTGCGGAGGCCGGTGGACGACATTGTCCCCCCGCGGCTGGAGGCGCTCCTGGAGCTGGCGCTGCGCATGAGCACGGCCAACACCGACCCCTTCAAGGACGACCTCAAGGTGGGCGACCGCGCCCACTGACACGGGAGGGCCCGACGCTCACGCCGCGCTTGCGTCCAGATCGACCTGATGCCGCACGACGTCATCACGCAGCTGCTCAGGGTGATGGCCATCGAGACCAAGCAGGAGAAGAAGAGCGCGGCCAACGGCGCGGCGCCGCCCGACGCCGCGCTCAGCGGCCTGGAGGCCTTCTCCTTCGACTACGTGGTCAAGTGGCCGCTCTCGCTCATCATCAACAGGTGGACCGCCTCGCCGCCGCGACTGCGCGCCGGCCGGCTGACCGAGCCCCGCTCTTGCGCGCAGGAAGGCGCTGACCATGTACCAGATGTTGTTCCGTCACATGTTCTACTGCAAACACGTCGAGCGTCTGTTGTGCAACGTGTGGATCACAAACAAGCACGCCAAACATCAGTGGTCGCACTCGGCCAAATGGTGAGTGGCGCCTTTCCCGTCCCATCACGCCGCCCGACACCCGAGCGCTCCGTCCCGTCCGTCCCAGGTTCGCGGCGGCGTTCGCGCTGCGTCAGCGCATGCTGAACTTCATCCAGAACATCCAGTACTACATGATGTTTGAGGTCATCGAGCCCACCTGGCACCTGATGGAGAACAACCTGAAAACGGTGAGCGGCCGTCCGTGCAACGGCAAGAAAAATCCCGACCTGGCGGTTCTGGAGCAGGGACGGGTCCCGCTCCCCGATCACTCCAAAAGACGTTGTACGTGCACTCGCGCGCTCTTCAGGCGTCCAACATCGACGACGTCCTGTACCACCACACCAGCTTCCTGGAAAACTGTCTGAAGGACTGCATGCTGACCAATCCCGAGCTGCTGCGCATCTTCTCCAAGCTCATGTCCGTCTGCGTCATGTTCGCCGGACGCATGCAGGTGAGGCGCAGACCGCCGCCGCCTTTGCGCTTCCCGTCTGAGCCGTCGTGTTTTGTTGCCTACTCGAGCGTTTCACTCAGACCTTCAAGCTGGAGCGCCTCTCGCCGGACGCCCCCCCGGCCGGCGACTGCAGCGGCCGCCAAGGGGCAAAGGTCAGAGAAAGGAACACGCCGCGACGCCGTACGGGCCGCTCACAAAAGTCTCGCGTGCGTGCGTTCAGCCAGAGCGGGAGGAAGCGGCCGCGCAGGCGTCGGACTCGGGCTTCGAGGCGTCCATTCTCAACTCCGATGGCAACTTCAGTGTTCTGCTCCTGGACCTTCTGGACAAACTCAGCATCTTCAGCACCAACAACTGCGAGCACAGCATGATCAGCATCATTTACAGGTGGGTGGGCCTTCGCCACTTTCGGGCGCTCGGCCGGCCGACGGTAACGTCCGACCGACTCCCGCCAGGTTGGACTTCAACGGCTTCTACACGGAGCGCCTGGAGAAGATGGCGGTGGAGCGAAGTCACAAAGCGGCCGCGTAGCCAGCCGAGGCGAGGCCGTCCATCGCCGCCGCGTCTTCCTTCCAATGAAAACTTGCGAGACGGTGGAGTCAACTTTATTCAACTTTACAAACAGCCTTTGTTAAATTAAAATGACATTTTTGTGCTGTTTGATTCTCCGTCTGTGTGAGTTTGTTAGTTTGGTCCCCGTCGCTTAACCGACGTCCGGCTTCAGCTACAAAGTGGCGTCGCGATTGTGACTTCCCGTTTCCTGTCCGGCGTCCAATCAGCCGCTGCAGATTCACCATTTCCCCTCACGCGTTCCTCTTCTTGAATTTGCCGCTCAGCGTTTCGTACTTGGTCCAACTCCAATCTTGAGCCTTGGGTGACAAAGTCCAAAAGAATTTGAGTGAGAGGACGAGAGGAAAGGGACCGTCGTCCCGGCGCGCGACCGATCGTGCGACTGACCACCATGCTCTTGGCCTGCTCGTCCGCCGCTTCTTGCATCAGGCTGGTCAACTGACTCAGGTACTTCTGGGTCTCCTGCAGCAGGCGGGGGGCCGCATCACTGAGGGTGGGGGGTGGGGGGCAGAAAGTGGCGCTTATGGACCCAGACCTCGACGTTTCCTAAAAATCACACTAAAGCGTGGCGGTTGAGACGCTCTCAACCAATCGCAGGCCACGTGACGAGACAAGACGCCGCTCGCACGTATTGGCTGTAAATCTACGCGCGACTTCCGGACGTACCTGTCGTTGGGCCCGGGCAGCGAGGTGAGAGGATGAGGAGCGCTGCCAGGCGGCGCCGAGCGGGTCCACTGCGACGGAGCCTCGGGACTGGTCGCCAGCGAGTTGCGCGTGTAGTTCTGGGCCTGGTGGAGACACGGCGGCTTTACGCGAGGTCCCCGTCCTGGTCCTGGTCCTGGTCCTGGCCCTGGCCCCGCCCCGGCGACGGGTGACTCACACACGCGATCTTGAGAAGGTGCCAGAACTCCCGCTGGCGCTTGATCTGCATCTGCATGACGGTGTGGTCCGCCTCCTTGATGCTCTCCAGCGTCTTCTCAATCCGCGGGAACAGCTCGATGATTTTCTGTTTGCTGCTCAGGATTTTACTGTGGGCGACGCGGTCGAGCGAGGTTGGGCCACGGCCGCCATATTGGATGTGGCAACGCGCAAAACGCCGTGGTGCGCGTTGACCGCTCCGACTGCGATTTCGGATTGGGTTCGAGCAATTCGACGTGATGTTCTACTGCGTGTTACTCGATACTAAGAAAATGGATGGAAACTTTTGAGCTGGGAGAAAAAATAAAATTCTGAAAGAAATTCACTCATTTTGGTGATGCTGAGTGACCTGAAACAGGAGAGCTTTCCCCTCGTTTGACTTGACGGTCAGACAACAAATGAAACGGAAACTTCTGGCTTCAAGTGTGCGCGTATGGCGACGGGAGGGGAGGAGCTTCAGCTGTCTAATAGAAATCATCATCATGTCGCATTGGAGGCCGACTTTCAGATTTCTTCCTAATGAGGCGGTATCGATCCCCGTCAATAGCGAGGAAAAACTACCGACTCGACGTGACGGGAGGTTCTTCTTGTTTTACCTGAGGTGCGTGTAGAGGTCTTTGAGGACTTTGTCCTGGTTCTGCACAGTCTGGATGATGGCCTTCACCATCTCCGAACTGTCGCTGCTCAGGTCCGCCTCCGGAACTGCCACAACAATCGTCACCGCCGCCGTCGTCGTCATTGTTATCGTCATCGTCATCGTCATCATCATCATCATCGTCGTCGTCGTCGTACCTTTGCATTTGAGCTTTAACTGTTTGTAGAGCTCCATGGCTCGCTCCCCCCTGAAAAGAGACATTTTCAAATTAGCCCCAACAGTCGCAGCCCTCGTTTGAGTCCACTTGCGTTTTGTCTCTCTCGCCTCGTCAAAGTGAAACGCAAAGGCAAGCAACGGCTCTCTCTCTCTCTCGAGAGAGAGAGGCAACGCCACCCGGGCAAAACATTTGCCGCTCGGAAGCCCACACCTCTTGGTCAAAAGTTAGGAATGTGCGGCTAAGCGCGCACATTTAACGGTCTTGCTTGTGTGAAAATGTTTGCGAGGCTCAATAAACTTGCACCAAAAATGTTGTCACTCACAGCTGCTCCATCTTGTCTCCTTGGCGCCGCGCGTACGGACTCCGCTGCAGCTCCACGATCTCCGAGTGCAGCGCCATAATCTCGTCGTCCAGGTGGCTCACCTCCGCCACCTGCGGGACGAGCCGGCCGGGTCACCATCTTTGCCGGCCTTTTCTCAAAAACACTATTGAGCGCTCGGAAGGCCCCGCTCGTGACGCCGTGCGAAACGAGCGCCCGGCTCGCAACTTTGTCTTGTCCAAACGAGCATATCGTTTGATATGTTGAAATGAAAGGCGGGGAAGCGCTTCCCCAATCGGCAGACGCATCCAAAAGGGAGAAATCGAATTTGAAGGCGTGATTTTCTCAAAGCGATATCCCACAAAAAGCTTCCCCCAACAAAACCAACACCATTTTTCTACTACGGAAACCGTCATCTGATCTTTTTTGGTGCACTTCAACTCAGGTACAAGTTGGCCAACCCCAACATGTGGGCCCACCCTCGGGGCAAATCTTTTGAGTCGAGCGATTTGGGGGTTGGGAATGAGTGAAAAGTGGCAATCACGCCTCACTCCCGGCTCCCGAATCAGTCCATGAGGACTTGCGGCGGACGCTTTGGCCGACCGTCTCGCAGGTCTACAAGTTAAAGAAGCGGCCGATCCGCGCGGATTTTCGGCACGTGGCGCGGTCGTCATTTTGGGGACCGCTCGTCACCGTCGGTGACCTGGGCAAAGGCCGCCGCTCTCTCCTCGTTCTCCTGCCAGGCCTTCAGCATCTTCTCCGACGCTGCGGAGGACAAGAACGGACGTGAAAAGACGGGACTGGACTGGACTGGACGGGGGACGGGACGCCGGCGCCGGACTCACAGATGCCGTAGTGCATCTGGTCGCTGTACTTTTCCAGGTCGTACTGGATGCTGCTGCGGAAGAAGTCCAGCTTGGCTTTCAGCTGCTGCGAGAATCCAAACATGCTGTTTTTACACCGCGTCAGGTTGGTGTTGTAGCGGAGGAGACTCAGCCTGCAACGCCGGCGGGGAAACGTCGTGACGTGACGACGCAAGTCACACTGGAAGCGCCTCGGTGGCATTTAGCGACTCACATGGCGGCGCGCTGACCCTGAAAGAGGCGGCTGTAGTCGTCCTTCAGGCCGCAGATGTAGCTCAGCGCCTCGGCCCAAACCTTCTTCAGAACGCCCAGCGGCAGCGGGGTCCGGGCCTCCTGGACTGAAAGAAAAGGCACGACTGGAAAAGGTCCACCTGACGCCGCCGCTAAAAATGGGAGGATGCCGTTGGTTTGAGTGGCAGAAAAAGGCCTGCCTGCATTCCGCAACCTATTTGGATGCTGTGGTAGACCAAAGTCCAATCCACGCGCATGATACGGCAAACATCTTTTCGCGTGGTGAAGCAAGCGGCAAAATGCAAAAGGGACCCGGCGGCTTCAGAACCTCCCTCCACTCCTTTTTTTCTGGCCACTTTGCTCAAGTACGCTCGGGCAGGTGATTTTTCTTTTTGTTGTTGTTGAACCGTCCACTTTTGAATGCACAGAAACAGGAGAAGCGCTCCGTTCTCCTTGTACGATGACAAATTGTCAAATCTGTTCTACTGACTTCTCCACGCAGGTGTCGGTACGCCGCGTTACTCACCGATGGTGTTGACCTTGTCCGGCAACTGCCTGGCGCTGAACGGACCCGAGTACTCGGTGGCGCTCTTGTCAAACAAGTACACGATGTAAGCGTCCCAGCCTCGCTGCGTCAGACAACAAACACGTTTTGACGGGACGTCGGCGGAAGCGTTGGTACGCGCGGCGCGCCGACGCACCACGCCGTCCAGGACGCACTGGGCCGCCGGCTTGCGGGGGTCCAGGGACACGCCGGTCTCCTGCAGCAGCTCCTGGTGGACCACGTGGATGCCGCTCTCCGTCTCCAAGCGTTTCTGCAGGGCGTGCAGAGACTCGTCCGGCGCCAGTTGGAAGGAATGCACCTGGGCCGTGGTCATGTTGAGGACGTGGACCGCCTGAGCACAAGACGGCGGCCGGCTCGCGCCATCAGGACAGGACGAGACGAGACGAGACGAGACCTCCGGCCAAGGGCGACGGGACTACCTTCATGTTCAGAATCTGATCCAGAAGATGGAAGCAGAGCGGCTTCCTGCTCTCGGGATGGACGCCGCCCCCTCTGTGGACCGGGTCCCATTTCAGCATCAGCTGCAAAAGTGCCTCCATGGGCTCCAGCAGCGTCCTGCCGGGACACGCCCCCGTTTACGCACTCCAACGTGACGAGATTTGCCCAAAAACGGTGGCCTGGCCACGTCAACCTGGAAACTCCACAGATAGTTCCCGAAAAATGTCCCCTCCAATTCCCGTAGTCACCAATGATGAACGACTGCGTTCGTGACGAGAAACTGGCAAAGGTGTTCTCGAAAGGGCCACTTGAAGCCCGGCACAATAACCGCAAGGCTTACTTTACAGCTCATCCCCGCAACAGAAAAAAATAGTGACCAAATGTTTCTGCTATTAATGATACGGAAACATATGAGGACCGACTGTTAGCTTGCTATTGACCGCTGCGGCTACCGGCAGGTGTGCCATCAATAAAGGGATTGGGGAAGAGTTCCGGCGGCTGTTTCCATCCTCCCTCTATCCAAACCACCTGTTACCAATGACAGGCAATATTCAATTAGCTGATGCTTACGTCTGTGCAGAAATGTAGTTTAACAACAGTACTATACATGACGATCCGACAAAAAAAAAAAAAAAAAAAAAAAAAGGAACCAAAAATCCCCGATGCACTGAACGCCGTCCGTATTAAGGGCACCTGCTCAGATTGTTGGGGTAAGGAAGATGCGTGGAGAAGCGCACTTCTCCGTTGGGCTCCTCCACCGCCATGATGTCTTTTGGACCCTTGTTGCGCACCTTGCTGGCCCTGTCGCACAACACGAGATTGTTTGTCCGGCGGAGGACGCGGCGGACGTTCCCGACGTACCACTGCACGGGCTGCAGGTTGTGCAGGAAGGGCCTGAAGCCGCAGCTGCACTCAAAGATCATGGTCCCGAAGCTCCAGTAGTCCACGCTCACCGTGTAGGCTTTGTTCTCAAACAGCTCGGGCGCCTGCGGACACACGGCGAGCGAGAACCCGGTTGCCCGTGTGCTGCTCAAGGCAGGAAAGGGAGCAGAGACACCTCCTCACCAGGTACTGCAGCGTGCCCACGAAGGATGTACACAGACTGCCCTGGTCCAGGTCTTTGGCGTAGCCCAGGTCGATGATCTTGTGCACCAACTGAAACAGGAAGCGACGAGGCGAGGTAGGTACACCCGTCGTGAAAACCACGGGCCTCGCTCCACGTTTCCATGTGGGGGAACTTGCGCAATTGCTGGCTGACTGAATACTTTTTGTCCAACGTATGAGGACTCGGCGAACCGATAAAACTCCACTGGCTAGCCAATCGCTTTTCTCTACCTTTGCTTTGGAAAAATCTGATGCGACTACGATCGTCGCATAAATCTGCAATCGTTGCAAGCGTGCAGAACGGAGGGAGCGACAACTCATTGAATTAAAAGGTCACCGGCCAGAAGATAAAACAAACTGAGGTGAAAAGATTTGGGGGAGGAAAAATACACGAATACTTTGGATGGTATTGACAGTCAGGGTAAAGGTGAAAGCTCAGACTAAGGTGCTAAGATGGAGGCGCCCCGATCGAGGTCACCTTCCCGTTGATTTCCTGCAGCACGATGTTCTCTGGCTTCAAGTCGCGGTGGATGATCTTGTTCTCGTGCAGGTACTGGATACCGGAACCTGCCAAACGTGCGAGTAACAAGTGAGAGCTAACCGCACGTGACCACGTCGAGTGCGGAACTGATTCCTTGCGTGTTGTCAGGTACTTGGCCAAGAAAGCTGATTGTGAATGTGACAACATGCACATAACATCGTCGCGACGCACCAACAAGTCAAACGTTGCAAGTAAGACGGCGTGCGGATGTTCCGCAAAGATGGCGCACGTGACGCGCGCCACACGACAACACATGCGCACGTCGCCAAACACGTGGCTTGTGCGTGACGTCGTGAAAAGGTAAGCACGTGCACGAGAGACGGCTCGACGTACCCACGTCGTTGAGCAGGGCCAGAACGTCGCTCTCCTTCAGACCGCAGCAGTTCTCCGGCCTGCTGAGAACCTGAACAAACGCAGGCCGAGGTCAACGCGCTCGCGCGGAGGCGCTTGGCGGGCGGGCGCTTCGGCCGCACCTTCCTGAGGTCGCCGTGCGAGCAGTACTCCATGGCCAGCAGCGGCAGGTCGTTCAAGGCGATCAAGCTGATTTCTCGCGGGACGTCCCGCGCAGTCACCACGTTGATGTGGTTTAACCTGAGCGGCAATCTCACGTTTTATGCCTTCAATCCGCCTTGCTTTTTCATTTGGCTTCCCCGCTGACATGCATTGACTTTAAAAATGTTCCTCTTTCCATATGTGCTTTGACAAAAAGGACTGCTTTTTTCTCCAAAAAGGAAAAACACATTTTTTACATGATGTCAACAACAAGAAAAATGGAAATTTGTCTGAAGTTAACGAGAATTAAATCATGTCACTGAGGTTTGATTTTCAACTTCAATGAAATTGGAAAGCCGATTTCGGACTCACTTCTTCATGATCTGGATCTCTCGGCTCCAGCGGTCCTTGTTCCTGGGCGTCAGCTCCAGTCGGCACATCTTGACCGCCAGCTTCTCTGCGCTCACCTACCCGACGGCAACGCATTTCATCGTGACGGCACGCCGACACCTCGAGCGTCTTTATTTTGGTTTGTTGTTTTGTTTTTTAACTCTCAGGATGCAGAATCCTCAAGCATTGAGAACAGTTCAAATGCCCGTCAGAGCTAAAGTCCGGTGCGACGAGCGCTGCGCAAAGGGCGTCAATACTTCAAGCGACAGGTGGTGCAAATGTCGCAGATCCTCACGCTCGATTGTCCAAGTGGTTCCGTTGCGACTCGGCTACGAGGGGCGAGTATTGGTCGACGGCGGATGAGCGGAGCGCTCCTATTTTGCCTCGTTGAGCCACCTTTTCACGAAGGTTAGCGCATCGTAGTACTTGCCGGTCTGGAGGTGAATGAAGTACATGAAGCAGTGATCGGAGGAGCCCAGGCCAGTGCGAGGAATAGGACGGGATGCGTTACTTAGCGGAATATAGCGCTGGTCTAAAAGTGTTCTTTTGCCCGGTCGGACAGTCGAAGCGCTGCTTGTATTTCGGGAGACGGCGGTTGAAAACTCCGACAATAATGAGGGGTGAGTCTGGGTGGGGGTTTTTTTTTTTTTCTGTTCTCAATTACGTTTACTTGTTCGGAGAGCGTTCGCAAGGCTGCGTTCACGTTAGTTTGGGGCGGAATGTAGAAACCGACTGGACAACGTCCCAGATTGCTGCATGACGACTCACTTGAAAGGGCAAACTTTCCGTGTTGCACTGGACTGTTGCCCTATTAGGCACTCAGAACTGCCAGAGAACTCTGCATCCTTTGCACAATCATCAAACAAACCAAAAAAAAAAAAAAAAAAGGTTCAATCATTGCCAGAGTACTAGCAAGCCTTCGTCCTCCGTGACCGTTCCCGCAATGTCTTTGCGTATCAATCGTCTTGTCACATACGTCGCCCTAGAGCACCTCCAACGACCGGAGGCAAATTCCTTGAATGTTTCTGTTTCTGACATACCTCTGCTTATGAAATTAATCTGTTCCGGAAGTCGTTTTGTAGCTTGAATTTTTCGTGAGAAGAAGCGGATTTTACATGTAAATGGCCTCATCCGGCCAAGAGAACACGTACGTACGAACGTACGCGCTCACGCAACTTCATTCCGCTAAAGTTTCTTGGGGCCCGTGGTGAAGAAACAAATGAAAAAGTTGTACTCCTCCAACGTGCGTTAGCTTGTGACGGCGCTAGCGTGAGTCGGTGACAGTCGAGTGTCCGAGGGAATCAAAAAGCATCGTGGGTAAAGACTGACGTACCGCCTAACCAACGGGATGCCAGGAAGCTGCTACGGCGATGGCCAATGGAAGATCGGCTCTATCGGGCCGCACAAACCAAGGTACCGGTTGTTTACGGTCGGTGGAACTTGGGGAATCCAGCGCCTAGTTTTGCCTTTCGTACCCTGAATTTCCTTCGTAACTACAGACAATATTTTTCCCAGGAGGCGTTTCGTAATGTGAATTTTTCCTAAGCAGCGGTACCACCGTACTTAGCGAATAAAGATAATTGCGATTTGAAATGTCACGAGTATTTTGACACGCCCACCTGGCGAAGCCCGCTCTCAGATTTTCGCCCCGCACTTGCTTATTGGTGGATATTTTCAACTCAAAATTGGCACCTAATCAGAGTTCAGCTTTCTGAAGTAGGAAAGTTCGAGGAGTCCACATTTAGACTGGCACTTATTTGGTGGGGGTCTAAATTCTTTAGCAATGAGCGAATGAATCCCGAACGGACAATTTGGGGAGTTACCTGGGAGTTCAACAGGTTGAAGTAGCGAATCCAGGGTGGGACACGTCACTTTGGGGAAATCCTGTCACGTAACGCAAACGTGTCGTCAGTCTTCCCTCGCCTCGACTCTTTGAAGGCATCGCCGGTGCGAGGAAAGAGGACTGGCATCCGGCAGGGCTTTGGGTTTCAGGTCCGCAGAAGAGCCCTGACACCACACGTTTAACAAGCGCTCCGAACGGCGGCTCCTCACGTTCCGCTGAACGACTTGACTTATCCGAAGCAAGTTGCGGCGCCCTTTTCCCCGTGACTTCACTTCGATCACCCGCACAGCCACAGGACCTGCTCTGGTCCAGAGCCGATATTCAAAGGGACTTCGGGGCTTCGTTTGCATTCTGGTGGCACAGGCTGGTCACAGCGCGCCCCCCACATCTATACAGTAACACCCTCATCTCGTCGTCATCTTCTCTTCGGGGGACTACGGAACCTCCCACGTGCGAGTCGAGCGCTTCTGCGGACCAACCTCAGGCGCCTCGAGCGACTCAACAACAGCTAGTCTGGTGTTACCCTGACGGCCCACTCACCTGATGCTGGTAAAGATAAACGTGGGCAAAGCCCCCCATGCCCAGCCGCTCCTTCAGCTCCCAGTCGCCGCAGTTGTGGCTATGTCGGAACGGAGGCTTCTCCATCGTGCTGCCGCCGCTACCTACACCAAAGAGTAGACGGTGACGCCGGTGGCTGACATTGCGGTCCCTCGTCCGACGAGACTCCGCCACCTGACAACGACTCAACTAACGCTAGGTGACAAAAAGGACTCCATTTCACGTCACGCTCAAATTAATGGCCACACCGAACCGGCTGCCCTTCGCCAATGCTAACGTCAACATCCGAGGGCGCTCCAGGACGTAGTCGCCGCCGAGCCCACGAACGCTGTCCCTTCGCGGGGTTATGTTGCCAAAAAAAAAAACACTCACGTCGTCGTCGCGTCGTCCTACATGAGCCGCATAAACAAGGCCGACGCCTTTGGTCTTTTTCCTTCGCTTCTAATTTCTTTTATTCCCGACAAACTCCGACAACGACTCTGTGGCTAACTGGACTTGCCTGCGTGACGTCATCAGTTAGTCAAATTGAAAGCGACGGGGGGGGGGAGAGAAGGAGCGTTCAATGACGCGCACAAAAAAAATAAAAAGGAGAACTCAACGACACGCACAAATAAATGCACGAAAAGAAGTTCAACAACACGAAAAAGGTGCGTCCAGCGACAAGAAATAAAAGGAAAAGGAGATTTCAAGAAGACACACAAATGAATAGTTCAACAACACGCACACACAAAGGAGCGTTCAACGACAAGCCGTTCAACAATTTGAAGTTAGCTACGTTTGCATCGTTTTCTTGCTTCGAAAACGACGGAGGCAAGTAACAATTTCATCTTGGAATGAAAGTCTCTCATTTGTTGTGCCATTTTGTTAAGAACTACCGAATGACTATAAAAACAAAATTTGAGTCAAAAGAGTTCAAAACCTGAAATATATTCAACATTTCAATTTTGATGGTAAGTTTTCCTAAATGTCAAAAATGAGTCTGTGTTGAATTTGATCATTATTTCACTTCCCTTATCATAACAAAAGTGAAATTTGCGTGGGTAATTGACATCCATTCAGAAAAGTTGAACAAATGAGACTGGACTTTCTTTTGAAACCGTTCTTTATTCCTTTTATTGCCGCAGGCAACGAGAACTCGATTGTCCCTGTAATGATGTGTCAGCTTTGTAAGGTGAAAGAAGCGCTGAAATGGACAAGAACGAGCCAAAGGCGGAGCGTCGGGCCACGTTTTGAGCTCAAGCTCGGTCGCCATCGTTACGTTACCCGGCCCGCTGGTCTCGCTTGGGGTTGTAGCGCCGGAGAAAAGGAGTCGGAGGCGGAGTGTCGGACACAGAAACAGAACTTGCTTTATTGTTCGACATCACCAAACTACTCGCATAACGGCGGGAACTCTGTTAACCTTTTGCTCCGGAAGCGCAACAACAAAAACAGTCCGTGTGGAACCCCGCACCCCAACTCGAGGTCCCGCGGGTGAATTATGTAAACACCACAGGGTCACATTTTGAGCTCGAGCTCGGTCGCCCCATCGTTACGTTGCCCTCCACCCTCGCTTGTCATTCCCGCAACCAATGCGGACGCTTCGATTTGACCCAAAGACGTCAAATTTATCATTAAGTGACGTGTTGGACATAAGTGCGAAACTTAGTGAAAATCTAGTTTGTCTTGTGTTTCTTTTGCTAGGGCCTAACCTGCAGTCGTTTGGACGGTTCTCAAACTCAGGATATAGTTGTACGTTTTTTTTTCCACGAGCACCGTCGGCGTTGTGTTCTCTATCCCTGGGAAGGAGAGCCAGGAGTCCCGACACAATGAAAGGACTGGTCGAAAAAATGATCAGTGGAAGAAATGGAGTGTCCGACTCAAATGACACAACCAGTGTCCCATTTAGGAAAGTCAACAACTTTTTATTCAACTGAAAAGCAGTAAAAAGAAGGCGGAGCAGATGCAGATATGATGAATGCGTCAAAACGGGCAAATCAAGTCCGAGAAAGATGCTAGCCAATCACGTGCGGCGACGTCGCAGCCAGCCCCCCCCCCCCCTCACTCGCAGGGCGCATCCCGACGCCAAAACAGCCCCCCCCCCACTCGCAGGGCGCATCCCGACGCCAAAACAACGCCCCCCCCCCCCCCCACTCGCAGGGCGCATCCCGACGCCAAAGTCACGCATCGAAACGCAACTGCGAAATTCAAAGGTGACGCACAAGTGGGCACGCTCGCAACTGAGCGCAGAACCGCCGGCACAGGATTCTTCCTAGTTGGAACGACGCGACCCCAAAATGCTTTTTTTGCACCGCTTAATCTACAATTTGGGCATTGAAGAGAAAAGAACCCCCCCCCCCTCCCTCCTCCCCACATAACTCGAACCGCCGTCAATTTATCGCAGACTTTGGCTGCCGGCGGCCCGGCGCAGCCGCTGGAATATTATTTACAGGTCACATCATTCGACACACTGAGCGGCGCAACTTTGATGGTCGTCACAATCAAGAACAGAGACGAGATTTTATTCAAGCTGGCGAAAAGGTGCACAAACGAGCAGAAAGAGAAGCCGGCGATCGTGCTTTTATGTACAAGCGTCGCCTTCGTGATTGACGGACAAAAACGTTGCCGTGCCTCGCCCCGCCAGCTGGATGCTGCGGTTACCATACCAACCGGTCCCTGATGTGGGGGCGTGGCTTCACCTGCCTCCTCCTTTCACATTTAAACATATTTTAGATATATAGACATTCATCCAAATACAGCACACACACACACACGTGCCGCTAAATAATTGCGCTTAAGTGAAAGCCAAGAAAGTTGAAATGTCAAACCCGTTGAGCGCGTGAGGGGGCGGGGCTCCGCCGACCAATGAACATCCGGTCGAGCGGCTGATCGACGGTTTTGAAATTGCCGTCAGGGTCGGGCCTCCCCCTCAAGGTCAAGCGTCCGCCAGCCGAACGCGTCGCCAAAAAAAGTTGAGCGGACACTCCAGATGTGTCCGGAAAATGCGACGGTGGCGCAGCACATGGGCTCCACGCGGGAAATGATGACATAATGAAGAAAAGTTGAAAGAAAAGAAGAGAAAAAGGACAGCAAAGGTGGCGACTGCTCAGGCACACCTTCCTGTTGTGGGCAGCCGCCAATTTGGACGCCGTTTGGGGCGCCGTTGTTCCGCCCATCCCACGATCCACGCGGGCGGCGGGCACGAGGGCCTCGGGAGGAGGCGGGCGGGCGGGCGGGCGGGCACGGGTCGGGGCGGCGGCTCCCGGGCAAAGAAACGGGCGTGCCCCCGCCGCCCTCACTTCTTCACGGCTTGCCTGTAGCTGTGCCTTTGGCCGTCCTGCCGAGGTTCGTCGCCCGCTCGCCGTCCGCCGGCCCGGCCGGCCTCCTGCGGCGCGGGTTCGGACCGCGTCCTTCGCGGGTCGCCGTCGTCGTCGTCCTCGGGAGCCTCCGGGCGGTCCTCGCCGCCGCCGCCGGCCTCCATCTTGGCCCGCAGCAGAGCGACGTACGTCTCGTAGCGCGTTTTCTGCGGAAGTCACGGACGGTCACGGCGTCGTTTGTCTCCCGTGTTAGTTGCTCAAATCAGATTTATGGCTCATTTTCATATCATTTGATCAATAACAAAGACAGGAAACTGGACTGAAGGGAATGTTTCCATTATTGTTGTCTTTCAAGAAAGATGAAAAAATGTTTGAAAGTCATATTTTATGTTATGATTGTTCCCAAAAGTGGTTTACGTCAAATGATGTCCGCCTCGGACTGCAAAGAGACGATTCCGTGTCCATCTCTCTCGATTGATTGCGGTTAGAAATCCGAAATAACTTTATGAAAATGGGACGTCCGACGTGGCAGTTTCGTCAAAAATGATGAGCGTAACTGATCAAATGAGGATGAAGCCGAGCCGCTGACTTTTTTCCGATCCCGACAGACCTCAAAGTGCAGATGCTGCTCCCTCCGCTGGTACTGCTCCAGCTGCCTCCCTTTCATCTTGCGTTCCGGAGGACTGGACCGCAGCTCCGCCAGTTCCAAAGAGACGGCCCGCAGACGGGCCTCGTGGGACCGGACCTGGTCCTCCTGCCGTCGGTTGCGCAAACACGTGGCACCGCATTAACACGCGCGTTTCCTCGCTCCGTGCCACGCGACGAGCGGCCCCCGAGCGTCATTTGCAAAATTGTCCTTTGGGTGTCGGCGATGTGCACGTTTTGGGTGAGAATTACCTCCGACGGCGCAGGTCGGGTGCGCAAAACCAATCGCCACGGCGACGGACGGCTCACCAAATACGTGATCTGCACGTCGCTTGCACAGCAGCCACGTGAAAGTTTGAATGCTCGAAAGACGGCGTCTGTCCAGTAGTTAATGATGGTTTGTTTTGACATTACGTATTCATCTACTGTTCACGCTTTACGTTCTTTCCTCGCGTTATTGACATTATTTAACCGTTGGAATTCACAAGCCGACGCGACTCCGGACGCAAACTCCGGACAACAAGCGACCGTATAGGCAGGACAGGGAGAATGTTTGCGTCACACTATTTGTTGAATTCATTCTCAATCGCGTCCTTTAATGGCAGTAAGTGCTTGCTGGACCTCCGCAGGCCACATGAAATGATGTGGTGGGCCATATCTGGCCCCCGACCTCGAGTTTGACACCCGTGAGCTAGAGAACGCTCGAATATGCAAGAAATGAACGAGTCATTGCCGGCCGGAGATGGAGATCGGATTAGTGATTGCTTTTTTTGCAAAAATGCTGACAGTGTAAAGCCTACTACTCACTCATTTATTATTTATGTAACACACGAGCTAACATGATATTTGAAAGTTACTTGGATGTTCTAAGCACATTAGTCACATGCGACTCGCCGATTCACACTACACACAGGTTACGTGGTATCAATATTAATTACGCATTTTATAACAGTGTCAGTCGGATGATGGCACATTATCAACGTTACTGGCATGCAATGTATGGCGTTTACGCGGGGGCCCACCTCAGAGAGTTTAGTCACGTTGCCCGGCAACAGCGGCCTGCTGAACTTTTTCTGGGAGCCGGCGGCGGGCGGGAAGGGCGGCGCCGAGAAGGTGGCCGCCACCGTGTTGATGCGAGTAATCCACGAGTGCATCTGCTCGGCGTTCCTGTCGGGTATGATGGTCAAACGTCAACGACAAGAAACGCAACACGTGCCCTGAAAGCTCAGTTAGTCGGGTCACTTTGTAGCGCTGACAGTACCCGCGCAGGTTCTCGTGCGCTCGTTGTATTGGGAATCCACACGTAGTGATTGGGGAGTCGCCAATGATGAACGCGGCTTTGGCCGCTTCGGAAGTGACGAAATAAGCACCGCGTCAAAATCACAATCCAGCCGATCAAGAGTCGGGAACGAGGAAGGACGAATGACCAACGATTCATTCACGACCTGGAAATCATTGGTCGATCCCGACTCGCAATGGCGGTACCGCGGCGCCTTGACGTACGCGTCTGCTTCCGAACCCACCGCTAGATGGCAGCAGCAGCACACGTGACAACTCTGGCCGCAGAGAATGCCAGGCGGGGGCGCTACTGTGCCTTCGACCTGTTTTGCCATTTGCCGGAGGAGGAGGAGGAAGGACAAATCATTAGGTACACTGGCGTTTTACGCTTGCCATGTCCGTCTTTGCGGCTTAGGCATCCGGAGAGCAAATTGGTCTCGTGAAAAAATGTGGTGAAAACCACATTTGGGGTGTTTGGGGGCACGTGGGATGGATTAAATGCACTTCCATTCATTTCAATGGGGAAAGAGGATTTGAGATGAGAGTAAAAATGTAAGCCGTGTCGCAAGGCAACGCTGAATAGGCCGCCATCCGACAAGAAGAGGAAGCAGGGCGATGTGGGGCGGTCGCCGTGGAAACGCAGAAAGAACGGGCCAATCGGCGAACGCCCTCAAGGCGGAGGCGGGGCTCGACTATCTGGGCCAAACGAGCCGCAACTGGAGCAAGGCCTCCGCCTCACGCCGCAAAATCCGACGCACACGCAGACTCACGGCGCCTGGAAGAGGAAAAGCCTCCAGTCGGCGGTGCGCAGGTAGAAGACGTTGGCGCGCTTGCTGTAGTCGAACGCTTTGGTGGCGAGCGAGTGATGGATGGAAACGGCGTTCTTCAGGTCTTCGTCCGTCAGCGGCTTGTCGGCGCCACACTCGCCCTGAGGCGCGGCGCGCCGGAGGAGGAGGACGTTAGCGTTAGCGTTAGCACGTGAGGCGTCGCGTGACTGACCTTCCGCAGGTAGAGGATGAGGCCTTTCAAGATGGCGTAGAAGGTCTTCCAGCCCCGCCTTCCTCTCGGCGCTGCGACACAGCAAAGACGTGTAAGAACGCTTTCGCGCTCGCGCACGGCTACTCTGGGCCCAAAACCCAAGCGGTGAAAGCACCACGTCGGGTCGCATCGATCGACGGATCGGACGAATAACCGCAACTTTTGTTTTCTTTCAAAGGGCTTCAACGGGCTTTCGCGACAGGGCCGGCCGGCCGGCCGGGAAGGGGAGACGCGGGATGAAATGTTATCAAATCCAGCATAATCACCAAAAAAAAAAAAAAAAAAAAAAAAAAGACAGCCTTTTTCCAAACTGAACGAAATTCTGCCCTCAACAGCCCGTAATAACAACGTAACAAAAAGTGCTTTGATTTTGGCTCATTTGCTGGAAAACAATCATGTGATGTGTGCATTCAAATCTGATATTACAATTCCAAAATTGAAATGTGTGCAATTGAAGTGAAAAGCTTGTCAAATCTTCAAGTGGCCTCTTACTTGACTTTCGATTTGTTTCCACGTTCTCGTTGCTCGTCAATATTGAACACGTCGATGATTGAACTTGACCTACTTGACCTGAAATGGGGCCAAGTCCGCCGTTAACGGAGGACTCGCGGGATCATCTTATCGTCTGGCGTCGGATGGACGTACTCGGTCGGGACGGGTCAGAAACGACGCAAAGACGCCCGCAAAGGCGGCGGCGGCGCGACTTCTACGTACTTCTCTTCCCGTCCGGATCGGCGTGCACTTTGCGGACCAGGAAGCCGTTCTTGTGAAGCGGCGTCCCGCAAGGCGCCGTCTCGTCCTCCACGCCTGTCCCGTCGTCGTCGGCGCCGCTCGCCCCCTTAGCCGATCTGGACGAATCGCACGCGCTGTCCCCGAGTTCCGAAAAGGACTTCCTCAGTTCCTCCTCGTCGCTACGGAGACAGCAAACACATGAGAGCCAGAACCGAGGTCGTCGTCGTCGTCGCCTCACTCGCACGCAGGCAGAAGCGGGAAAACGTAGCAAATCTGCTTAGAAATGTGAGGAAGGAAAAGAATTGCAGACGTGCGAAAAAACTCCACTCAAGCGCTAGTGCTCGGACTTCAGTGTGTGCGCTTTTCCAGTTGTCAGAAAAATCAACACACCTGAAAAGTAAGAAAGGAAGGATTTGTTTTGGCAGGGAGAAAAGGCCGATGACGTCACAGTCGCTCAGCAGGTGGCGCCGTGCGGTCCCACAGAGGAGGGGAGGACGAGAGCGCCACGTGAGCGCCACGTGAGCGCCGGGCCGGCCAATCGGCACGCGGCCTGTTGCCTGGCAACTGCCGCACCGCCTGAGTGGCTTCTTACGCCCAGACTGGTGGGAGGTGGGGGCGGGGGTCGTGTGTTTCCACGGTTACGCCTCGCCACGCGGGCTACGGACACGCCCCCTCAGGTGCTAACGGGACGTCATGAAAGAGTGTCGTCATGGAGACGAAGCGGCTATTCCGGGAGAGGAAGTGGGAGGATGCAGGTGAGGCGAGAGAGGAGAGAGCGGTCGCTGTGGTGCAGTTTCCATGGCGACAAAGCCCAGCCGGCCGCTCGCCTAATTGGCGTCGCCGAGGGATTTTCGTATCGTGGACTTGAGTCCGATGGGGAGGGGGGGGGGGAATAAAAAAAAAAAAATGTTGTGATTTGGGTGGAGGGGAAGATTCCAAAAGCTGAACGGGGGGGGGGGGAGCCTTTGGAATTGAAACGATTTCCTCAAGCGGACTCGGCAGCCAAACAATGAATTGAATGTGGCGAAATGTGACTTACAGCGTCCACTGCAGCTTCTGAGTCTTGATGGAGTTGTAGAGCGCCTGCGGAAAAACAAACAAACAAACGAGCGAGCGAGCGAGCGTTAGTCATCTCCGTCAGCATCGCAACGGCTAACGCAAGCGCTGAGACCAGCTCGCGGCCAGTTCACGACGAGCTTGTGGTGGGTCGGGACACACGCGGAAGGAGAATCGGGCCGGTTATGTGCCGATTCAGCCCCCTTCCCCCCCACCTCAAGCGCCGGACCCCCTCAAGTCCCGTGTCGATATATTGCAGCGGATTCGGGTCGGCGGTCTTTAATATTGAACGCGTTCAACGTTTACGACCAAAACTCTCCGTGCGGGGAGGGAGCCAGAATTGTGACACGGATCAGAATGTAGCCGAGCTCCGAGTCAACGGCCTCCGTTCGGGCAACGTCGGAGCGTACCGGGAAGGATCCGCTCGTCACGTGACTTCAGCAGCCAAACAGAATCTTGAGTTGTGCGACGCGCACGCGACGCACAATGTGACCAAAACTTCCTCTTGTCGGTTCTGGAACACATCAACAATCTTTGAATTTTGGGAAAATAATTGTGTGGACCAGGTCAAACGCAAGCGGTCCGTCACTAGAGGCGGCAATTCCACAGAACTTTTATAATCGCTCCAGGGGGTCCGTTACCGTTCTTGGAAGCGTGACGAAAGCCAAAACAACAAGTGGGGGGTCCTCTTAAAAGGAACCCAAGGGTGTCAAAGGGTTTTCGTCAAGAGACGCAAGCAGGCCAGATGAAGCCCTTCCCTGTTGTGGCTTGACATTCGGGTCGGGGTTGAGGCTCCGCCAGAATTCAGTTTGCAGCCGGTCTGCGACCGACCGGACGGCGGTCGGCCCAGAACCGGCGAAAGCGAAGTCAGCGGTCACCATCGAAACGCAGATAGTTTGATGGGTGGTGGGGGTACAACGGGCAGGTCAGATGGACCCGCTCGATGAAAACATGTTGGGTTTCCTTTTCAAGAAATGGCTTCTCATTGTTTTGGAATGTCTTCATCCTTCCGAGAGTGGGTTAAAATGGTTGAGGGAGTCCTGGAATTGTGCCGAGTGTCAGTAAAAAAAAAAAAAAAAAATACAAGAAAAACTTCATTTCAGTCTGGGCCTCATTTGAGTCTCCAGATTGAGTTAGCAACCGGCGAGTGAGGTTCTGGTCTAGGTCAGGAAATGTTGAAGCTCGGGTGGGGGACGAAAAATTTGAAAGAAATCTTGAGTTTGTGCAGAAATTCTTTGAAAATATAAACAAGCACATTTTTTGGAGCGAGCCAATTCTGAATATGCCATTTGAGAGCATAAAAATGCGACTTGGGCACTAAGACGTCAGCGTGAATCGCATCAAAGGCCTGGGAAAGGTCCAGAAAGACACGCGGCCGGCCGGCGAGGTTCCCTTCATTCACAATCGGTTCCGATTCAGCTAGCGAGCACCGAGTTAGCGCCTAGCGACCCGTCGGCGGACCGATGAGAACTTTGCAGAGGCTTGAAGTGGACCACGTGCCGGTTGCCGTGGCGATGCGCTTCGGCGTACCTTCCTCCTCTTTCGGGCTTGCGGGTGGTTCTGCCCGTCCTGAGCCTTCCCCAGCAGGTCGGGAAAGACGAGCGGCTTGAGGGATCGCGAGCGCGGGGTCCGCGGGTAGCGGAACGGGTCCATCACGCGGAAGTCGCGGCCGTAGCGCACCGTGCAAAGCGAGCGTGAGCGCAGGCGCCCCGCCGAGTGCAGGCTGTTCACGCCGATCATGGTCGCTCGCTCCGCCGGGAAAGGAGAAAGCTGACGGCCGCGAGGGGGGGTGTGGGGGGTGGCCGTCAATCACCGTCCGAGCACGTGCACACCTGACGCGTCCGCTCCACAACTTCTGCGATTGGGGGCGGTCAACGCTCGCAATCGGCGTCGGGATTCCGACGCGCGTCACTTTCGTCACGAGCCGACGGGGAGAAGCGCCAGGAAAAAGAAGCGTCCCGTTGTGCGCTGCCTTCGGCCTTTTCTCCGCTTTTCCTCCTTTTCCGAGCAGGCATTTCTCCTCGCCCCTTCTGTGTTGCCACGGCGACCAGAAGGCGAGGAGCTGCCGAATGTCACCGCTTGCCGAATGTCTTCCTCGCTCTCGCTCGCTCGCTCGCTCGCTCGTACCGCCCCCGACACCCCCCCCGACACCCCCCCCCCAAACGTTCTGGTCTTCGCACATCCGAGCGGTGACGAGCAGCTTGTGTGGGAGAAAATGTGCAAATGTTCGCCATCGAGTTTAGCGTCCACTTCCTGTCTCCGAGGGGCTGGGAGGGCGTCTGTCAGAGCGACAGAGAGAGAGAGAGAGAGAGAGAGAGAGAGAGAGAGAGAGAGAGAGAGAGAGAGAGAGAGAAAGTACGTGTGAGCTGGGGGGGGGGGGGGGGGAAGAAGGGTCATGTGTGATTCAGGGCACCGTTTTGGATGATTCAACCACGGTCCCGATAAGGAATAGCGATGAATCCACATTCTGGATTTCATATTTTCAAACAACTTGTCAGGATCCATGAAAAGAAAGAAAAGTGCACGGAGCGGCGACACGACAATAACATCCGAGAAATAAACTCTAAAGTGCAAAATGTTTCATGTGTGGACAGCAAAACCTTTCAAAAAGAGTCAACTGATAACCAAAATGGCCTCATTTGAATTTGCGTGTGGACGGCAAAGATGATGACAAACAATAAAAAAAAAACTCCCAAAATTATAAAGATGAAAGTCTTTCAAATGATGCCTTGAAAAGCAGAATTATAAATTGAACCTTTTCAAATTCTCCGACACGCCCAAAAGTTCTGCTTGGCGTTCATATTGGAAAAACCAGCTCAGAATGGCACGTGACCAGAGCGACCCAATCGCAAGCGTCGCTTTTACAAGGAGGAAGTGAAATCGGGGGAAAAAAAAAAAAATCCATCCATTTTCATCGCCGCTTATCCTCACAAGGGTTGCAAGAGTGCCAGAGCCTATCCCGGCTGTCGGCGGGGTTACCCGGAACCGGTCGCCAACCAATCGCAGGGCACAGCCGCCCGTTTTTTCCCGTTTATTTCCATATTCATACGGGCCGAAATGCCCGTCCGACATCCGATGGCAAACGGCGGACGTATCGGCCCACCCGGAAGGGGACGGGAACCCCGAGGAGACCCAAACGGAGAGCCGTCGGCTTCCGCGCCGGCTCGTTGGGGATCGGACGTCGTTAGCGGCAAAGGACAAACAAACCGTGTCTCACGAGCTCGTTAGTCATCTCCGTGGCGACCGGCGGAAGGCCGGGATGAAAGGGGGGGGGGAGACGTTGCAACCATGGCAACCGTGGAGAGGACACCAACAAACAGGGAGGAAAAAACACGCGCATCTGTTTACAGGCGTGGCTAAAAAAAAAAAAAAAAAAAAAAGCAAAAAACGGAGAAAAGAAAGCACCCACGCGCGGGACGTTCGGGCCCAAACGTTTGGAGCAGAGGCTCGCCCA
The DNA here is from genome assembly GCF_019802595.1 of Syngnathoides biaculeatus. Lineage (NCBI taxonomy): Eukaryota > Metazoa > Chordata > Actinopteri > Syngnathiformes > Syngnathidae > Syngnathoides > Syngnathoides biaculeatus. The sequence continues at coordinate 18,626,941 of NC_084661.1, read as the reverse complement.
AGCGTCCTCCGCCGCCGAGAAGGTGCGGACGTGACGCCTCGGCGAACGCGTTCTGACCGACAACATTCGCGTACGACCGCGACATCAAAACGGGATGCGCTCAACGTTCGTGCAAACTGTTTGTCTGGGAAACGACGAAATGAGTCTCAGCCTCGAAACAAGTGCGCCCACGTCGGCCGCGCAAGGAATTCCACGGATGCCGCTCGACTTTCTGGAAGCGCGGCCGCCGCCGCCGCCGTCGTCGTTCACATAACGGGCCACGGATGCCACCAAATTAGGCGCGCTCGAAAGTCCAAAATCAATCAATAAATCACAGTTCTGAAGACCGGGGTTCAAACCCCGGGCCGCCTGCGTGGACTTTGCGTGTCCTCCCCGCCGTGGATCCGTGGATTTTCTCCGGGTGGGCACTGCCCTTTCCTCCCACATCCCAAAAACGTGCGACATTATTTGGACGCTCTAAAAGTGGGACTGCGAGTGCGACTGTCGTCTGTCCCCCGCGTGCCCTGCGATTGGCTGGCGACCAGTTCGGGGCGTACCCTGCCTAATGCTTGGTGACGTCTGGGATAGGCTGGAGAACTCCTTTGACCTCGTGAGGATAAGTGGGTCAGAAAATGGATTAAAAAAAAAAAAAAATCACAGAGTGACGAGGTGGACAGATAGACAGACAGACAGATAGACAGCCAGATAGCTAGATAGATCGATCGATCGATCGATCGATAGATAGACCCACTGTACAGCACGGAATGCGTAATATCCCGTCCAGTCCGTTTGGCCGATGACAGACGAGAAGATTTTCTTGAAATGGAGGCCGAAAAGCCAAAGTTGTTTTGTTTTGAAACGATTTCCGCCTCTCACAGCGGGTCGCGAAGATCGATGGGAACGCGACGAGCGGCGACCATTCAGGTCCGGGCGTGAGCGCACGCGACGCGGACTTACCGGACCGCGCAGGTCGGCGTCGGGCAGCATCAGCGCACGTGCCAGCGTGCGGACGGCGTCTGAAGGAAAAAAAAAAGACAAAATGGATGGAGGACGCGCTCAAATTGCATCGAAGGCAAAATAATGAAAAGAATTCTTCATTATTGTCGCATCCCGACCGTCGAGCGAGCGTTCGCGTCATCGACAGTGGCAGAATATCAGTTGCAATGATTCTGTCACCCCCACAAAATGTGGTGAATATGAAAATATTTGCATCATGAAAACGTCCACTGAACGCAGGGGCCACCTGCACCCCAATTTGTCCGGGACATTTGCAAAATTGATCCAAAAAAAAAAAAAAAAATGGAAGCAGCCTTTTTATTGACATGTTGATGTTGTGAAAGTTCGCATTTCAAGACAAACAACAAAGACTTGAAGCGAAAAGTCCAAACGAACAAAAAGAAACCTGTCCAAAAAAACGGAAGCACAACACCACAGTGTCGAAATAAAAGCCAAGCTTTCAAAATAAGAGTACGAGTGCGCAAAGCAACTCAAAGCTGATTGGAGGCTCTCAATTGCCCAAATGTGTGCCCCGCGATTGGCCGGCGACCGGTCCGGGGCGCGCCGAAGATAATTCGAGGCCCGTCGTTGAAACCGTGTCAAGTATTCACAAGTTCACGTTGGCACGATTTGGGCTCGCGGCTCAGACTTCCTGCCCCCGAAACGGTTCCAAACATTCGAGTCCCGAGAGGAAGCCGACGGCGGCGTTTGCGACCCGGCCCAAATCCTGAGCCACTGCGCTGGTTTCACGCCGGTTCCGCTCTTCACCGGTCGTCCTCCCGAACGAAAGGCGCGCTTTACTTTTGTCGTTAGGGTCAGGTCGGTCCGGTCCGGTCCTCGTTCTCCTCGGCCCGTTGCGGGATTTAGCAGATCTGAGCCCAACGATGTCAACGTCAACTCATGACTACGAAGCGACTTTTGCCTTTTTGAACGTTCCAAATTTGCGCCGACGCGTGACACTTGCGCGCTCGTACGGGTTTTTGTGCGGTTCTCACCCTCCGAGGGAAAAAGTCTGGAGCTGCAAAGCCCAAAACGTTGACAAAAGCGCTTCCAGCAGCCCCTCCGGATTGGGACTCTCCCCCACTACCGCCCGCCGCATCAGGAAGGCCCTGCAAAGACGCACGCGGGCCAGCTGACCACCGGAGGGCGTCTCGAGCGCGACGGCGGCACCCACCTGAGTGCTCGGTCGAGACGGAGGCGCGAGAAGTCCGAATAGCGTCGGGCGAGCGTCGCCCGCCGGGCGGCTGAAATCCTGCCTGACGCACCGAAAGAAGAAAAAGAAGATTTCCCAGCACGCGTCGGGCGGCGCGTCGGGCCACTCACCTGCCGCTGAGCCGGTGCGCCGCGTCCGCCCGCCGGGGGCCCTCCGAGCCGCCCGGGTCGTCCCCCTCGGAGCCCGACGCCCTTCGCCTGCAGCAGCAGAGAGGAAGGGCCGCGTCGTCGTCATCGTCGTCGCACAAACCCACGCGGGCGCGGGAAGAACATGCAAACGCCACCCGGGTGGGGCCAGGATTCGAACCCCCAGGATGGCCCAAAGAACCAGCGCATCCACGCCGATATCGACAGAATCCAAACCTGACCTCAGGACGGACGGCGTCCGAGAATGGCGCCGCCTCTCCGGGGGCGTGTCCTCCGAGCCGCTGCTCAGCCTCTCGCTGGCGTCGGAGTCGGTCGGGGCGGGCCGCTCCTGGGGGGCCGGCGGCGCCGAGGCCCGGAGCCCCGCGGGGGCTCGGCCGCACAGACTGTCCCGGGACGTCCCCTTGACGCCCGCTGACTCCAAGATGCTCTCAAAATGGCGGCTGAAGGTGTCCTCGGAGTCCCCGCGAGGACCCGACGCCCGGACGGGCGACTTTAGAGCCGGGCGACCGGTGTCGAGGAAGCCCTCGGACGCTCTGCACGCAAAACAGCACCAGTGAAAATATGGCGCAGACCCCCCCCCCCCCTCCGTGGGAAACCGTTTAGAGCTGGGGGGGGGTCTCCAACCTGTGGCCCGCGGGCCCCAAGACGATATTTTGTGGCCCCCACCTTAAATGACATTTGATAGGAATGGCACTTTTACAGTGTTGTGTGCGAACCGACCAATCACGGGGAGGTTGTGGCTCTCGGGGGAGTGAGCGCGACCAGTCTTGATGCCACTTACAGCGGTGTTGCCATGGAGAGTTTCATGAGTAGTTTTGCACACGTCGTCTTTCCACTGGCTTCCTTGCTTACCTTATTTGGTGCTAAAAAAGGTTTTTTTTTTTTGTTTTGTTTTTTAAATTGTAAAATTTCTCGTGTAAATTGCGTGCACCGAGGCTGCGGCCCAGCGTCAGCTGGAAAGGGCCCACGGCGGCCCCCCGACGTGAAGTGAGTTTGAGGTTTTGTGGTTTAGAGGATTGAAATCCCGGCCCCACCTGCGTGTTCTCCGCCGTGCCTGCGCGGCATTTCTCCGGGTACTCCGGTACTACTTCCCCCCCACGCGTTGAGTGGAGAATCGAAATTGTCCGCAGGTGTGAGCGGTTGTTTATGTGTGCCGTGAGATTGGCCGGCAACCGGTTGCCCCTCGTTCAGAGTCAACTGGGACGGGCGCGAACTTTGTGAGCATAAGCGGCTCAGAAAATGGATGGATGCATGTTTGTGATGAGCTGCATACCTCTTGACCCCTGGGCAACGTTCTTCCGTGTCCTGTTGCTTCCTCGCACTGTCGCAGGGCACCTCTTCCTCTTCCTGGTCTCGGTCTCGGTCTCGACTGCCCTCTTCCTCCCCTTTTCCCTCGGGAGCCCCTAACTGAAACTGGTGAGGCCCTAGCGCTGACCCCTGACGACGGCCATTACGGAGCGTCGACGTAGCTCGGTCTTTCTGGCGTATTTCGCCAAGTCCAATTCGATCCCATTTGATAACTTTAGCGTAGATTTTGTGTGCTTTGTCTAAAACCTGAAGAGTTTCATATTGGATACTTTGACGAACAGGTTAGTATTGGAACGGGCATCTGCCTAAAAAACCAAAACCAAAACCAAAAAAAAAACCCCAAACAAACCTCCCGGTCTCTCAGGCCGAGATCGCCAACGTGGTCGCCCTCACTTCCAAGCCCCCAAAGGATCGCTCCAAAAGCAAATCCCAAGGGACTATCTCAGTCCGCAATATCGGGATTTGTACTGGAACGGGCCAGCCAACAAAGGAGTCGTCGGGTACTCGCCGGCGGCCTCTCGGGCTCCGAAGAGAAACTCCCGCTGGGCTCGAGCGATCTTCTGACAGTGCAGCGACAGGACGGGTGGCGCGCCGTCCGTCTGAAAGGTCCAAACGACAACAAAAGACAAATTCGCAAGAAGCTGATCCAAACCAGCTTCCAAAGGGGGCTGGAAGCAGTTGGGATGCGAGATTGGGGAAAAATTCCAAAATCAGAAGCTTTTCATGGGAATTCTCTCATGAAATATGAAGTGAGTGGTTTGCTCACTTAAGGAAAAGGTTAGTTGGTCTAATTGGGCCAGCTTGGACCCAAACAGGGGGCCTGACTTACTTCAGGCTCAGCTTGGCCATCAAAACGCAAACCGCTTGCTTTATTCCCATTCCCATGGAAAGTTTCCGGCTTTCACCGGCAACCCGGAGGAGGTCCGGGTCCCACCTGTATTCTTCCGGCGGAGGCTTCCGTCTGGTCGCCCTTCCGGCAGGACCGAAGGGACTCCCCGTCTCCCAAACTGCCCGTTACCCCGCTGGAGCTCCGCGAGGATCCTCCCACGGCCTCCGAAGGGTGGTCCCGGTCCTCGTCCGGAGAGTCCAGGACCACGGGGCCCAAGAGGAGGCGCTCTCTCCTTCTCCGCTCCGCCCGCTTCTGTTCCGTCGTCGTGCCGAGAGATCCGAGGCGGCTGGGCTCCCCGCAAGTCTGCTCTCCGTCTGGGACTGGCCGGAGACCCCCCACCTGCCAGGCCCCGCAGACCGGGATTGGGAACTGACCGCTACGCCGCTCCTTATCAGGTGCCCCCTGAAAACTTTCAGTTTTCTCCGGATGACCTTCTCTTTCTCTGTACCGTGAGGCCCTCCAGGTCCCGCCGGTATACTGGGGGTACTGGCACGGACGCAGATTGGGGCTGTCTGGCGTCTGGCGCTGGGCCACGGATAGGTTATTTATCTGAAAGACGAGACACCCGTCAGCCGTCTGCGTCGGATCCAGTCTTCTGTCGACTAGTCGCACTAAGGTACACGCACACTAACTTCAATATTTGCATCAATAGATGAATATGTGAGTGTGAGATGTTCTTTTAGTGTGTTTGTTGGTTCCAAATGTGTGTGTGGTGTGCGAATTCTTCTGCCGTCAGGTGTGCACATCGACTGCGTTCGTTGAGTCCGTGCTGCACGTGTGGCGTCTGGGGGGGGGGGGGGTCCCTGTGCGTGTTAGAGGGTCCAGTTTTTGGGGAGGCCACAACAGGGATGTCCGGCTGACGTCACGCAGAGGGTAAACGTGGGAGTCCGACCAAAATGTCAGCAAGTTTTGTCATGCAGGCGCACAAAGTTGCGTGAAAGCGTCCCACGAGGAAACGAAGACTTACTGAAAGCCGGCCGGGAACTCGCTCGGCGGCCATGTTGACGAGGACCGCGACGGCAGCCGCCGCAGTTCGTCCGTCCGTCCCGGTGGGCGCGGGAGCGTGCGCGTCCGCGTGCACTCGTCGTCAGGCGGGAGTGGGGGCGCGCGCCGTCCCGCAGCCCCGCCCATCGCCGAGCGTGCGCGCCGCCGTCGCCCGCACGCGCCCGCGCTGCCGCAGCTGGGACCGAGCGGGAGAGCACGTGGTGCAGTTTCACTTTTCTCCAGCAGGTGGCGACATCTCGACTCTGTGTGTCCGGAGGAGGAGGAGCTCAGACGCTGAACCGACCGACAACCCTCCCCTCCCGCCCCCCCCCCCCCCCCCCACCACCACCACCACCACCACAAACCGAGAACCCTGTTACGGTATTCGGGCTTCGGGACGGGAGGTCTTGGCCGTCGACTTCCTTCGATGGATCAGCCGGACAGCTCCGACCGAATGGGTCACGGACCGACCGGACTTGTTGTCGAAATCTTCGTCCGAGTGAATTAGAGCGACAACATTTGGAAAAAATATAAAAATAAAAGACCCCCTGGCGGCCATGTCGACTGTGTGGGTGAGGGTGAGGGTGGGAATAGAATCACAAAGGATTGTGGGTATTAAAATCACATGCCTTCAATATAGCATCAATAATCATCTTCTGAGCTGGAAACTGTGCCCCCAAAACCTCACACGCACAAATGATAATAACGTAAAAAAATAGTCATTCGACGATGAAGGAAAAGCTGAAAACAATAAAGTTTGCATTTGAAATGTCCCAAAAATGAAAAAATAAAAAGGCGGGCGCGCGCCCCCCAGCGGCGTGCGCGAGCACAGCGAGGAGGAGCCGCGCGTGCGCTTGCGCCAGCCGACCGAGGGGAGAGCGAACCGTCTCGAACAGCAGCCAGGTAAGGGCCGACCCGATGGAAATCCGTCCGGTTCCGAAAGCCGCAAGCCAATAACCGACCCGAAACCCTCCTCCGCCGCCGCCGCAGCGCGCGCGTGCCTCGTCTGAGGTCAGGCCCGCGCGCGTGCACAGACGTGTCGCGCACGCACGAAGCCCCGCAAATGCGCGCGTTTGCTTGTTTTGGGGTCGAAACGGGCGTCGTTCGGCGCGTGCACGCGTATCCTTCGAGCAGGTTCGCCCGACGACGACGACGCGCGCGCACACGGCTCATTGTGTCACGAGAGCGCGCGCTGCTTTATCCTACAATTCTTTGCATGTTGTGGGAAAAGAAAAACAAAAAACAAAACTAATTGGGTCGTCAACATATCTATAGAGCGAGCGTCTTCCTCATCGTCATCGTCGTCATCATCATCATCATTTTAATATGGCAAAGCCACGTTAAGACGCAAGCGTGCACTAGTCCGCTCTTTGTCCTCACGACTATGACAATTCGGTGCCGGCTGGGGTGGGGGTGGGGGTGGGGGGGGCGCTACATTCATTCATCCATTTTCTTTGCCGCTTATCCTCACGAGGGCCACGGGGAGCGAGCGCCGCAGCCTATCCCGGCTGTCGACGGGTACACCCTCGACTGGTCGCCAGCCAATCGCGGGGGCACGTTGAGACAAACAGTGGCACTCACAATCACACCTGGGGGGCAATTTCGAGTGTCCAATTAACGTTGCGTGTTTTTGGAACGTGGGAGGAAACCGGAGTGCCCACCCGGAGAAAAGCCACGCGGGCACGGTGAGAACATACAAACTCCACGCAGGCGGGGCCGGGATGGAACCCGGGTCCCCGGAGCTGCCAGGCCGACACTTTACTACATCTGGTTGTTAAATTCAAGCCCAAATTTCGTATCTGAAAAGTTTGAAAGTTGATCGCCAACTGAAAAACGTTGCGTGAACTGCGTGGATGCCATCGAGAAGGGCCGGACAAAACCAAAAAAAAAACCAACAACCTCAAAGTAAACAAATTGCGTCCTCAAGGATGTTTGCGCACGTGCGACGCTCGCTTTTGGCGTGGCGGCGCCAGCGGATAGCTCAGCGTCAGTTAGCGCAGGGTGGTCCACAGGTGGCGCTAGCGTTGGCGTATCAGCGCGTACCGCCGGCAAGAAAAATGACCACCTAGCGTCAAGGTGAGTGTTTGTGGTGTGCTCACATTTGCGGTGGCTGCTAATTGCTAATCGGCCCTTCGGCGTGGGTCAGGCTCAATGGAGCACAAAAGGGGAGGGGTGGCAGTGCCCCCCCCCCCCCCATCCCGATGGGTTCACCGAGTCGTTGATTCCAAGCATCTCGGAGGGCGACGGCCCGTTTTTTTCTTCAGCGATTCGCTTTGCGGGGTGGCCTCAACGGCGCTTTTGTCCCCCGCTGAATGAAGGCCGCCGTTGCTGAAACGATGACATCATCGGCAGAGTTGGCTTGTTAGTTGCGAGTCGGGCAGCGGGCGCCGCTGGAAGCCATCTTGACCGTGCCGAGCGCTGAACTTCTCGCTCAGCTTGCGGGAACTCCAAGCATCCTTCGTGGAGATAAGAAACTATTTGAAGCGGGTCAAGTGCCGCAACTTTGCCACAATGCAGGTGACGCCGGTCGAGAACCGCTGAAGTCGAGTCAAAGCGGAGATACGAGTCAGTTGCTTTGACTTGGGAGCCCAAACTTGAGATATGAGCGCGGTCGACTTGTCGACGGGCGGCAATTGTCAATAATTCGTCAGAAGCTGACAGCGTAATAAATGATCACGCTTTGCGTCTTTCCGCCCGCTAGCTAGCTTGACGCTTCTCTGCATCTGGGCTGCCGTACTTTAACGCCGAAAGCAACGCGAGACAACAGCATTCGCTCGTCTCTTCTTTATCCTCCGCGTGGAAGGTGACGCGCTCGCGTTCCGGTATTTCTCTCCATGGGCTCTCTACTGCCGCCGGGTGGCCGAGGCGAGCGCGGCAGAGCTGCCGACGCGACTGGAGGAGGAAAAAAATGCCCATTTGATGCGATTGGTGTGCACTTGCATAACGTCACACACGGTGGCGTGTTTTGGGGGTCTGGGAAAAGGATTGACGGTGCCCCCTTCTCAGCTTCGGACCTGCCCGGTCAGCTTCGTCAACGGCGCATTTTGTCTATTTTGGGGCCGTAAGCTGACTCACGGGGTGTCAGTTTGCATTTGCGACCCTTCCTGACCTCCCGTCTCCTGTGTGCCCCCCCCCCCCCCCCCCCGACACCCCACCGCAGCACCGCCGTCGCCAGCACGGACTACGGCGCCACCGCCGATAACGGCTACCCGGCCGCCGCCAAGCACGAGAACGGCGTCCCGACGGGACACGCCAAAGTCACAGGTGACGGCTCCTCGGGTTTCCCCCCGCCAGCCACGCCGGCGCGCCGCCATCGGGTCTCCCCACCCGCGGCTCTTAAGCGCCACGGGACGGGTCTTTGGCTTCTTTTGCTCATCTGTTGGCAATTTGGCTCATCGGCAGCATTTGGGCTGTCCTGCGCACCTCTGCCGGGGACGAGCTCTTCACTCGCTTCAGACGGCGTCACGTTGCAAAATGGAAAAATGTTGACGTTTCCGTTTCAAACCCTTCACGACAAACGATTCGGGGTGGAGCATTTTGCTAGGCGGCAAACCGAGAAGTCGTAACGGCCTTCTGCTGACCGTTTCCTGACCCCGACCCGCGTTCTGTTTCGCAGCTCACGCCTCCAAGATGGACAACGGCGCCGCAGAGAAGGTAGGCGACCGTCAGCGGCCACGTTGTGACGCGCACGCTCATCCTCCGATCAGAGCGCCTCCTTTGTTTGTCGCCGCAGATGTCTCAACCCCCCGCCGGCGAAACGCCCGCCGCCAGAGCTCAGCCAGGTACGCCCGGTGGACCGCGGCCACGCCCGCTTCCAAAACACGTGACGTGACCGCCGCCCGCTAACCTTCCAGATGCGACGAGCGGCCAGAGCAGCCCCGGGACGCCCAAGTCGCCCTCCGGCAAGGCGGCGGGCGACGCCCACAAGGTGAAGAAGGTGGCCGTGGTCCGAAGCTCCCCGAAGTCGCCCGGCTCCCTGAAGACCCGCCCGCCGGCCCCCCTGGCCGCCGCCGCCGCACCCATGCCCGACCTGAAGACCGTCAAGCCCAAGATCGGATCCACCAAAAACCTCAAGCACCAGCCGGGCGGCGGAAACGTAAGCGACGCGGGCGGGGCGGGGCGGGACGGGGGGTGGGGTGGGGTAGGGGGCTACTTCTGCGCTGCCGTTGAGGTGCTCCTTCCTTTGCAGGTGCAGATCCTGGACCAGAAGGTGGACTACAGCAACGTTCAGTCCAAGTGCGGCTCCAAGGCCAACATCAAACACATCCCCGGCGGCGGCAACGTAAGACGCGCGTGTAGATTTTCGAGGCTCCGTCGGAATCTGACGATAATTGGCGTTTTTTCCGCCGTCGTAATTCGCCGACCCGTAATGACGTCATGGATCGGCTCCGCGTCGCTGTGCTGAATCCAAAAGCGATTTCATTTTGAGATGGTCGTATTGGTCCAGCTGTATTTTGGCATCATTTGCCGCAGAACGGTAAATGGTTGACGGCCAATAAAGTGCTGAGAGACACGTGCAAGATGGATTTGCACCTTCACGATTGGACTGTGATTCCACAGAAGAAGAAGGCGTTACTTCTTCGACTTTATTGTCACAGCAGCTCCAGTTTGTCATTTCTCCTTGTCGTTGTCGTGCAGGTTCAAATCCTGGACAAGAAACTGGACCTGACGGGCGTCCAATCCCGCTGCGGATCCAAAGACAACCTGAAGCACACCCCGGGCGGGGGCAAGGTGAGGTGGCGGCGGGGGAGGGGGAGGGGGCGATTTGCGTGACCGCTGCGGTCCGCCTTCTCGGTGAGGGTTGGGGGGGGGTGGGGGGGGGCATTTTCTGCCCGGTAACTGGCGTCTCTGCCGTGTTGACTTCCAGGTTGAGATTGTGGACAAGAAGTTGGACTTGAGCAACGTGCACTCCCGCTGCGGTTCCAAAGATAATATTAAACACGTCCCCGGTGGCGGCAATGTGAGTAGCTCACTGCTGATTGGCTGCTGCAGAGCCCCCCCCACCTCCACAAGACATCGACCGGCCTGCGCTTCGAGCGCAAACTCTTCCTTGTGTGTCAGTCGCGCGACGACTAACGAGCGTGCGGCGCGACGGACTTTTCAAACGGGCCGTCCTCCAGCGGAGCGACGGGAAAGACGGGCCGTCCGGGCGGCCATTGCGAGCTTTGCTTTTTGAAGGGTGACAAAATTAATTTGTCCTGTTCTTTCCCGTCAGGTCCAAATCGTCCACAAAAAAGTGGACCTGAGCAGCGTGTCGGCCAAATGCGGCTCCAAAGACAACATCCACCACAAGCCAGGTGACGTCGGAAGCGTCCCCCCCCCCCCTCTGGCGAGCTCATCCTTCTTCTTGTTCTTGTCGTGTCCGCCAGGTGGCGGCAACGTGGAGATCAAAAACGAAAAGCTGGAGTTCAAAGTTCAGTCCAAGGTGGGCTCGCTTGGCAACATCAACCACGTCCCGGGAGGCGGACACAAGAAGGTACCGAACGTCAAAGAGCCGCAGAAAACTTGACGACAGCCCGTCAATTATGATCCGGTTTTGAAATAAAAGCAGCCGGACGAGAGACAAATACTTCGGGTGGAACATTCCAAATTCATAATGAGGATATTGGACCATTTCATCGGAAAAAAACTCAAGGAGAAAGATGATGGCGCAACATCAAATTTGATGACTCTGTAATAATAGTAGAACAAATTGGCAAAATGAAATTGCTCATAAAGTAAAAATGACCTCATCCGTGGATTGCTGCTGTACTCGCTTTATTGGAAGAACGATAGTCAAAAAGTTGCAATGACGCAAAGCGATTATTACGGGGCCCCTAAAGGGACATTGAAAAAACTCATAACAATCATAATAATAACGTGTTTCTCGTTGTAATGAGTAACAAGTCCAATGCATGTACAAAAAGAGCCTTTTTCCTTATTCAGGCCCTTTCATCGTAACGAGTGACTTAACTTGCTCGTGAGTCGGTTACTCGTTACAATGAGTAACCACATTTTTTGCCCCCCCCCCCCCCATCATGTCCCTTTAGGGGCTCCTAGATTATGACGACGTCACGTGAAAATAATCCAGATGAACTGAAACAACGATAATCATAGTACTGGCAAACGAAAATGTTGACCACTTGTAACTGATGGTCAAGAAAGAGGAGGAGGATTTGGAGGGCGGGCGAATCGTCGACCCGCCACGGTTGCCCCCCCCCCCCCCCCGCGCTTCTTTGCTCGTCGTCGTCGTCATCGTCGTCATTCCTTGTTTTGATTTTGCTTTCCTTTCTGTTGACTTTTTGTTGCATGCGTCATCTCTCGCCCCTCCCCCGCCCGACGAAGCGAGCGAAAGGGAAGGAAGGCGAGCGGAGCCCCTCGGCCTCGGCCGCCGCCGCCCTCCCCCTCCCCCTCCGCTCGCGCGCGCCCGCCCGCCAACGCGGAGGAAGGCAGTAAGTACCGGTGTGTGGTTTTGGTGGTCTTCATCCGCCATCTTCGGTGGCTCCACGATATCAAAACCTGGTTGTTTTGAATCCAAAGTCCAACCAAATTTGCAAAAGCGTTCGCGACGCTTCAATCGCTACGAAGGGACCTTTTTTTTTTGTAGCTTTCGCAGGCCCCTCCGTTAAAAAAAAAAAAAAAAAAAAAATCGACGTGACGGCAACAAAGGGAATTTTTCATATCGCAGACCAAATTCGAGCCTAAGATGGCTGGCGAAAATCATTTTGTAGTCGTCGGGAATCGAACGTCCGACTTTTGAGTCGTGATCCATTTGTCGTCTTTTCAGATCGAGAGCCACAAGCTGAACTTCCGCGAGAGCGCCAAGGCGCGCACGGACCACGGCGCCGAGATCGTCTCCTTGGAGGATTCGCCCACCCGCCAGCTCAGCGCGGTGTCTTCGTCCGGCAGCCTCAACATGGCCGACCCGCCGCAGCTGTCCACGCTGGCCGACCGGGTCAGCGCCTCGCTGGCCCGGCAGGGGCTGTGAGGACGGGGAAACCCCCGGTCCGGCCCCGGCCCCCGCCCCCGACTCGCCCGCTCATCACGCCGCGTTGGCCTTCCCTCGTCTCGCTTCTCACCGACCTTTTTTTGGGGCCGCGTTTCGTTACCCCGGTCGGGTCAAGCCCTTCCTTCCCGCTGCGCTGTTTTTTTTTCCTGGGGTCAACATTAATTCCATTTGTGTCACAGACGGCGTTCGACTCCCACTCCCGCTTCAACTTCTTGCTTTGGCTCCGCGGACTGCCCGCTCGACACTTTTGTTGTTGTGCCCACGGCTCGGTCTGGTGCGCACGCAAACATTTTTCAAATCTTCTTTCTGAGCCCCCCCCCAGCACCAATGTTTTTCCCACGGAGGTTTTTGATTGGCTGCATTCTGTTGACGTCACAATTCAACCGGCTGCACATTTCCCATTTTGATCCAATATTGAAGACGTGTATCTCCGCCGGTCGGCACAACAGAAGCTCCGATCAAAACAAAAAGCGGCCCGCTGGTCTTGGTGCTTCTCACTTTCTTTGCAAACGTTGCTAAGGGGCAGTCACAGTCGTGGCGTGTGGGACCGGGACCGTCTTTTTAAACGCTGGGGGCCAAACGAGCGCAAGACGACGAGCGACGGTCGGGATTCCCAGCAGTATTGACGCCCCCCCCCCACCTCCTTTTCATCTGTGGATCATCTCCAGTATTCATTGTCGGTTTCCCAGTTTGTACTCCCATTTGGGGGGGGGGGGGGGCAGAAAAAAAAACAAAACAAACCCCGTTTTTGCTGTTCCGTCACTTCCCGCATGCAGCAGCGCCAAACGGAAGCGAGCCGACTGAGCTCGTCTCCCTTTTTTCTGTTGTTAGCGCATCCGAGGTGCATGCTAACTGCCATCGTTTCACTCGAAGATGACGACGAGCCCCGTCAGCCAGTTTCCATAGTAACCGACACTCGCTGTACAGTGGCGCTAACGTGTTGTTGTTGTGCATTTAACGTATGTTTGTGTTTGACAATAAACGACGTCCACGTCCCCAAAGTCGTCAAGTTGCGTTTTTCGCAAAGATGGGCCTTTTGTGGAAAGCGGCTTGACCCACTGATGGGGAGGGGAAAAGTTAACAATGAGCAGAAAGATTTTTCAAGACATTACAATATTCATCGATTTTCCCGTGGCGGACCGGCCCACGCCCCCGACGATCTGGCCTCGCTGTTCGCTGATGGCGGGAAGATCACGTTAGCCGCAACCCGGCACCCGGTACTGCGTAGAACTGGAGAAGCCACGTAAGATACTGGACGGAAATTTCAGTAAATGAAGTCGCACTAATTGAGCGACCCACGTGTGGAATTCAGAACCGAAACTTGGAAAAGACAAGTTGGGGTGGGGGGCAAAGGAAACAAGTCGCTCGTACGCTACCCTTCCCAGAACATTTTCCCTTTTTTAACTTGATGCCAGCATGACAGGGGCCGGCGTGCAACGCTTAAACCAACCCCCCCCAATGACATTCGGTGCATCTTCTTCTCCTAGTATTTATCACTCCATTTCCAAAGAAAGTCAAACGACTGACAAATGCCATTTCCCCCCCCCCCCTTCTATTGCTAACTGTACAGTGTCCATACAGCCACCAGAGGGCGCCTCCACTTACGCTACATCAAAAGTGCGGCAGATTTAAATTCACTTCACCCAAACTGAGCCCCAACAAAGAATTCCAAAAAAGAAGTGAAAAGTTTGGAGGACGAAGAAGAAGAGAAAAAGAATTTAAGTTGAACACAAATGTTTTAATGCAACTATTTACAAAAAGCAAAGAATAGCAAGAACTGCTGCAACGATGAAACACGTACATCAACATGTGACATCACTACTGGAGAGGACAGTGATTGGCTATGGCCCAAAAAAAAAAAAAAAAAAAAAAAAAAGCAAAACTATGGATTCCTGGTTTTTTTTTTTTTTTTTTGTACTTTTCATCTTGCATAGTAATCAAGTTGACGGATGGCCGGAAGGAGATGTGAAGGGGGGTGGGGGTGGGGGGGGGGTCGACCGCCGCATCGCATCCCCGCAAAGTGAACGCCTCCTCGGACTAGTGCGGCCCCCGCGAGGGCATTTTTTTTTGGGGGGCAGTAGGAATGCTTCACAAGTCAAAGACGGACAACTGCACGCTTGAACACACAACATACGAACGTGTCAGGAATGGAAAATGAAAGCAACCAAAGTCAAGTGCTCTGCTCCGGGGGGGTCCACACACAAAATGTACCTGTTTATGTGGATGGGAAGGGGGCGGGGGGTGTCAGACTTTTTCCCGTCTTTTCTTATTTGTCACTCCACTAAAATGTACATGGGAATTACAAGCAAACTAAAAAGGATAGAAAAACACCCTTTGGCCACGTGGTATGCGGGCGTCGCTACATGTGCGCTACGAGCCGTGGAACAAACGCCGCTGACCCCCCCCCCCCCCCCGGACACGCCCAGCCTATTACACGAGTCCAACTTGTAACATGTTGCGTCGTGTTCACTAAAAACTGTGAAATAATTGACTGATGTTTGAATATCAAACAACAGGAAGGGCACAAGTCCGCTCAGGGCGATTTGCAGTCGCCATCGTCGTGGCAACAGCTCGGCTCACCGTCATCCGAGTCGGGGGGGCGTCCCGACGGGCTCCGCGCCCCCGGCCTCGCGCGCTCCGCCTCGGGCTCCGGCGCGGGGTCTTCGGCCAGCGGGAAGTTTCGCCGCTCCCACGGCGCCACGGTCTGGAAAAGACGGCACACGGATGGCGTCAAGCGGGGGGCGGGGCGTTTTGCCACATTTGCAACTGCCTATGAATCATTTTGCGTTTTCTCTTTTTTTCCATTTTCCAAGAAAGCGACGCAAACTAGACTTGACGCCGATTTGACCGGGGGCGTCGGCCAATCAATCTGGAATATTTTACGCCGATCGGCTCCCTTGTCATAATTCGCCCAACCATCAATGATGCGGCAAAAGACAGTTATGCTGCATCACCGTGGTGCCAAAAATATTGAAATACTGAAGAGTTTATTTTTTAGCATTCTCACACATCTTTTGACGTTGAACTGTAGATACGATGGTCCAAAAAAAAAAAACGGGAGAGACGACGCATCACGTGCAGATCAGACAAGACAAATTTGCTCCCTCAGGATTACACCACATCAGAGTACTGCTAGATTTTTTTTTTTTTTTTTTTTTTTTACAATCCTCAGGCTTTATCTTGCCAACTCAAATTCAACCAGATACTTTTGTTACCATGGTGACAATAAGTGGCTCGTGATGACTACAGGAGAGGGCGTTGGCGTACCTTGAACGAGATACGGCTGGCGAGGCGCCAACAAAAAGTTTGTGGTTTTTGCGTTCTCTCAAACACGTTTTGACATTTTTCAAGCAAAGTCTTTACAGGTGGAAACTCTCACAACACAGCAAGTGACAAAAAAAAAAAAAAAAAAAGCCACAAAAAGTCCGTCCATTAATTGCTGTCTTGGCAACTCTAAGCAAGACGTGACCGACCGCCGACCAGTTCGGGGCCTCTCGACCAAAAGGTTAAGCTGGGAGAGGCTCCCGCAGCCGTCGTGAATTCATCCCCAAAATACTCAACGTTAGTTACAAGCCCAAATTCTAATTCCCCGGAGACACGGAAGGCGGCGTACCCTCTCCTCGAAGGCCAAGTCGGGGGTGGAGCATCTGGTGTCCTCGCTGGACACCAGGCGGTGAGAGTCGCGGGAGCAGGGCGTGTCGGGGCTGGGGGGGCTCGCGGGCGACGCTACGTGCCCGTAGTCGTGCAGCAGCGGGTAGTGGCCGTGCTCGGGCGACGCCGGCTGGGGCGTCGGGGGGTTGGTGCCGCACAACAGCGGCGTGCTGCGCCCGTCCAAGGACTTGTACGACCTGGCGGAGACGAGAGAGCGGCGTCAGGACCGCCCGGGGGACGAGACGGCGCGCGGGGGGTGGGTTACCTGCTGCCCCGTCGCTTGGCCGGCGCCAGCGCCATCCAGGTCCAGCGCGAACGCTCCTGGTCCTCGTACGGCTGATGGAGCTGGGCGAAGGCGGCGTCCGACAAGTCCTCCACCTCCAAACGAGACAAAACAAAACGGGCTCGGTCATCGGCCGAGCGGAACCCGCGTGAGCGACCGACGGCAAGGCGGCCGTGTCAGGCCACGGACGCGCGTCCTCCTCCCGGGAAATAGGCAAGGACACGCCGGCGTGTGTGCGGAAGCCGCATTTCATCTATTCAACGCGCTTCGAAAAGTTTGCTGGACGAAGCAAAACAGAAGAGATTCTTCTGCAGAATTGCTTCATTTCACTGAACTTCATCTTGCCCCCTTCGGTTTCCTTTTTTTTTTTTTTTTTTTTTCTCCTCTCAATTGCTGTAACTCAACACAAGTCATCCGTTTGTTGCTGGAAGTGGCTTTCTTCAGAAACGTGCGTAGAAAAGACATTTTGAAAAAGAGCAGGCCGTTTTCAAGCAAAAACATTCCTGAACAAAATAGACATGCATGTATGCAAGTAAAATAATAACAATAATAGTAGAAAGAGTACCACGAGCTGGCGGGTGTGAAAACTCACCTCCCGCTGGTTCTCGTCCTGCGCGACGGGCTGAGACAAGACGTCCACGGCTCGCCAGCTGTGTGGAAAATAAATCAATACATAAACAAAAGTCACCGTCATTGGCGTGCAGCGGGCGGGCGTTGGGGGTTACCTGGGCGTGAGGATCTCCTTGTACTGCAGCTTCTCCACCCGCGTGGTGGCGGCCACAGACATGGGAATGACGATGTTGTTGATGTCGAAGGAGCTTTCGCCGCGCCGCCTCTTGACGGGCTGCAACTGGCGCGCGTGCACGGACGTTAATTAGAACAACAACAACACAGGAAAGTTGCAAAACGCTCGGACTTACCGGCGCGGCGTTGTCTGAGGACGCGGACAGCTGTCGCGCGACGGGGCTGTGGACGCCGGACAGCGAAGGACACGGAGCCACGCCGCCGGAGTCCATGAAGAATTTCGGAGAGCCTGCGGCGACACGAGCGGACACGTTAAAGCGTCGCTTTCGCATTCGATAGATCGATGACGGGCTGAGCGACTCACAGTCACTCCTGTCCAACGAGGGCTCTCGTAATCTTTTGCGGCTAAAGTTCCTGTCGTACGGGCCGGGCGCCGTGGAGACGGCGTGCAGTCGCTCCGTCTTGCAGGCGCCCTCCGGCGTCCGCGACTTATCTGCTCGACTCTTATAGTGGCCCAACCCTGGAAAGGGAATTTGCCTTTCATTCAGAGAAATTTGCCACCGCATCTTCGCTGGTGTGCACTGGAGGGCTGCGACTAACCCCCCCCCCCTTTCCGAATGACTTATTTCAATATTACTGAATATTGAAATCATAACTATTAATTAGTCCCGCGTGCACGCTTGCCCACTTACTGACTGCCATGAGCGAGCTGGCGAACTTGTGCTTCTCTTTGGATGAGGACAGCTTATGTTTGAGCGAGAACTTCTTGAGGGGTTTGGTCCGCTCCAGCGACCGAGCGCTCCAGCAGCTCTTCATGGCCTGCTGGACGCGAAGACCCACGCCCACGTCTGCGCACACACACGGTCAAAAAGAGAATCACACCCAGCAAAATTCAATCTCCCAGAGTCCAAACTACGCTCAAAAGTATAGACTCTACAACAAGCTATAGTTGTGTAACTTGACACTTTGGGCCATTTAGCTCGAAACTTTTTGAATTCCTGGGTTTCAACTGGCCTCAAAGTACAAGCAACGTGTCAAAACAACCCAGATGGAGCTTTTTTTTTTTTTTTTTTTTTTGTCCCGAAACCACAGAGACAAGACAGACCGTCGGCGAAGGACAGGATGGGGTGGACGGCCAGATCCAGTCTGGACAAGCGCTCCAGGAGCGGCAGCTGGAACTGGGGGTCCTCCCTGGGGGCGGGCCGACCCTCGCACATCACGCAGCCGGGGTTGACGCGGCACGGGCGCGGGACGCAGCCGCTTCGACCGGCCTGGCGGAACACAACGTGTACACGGGTCACACGCGGACACAATTTGCGCTGCGCCATTGAAATGGCGTCGGAACGCGAAAGGCTGAAATCCCCGCGGCGCCCCCCCCCCCCCCCCCCCTCCGGGGCCAAAAAGCAAAATTCATCGTAACTATTATTGCATTTGATCAAAATGTCACATATTGAAAGTTTTTGTCACGTTTTGCTTTACTTGAACGGCCACTGTGCAGCTCCTTCTGGTAGGCCCGGCTTGGCCACCAGGGGGCGGCATGCAGACAAATGAAAATATATCCCTGTGAGTATTAAAGAGTTATTTCTCCAGTTTGTTCCAACAGGCGTTGACACGCGTACCATGGAGCCAGGTCGACTTTTTAGCAAGCCAAAGCAATGTTTGCGACATACTTTTTCATTTGAGAGTAAATTTCGGCCGGGGATGCCAAGAAAGACTTTGAAGTCTCTAATTTGGAACAGATGTTCACAACATTCCCAACCTAAGCGACATTGAATAAAATTGGGGAAACAAACTCCAAAGGCGGGCGGGGTCCCTCCTATCTAAAGGCACCAGCCCACCGTATCGTGCGTGCGTGTTACTTTTCCGGTCAGGTTGGCCACTGTGTTGGGCTGGATGAGTCTCCGCCGCCGCCAGCCAATCAGAGGCCGCGTCCGCGCCGCCACGCACGTGCTGTCCGCCGTCTGCTGATGCTTGGCGTCAACGCACTCCGCCACCCTGCCAGGTCCACATTTTCTCATCACCGCCACCATAATCTTCATCATCTTCATCATCATCCGTACCTGCCGAGAACGCCGTTGACTGGCTGCCCGTTTTGAGCTTTCCGAGGTTCTGCAGCGATATGGTCCACGCGCTCCCAAGACCCATCCTGTAATAAAATTCAAACGACAATCGCTAACATGAGCACGGGAGAGTTTGTGGAGTGAACTTGTGGACGAGCGCACAAATTGAAAACGGGGGGAGAACACACATACAACCAGTTTAATCTTGGTGGTGTCGTTCATCTTCTACTTTCAAAGCCCCAAAATGAAAATATGTCGTCTTTTCTTAAGATGAGTAGTGAAAACAGGCAACGGCCGAGAACAATTTTGCACTGAAATTGTTGAAACTTGGTTTGTCATTCTTTCACCAAAACCTTCCTGAGTTTGTGAGAGAGGCTTTAAAATAACTCAAAAACACCCTCAACTATATCACCCTTATGCCACACAGTGGCCAATTGGCGGTATTGCACATCCTTTACCCACTTCTGCCAATACGGCATGCAAGTGGAATGTGTATTTGCGTTATTTGGGCTACATCTCTAGCGGGCTGCCACCACGAGTCGGCGGCTGAACGGAATCCGCCTCCCCGTGACCCTGCGCCGGCCCCAAAGCGGTCAGAGTAGCCGCCGGAGGTCCGGGAAAATAGCGTGACGGCAGTCAGCCTCAGAGCCGCCCGACGGACGTCGCGGGAGTGAGGAGAGGGAAGAAAAAAAACGTGTTGCCGCGGCTGTTTTGGGCACACGCTTAAGCGGCCACAGAAGCGAGATGTGCCGCTCCATTTCAAAGGAGGGAAAAGCGTCCAGACGGACCGCTGAGGCCGTGCCGCTTCCGTGTTTTTGATTTACAATGCCTGAGATATTTGCAAAAGGGTCTCAGTGCCATACTTGCGGCATCTGCAGGCTAAATTCTTCAACATTGTGAAGCCCGATTTCACAAACACTTTTTTTTTTTTTTTTTTTAAACCATTCACTCGTTCTCCAGCTTGGTAATCATTTTGGATGTTTCAGATGTACATTTTTTGTTTCTGTTTTGGGGTCTTTCTGAATAAAACTTAAGCTGCAAGCATGAATAATGTGTTTTGCTTTATTTCAATGCCAATGTTTACAGCGCCTTTTTTTTTTTTTTTAAACAGTTCATATTTGAATTATTATGCTCGAATATTCTTGTAGCAGTGGCATGAATAAAATCCACAATGCCGTTGTTTTGCCTCAGCACCCGCAGGTTTTGCCGCCGGACGCGAAGAACGCCGAAGCGACGTTACCTGAGTGCTAGCAGGTTCCGTCTTGGATTCTTGAGGACCGAGCCCTCCCAGCTCCACGGATCCCTGCGGACATGACGGAGTGGTCTCTGTCAGCGCGGCCGGCGGCGCACGTCCCTTCCTCGCAAAAACCATTATTGCCACGTCGGCCTTTAAAATGCTTCTGACCTTGTGTAAACTCCACAACGCTTAAGTACTTTTTTTTTTTTTGCATAACAACGAAGAGCCGAGCAGCAAAATTCCCAACAGGGTTTCGGCCCGCGAACAGTTCCGAGGCCGTCCGCTTTGATACTTTGTTAGTTAACCTTTGGACCTTTTGGAAAAGTCAAACCTCCGAACCTTAACAGCAGCTTGTCTAAACCTTTGTGAAAAGTGCTATAGGGTCAAGGCGAGATCAAATTCAAGAGGAGACACGAGTTCAACTCCCCTTTTCCTCACAGACGACGCACATTCATCAGTTGGACAAATACAAAAAAGGTCAGACTCAATTCACTCGCTTCGTTTTGTGCGGATTGGGAAATTTCAGCAAAGGCCGATCCGACCCGATGTTTCGGGAATCGTGCGGAAGACCGACCTTGCTGGCTCGGATCTGCCTGAAGATGTCAGTCTGCTGTCGGATGCGGTACTCCAAGTCCGAGATGTGCGCCTGCAGCCAGTTCCAGTGACTGATGATGGCCGCCCTCTCCAGAGTGTAGCGACTCTCCGCACGCTTCCATCTGATAAGACACACGCACACACAAAAAAAAAAAAAAAAAAAAAAGAATATCATCGTCACCATCTTGTATAGGTGAGCTCGCACCATTGGTCTTGTCAGTATCACAAGGGTGAAGTCTCACACAGTCAAAAAAATGACGTAAAAAAAATGGGGAGGCGAGCCCAAAACTTCACGACAATTTTTTGTTGTTGTTTTTGTTTTAAACTTGAGGAGCGAGCCGTCTCCAACTCTGCCCGCTCCTCTGATACAAACCAACTGCACACATTCATGAACAACAAATAACATGAAATGAAATTGTGAATCATTACAAAATTGACGCAACTCAAGGTCAATTAGTTAAGTTTTTTTAAATTTCCATGATAAAAATAGCTCCAATTTTTGTTCACATCAACCTCCGAAAGGCGACACTTACTATTACTACTTCTTCCCTCTCCGTAAAGCTTCAATTTTGGAAATGAGTTTGCTTCCCCTTCAGCCATCTTGTCCCTTTAATTCCCAAGGAAACTTTCCCGGTTTGACAATTCCCAAACTGTACGGAACGTAAACACTCGTGCCCCGAGATGCCGAGTGAACGGTACGCAAGAGTCCGGACGGGACCGAGGCGTGCCAACAGGGTGTGGGCAGGAAAGAACTGCAGCAGTCATTACATAAATAGGAGGGTGGGGGTGGAGTTATATAACAAGTGTGTTGAGGAACTGAGAAGTCAGCTGAACACATCCAGATGTTTCCAACGGGCTCTCGCAACCATGCCCGACGGATGTAAAACAAGCAGGCCTCCACTTTTTGTAGTCGTCGTCGTCGTCGCCCCCACCCAGCCAGTCCAAACACGTGACAAAATTGCTAAACCTTTCCTTGAAGCTACAAGTCGGGCGCCATTCATTGCTAATGAGCCGCTTTGTCACGGACGAACCAAAAACTAAAAACCTCGTCGCTGAAGACGGCCATCTGGGACACACCGTGGCTCCAAACTACTGAATGCTATAGTGGCCTGTACAGCGACCATCTTGTAGTCCTGCAGCAAGGTTAGCGCGGGGGGGGGGGGAGAGACGCCGCGTGGGCCGTAGCCCCAATGGGACAGGCCGAAAGGAAAACAAAACCCATCAAATTTGGAGACTCTACCACCCCCACAAGTATATTTAACATCCAAACTTCAATTGATATTTCTTTTATTGCCATCCTATCCCTTTGAGTCTGAAGCTACTAAATAGTCCACCATCCGGAGAAAGACTCTTTTGCGGAGACTATCGATTACATCGCCGATCGGCTCGGCGAATTACGCCAACCGGTATAAAAAGCTAATTACAGGCCGCTCAATAATGCCCTTGCATATAGGACAGGATTATCACAAACCACCATAATTAACGATGAGATTATTCCAATTTTTATGTACAAGAACACCTTTACAGCCATCTTTTCACTCATTAAGTGTGCAGCCACGTGTTGTTTACGTGCCAGAGGTTGGACGTTCACCTTGCAATTCCTCCCATCTCAACAAAATGCCACTCAAGTGTTGCCGTAGTTACTACTGAATTGGTCTTAAAAGTAACTAACTTGAAATGAAATAATCAGCAAAGTAACTAAGTCAGAAAAAAAGTAACTTTTTAAGTTACTTTTGCCAGCTGCATCACTTATCCACAGCACAAAAAAAGCATTAGCCTAACCAAAGCAAAGTCACTGAATCACGTCATCACAATGAAGCAATAATTGAAATATTAGTCCTGCTAAAAATCACATGAAATCAGCAACTTTGCGTGAACTTGACACGCCAGCACAATACAGTAAGTTCACAAACAAGCACACCGCCGATTGTGGTCCACAAAAGTGTGCACGGAAATGTGAACGTGAGTGACGAGCACGGATGAAAATGCCCCCCCCCCCCCCCCCCCACAGGAAATTTGATGTGGCGAGCCAGAAATCTTTTCTTACGTGACGTCAGCCATGGACCACGTTCAAACAGCTCAGACTTAAGTTGACTTTTCACTTATGGTAAATATTACTGAAGTGAGTCCATCCGTAACCTCCCTGATCGATTGATTTCTCACACTCCGTATGAATAATCAACCCACAACGCATCGAGTGTTTAACACCAGGAAAACTCTCCTTAAGAGGTAAACAAAAAAAAAAAAAAAACTTTCCTAATGAAAAGATGTGCGGCAACTGCAGCTAAATCCTCACCTACTCATCTTTCTCTCTCCGCAAGTTCTCGACCACTTGGCCTGGCTTATTACTCGTAAACAAGTCTGCAGCGGGTCTTCTGTTTTTAGTTGTTTAAATGTAACAATTTTATTGGAATTGGGTTTGGATTGACTGACTCCACAATTAGCTTGAAGAAAGTGCTGCTAGCGAAAGCTGGCCCCGCTCACCCAACAAAGCACCCCGTTCACTTCAGTCGCCGCAGAGCGCTGCCCGGCGGGGGCTGCTCATCGGTCGGAGATTCAAAAGTGACAAAACTCTTCAACGGCTCCGTTTCTGCTCCCAGGCGAAAACAACAAATCATTTCATAAACAGATTCGGTTTAGTTCAGTTAGTGAAAAGATTTGGTCGCCAGAACATATTGCTCATGAAATAAATGTGGGTGACTGTAAAAGCCTCTTTAAAGTTTGCCTTTATACTCGGGCACAACTCAGTTGTGCAATTTTGAAAATGTGCTGCAGTTCTTTTCCAGGTCACAGGTGTCACTATGGCTGGGATTGGCTAAGACACCACAAGGTGGCGTTTCCGCTGCATTTTGGGGTTATTTCCGGTAGACGGTTTTCACTTTCCTTTCCATAACGAGGAACAAAACACAAACGGCGAGCGTGGAGGAGAGTCTGCTAGAACAAACCGACCTAAATGACCACAATCCGTTCAATTAAAGCGCAAAATTGATCAAGGCGGCGACAACATAGGCGATATTGTGGGTCAGGGAGGAACGCCGAGTACGTCAACACAACACCACCATAACATACCAAACACGACAGATGAATTCCACGGCTTTCTCTTTTTTTTTTGACGTATGGGCGGCAAGTTACGCAAAGGTGTCGCGCGGAGGTCACCTGATGCAATGTGGGTGTATAAAGAGGCCTTCAGACAGGGGTGCCCACACTTTTTTGCCCCAAGATCTACTTTTCAAGCTGCCAATCAACATTTTTTTGTCATGATCCGAGTTTTACTCCAATGAAGCGAATGAGCCACGGAGGGGAGCTGCTGACGGGCCGCCTTAAGGCACTTCCGAATGGTCATCGGTTAAGGTGCAATTCCGTATGACTGGTAAATTTCACTTCCTACTTGGTCCAGTTCCCCACTCATTTTTTTATACCCTCTTAAGAGAAACCACCCAGAGATAGAAAAAAAAACAATTGCAAGGCTAGTTCCGACATACTTAGCCATCTTTGCACAGCTGCAGTTACCTTTCAGTGCACGTGTGTGACGCAACGGTCAAGCCAAGAGGTGGATTTTCTGTCGTCGTCGCGCCTTCTACAATTGCTGCCTTTGCGACCGACACATCGAACACCCCGCGATGTCGACTACACGACTTTTTGACACGTTAAAGTGCGCCGATGTGCAAGTTCATGCGCCAAATTACACCGAGCTTACAGTTTGTCTTAAAGAACTATGATTTCAAAGGAGGGATAGTTACATATATATTATTAAAAGGGGTTTGTTCTGCAGCCGCCCCCCTTTTACATTCCACATTCAAATTCACCTTTTAGCCTCTCTATTCTGATGAATCAGGAATCTTCTCAAACGTCACACTACTATACTCATTTGCTCCACTTTAGTTATTTTAAAAACTTCTCTACATTTCAAATTGTAGTTCTACTTTGTCAGTATTTAACGGCAAATGTGTTTTAATATTTGAAACTCAACTAAATCCTGGATCTCCGTGACTACTGATTTGTAAAGCTTTCCCCACCCCCCAATCATCCGGTGTCAGGGTTGTTGTTGTTGTTATCATCATCATCATCATCCCTCCCCGATGGACCACTCACATTTTGACGTGGCGCTGCTCGACGTCCACCCTGCTCAGCTCCTCCTCTTCGAGATCGGAATCTCCCCCGGAGCTGCTCTCCGTCACATCCGAGTCAAAGGCTTTTTCCACAGAGCGCAGGTTGGCCGAGCCGCTGAGGTACAACCTCTCCAGTTCCAAAGGCACGGTGCCGCTCTTCAGGAAGCGTCCCAGGCCGTCTCTGCTGTTGGCGCTCAAGTGGCGCCCCGTCCTCCAAGGCGCAGCTGGGCCGGCGTGGTCCTTGCGGCCCCCGGCCAACAGGCGGCTCACGGCCGAGTCCAAGAATCCGCCCAGCTGCTGCTGAACGTGGCGCTCCACCTGCTTGGCCTGGACCACCTGCAGGCGCTTACGCAAGCGCCTCAGGCGGCCTTCGATCTCCACCTGCCGGCTGCCGTTGAGGCGCGCGCGCTCCCCCACGCGAGCGTCGACGGCGTCCGAAGACGACGCGCCGGCCTGGCTGCACCCCGGCCTCTCGCGGTCAGTAGCGTGCGACCGCGCCGCCGATTTTGCGCACTCGGCACCGGGGTCCTGGTTACCGTGGGAACAGGGGGATCGCGGCGACAGTTGCGAATTTGGACAAAGTCCCGGGGAATGCTTGCAGTTAAGGGCTCCTCTGGCAGCAACGGGCGCCGGCGTCTCCAGAGCGTGCGAGTGCGCCGGAGGCCTATCCCCGTTCAGCGCCGCCATGGCGCAGCCGGAACCAGGCACTGCGGCCAGCTTCTTGGCCAGGCCATTGACTGGTACCACCGGCTGGCCGCCGCCGTTGGCGCCGCCGCTCATGAGGCTTTTGAGTTGGCCTCCAGAAAGTTCGATGGTGTGCCGCTTCCGCAACAGGAAGTCACCGCCGTTGAGGATTCTGTGACTTTTCAAGACCGACTGTTTGATGAGGACCCCTTGGAGCGTGATGGACTCTTTAGTGGAGGGAACGGGGGTCACATCGGAGCAAAGGTACGAGGCGACCAGGGGCTGGAGCTTCCCCAGGGAGTCGCCTTGGGAGGGCGGCGGCGGCTGCTGCTGCTGCTGATCCTGGTCTCCGCCGCACAAATCGAGAGTACACGAGTCTTCGGGGGCCACCTTACACTTGGGGGGGGCGCTGCCGTGGATGAGGATGTTGCTGGCGTCGGGATGGTTCTCGGTGCTGGCTGGCGACAAGCTCGATGACGGGGCAGCCAGTTTGAAGCGGATGTGGTGAGCTTCGGCTGGGGCGTCGGTAAGAGCGGGCGCCATCGCAGCCATGCAGTGCAGAGGGACTGGCACGGCGGCCTGCTCCACACCCACCGCTTACCGCCCCCCCAGAGGACAGCCTGGGTACGAGAGAGGCGCACACACACACGCACACACACACACACACACACACACACAAGGTCAATACGCGAACGGTTTTCGGTCAAAAGCGTCCTTCAGCCGAGGAGAGAACACGCAAGCGGATCAAAAGGGCACAAACGTTCAAATTATGATTTATAGCACGAGTCCGAGCACTATCCAATTGAATCTATCAGCAATGTTTTGGGGTTTTTTTTTTTTGGGGGGGGTGGGGGTGGTGCCGTTTTAATTTTGACATTTGAGATTCGATTAACCTGATTTGATGTTTTTAAGTTGCATTGGTAAAAGTGAATTAATCCACAACAAAATATCATACTGATATTTTGATTTAGGCAACAACCGTTTCCACCATTACAAGATTAATATAGTCAAAACATCAAAATACCAAAACCATAATTTATTAATTAGGACTCTCCGTACAGTAATGTTGACCCATTTCGGGAAATTCAGACAAATTGATCAGGGTGTAAATTTTTACAGGTTAGCAACTTTTCTACAATATGCTGATTCTGGTTGGATTGGGGACTTCAATTAAGGGGACCTAAACAGTTCCATAAAACATTTATCAATTAGGGAATAAGGAATGAGCGAACGATTGGGAATGCAGTACCTGCGCTGACAATCATTTTCTCCTTCCAGGCTCCCAAAGCGCTAGAATTTTTCCGGTAAACGCCAGTCAAGCAAAATGGCAAACCTGGTTGAAGGGGCCACTTCCACACCAGCACGACAATATATCTCCTGGCCCCTTTGGTTTCATTTGTTACTTTCAATTTTCAGATCAAATATGTCCACCGTTCCGCCGCTGAGAAGAGCTGGAATTTCAAGGGTGGGGTTCTCCAAGTTGACGCGGCAAAATGACCGGGACGTCGCCCGCCTTCAAAAGCTGAACCACGCAATGACCAAAAAATAAACATTATTGGTGAAAAGAACAACACAGTAGCTTATGTTCTTCAGTCAACTGCGGATGAATTTGAGGTGCTGGCCACACCGCGGGTCGGATTTGTCTTCAGGAGGAGTGGAAAAGGACACTTGCAACTTCAAGGACTCATTTGACGCTTCCTGGATCGAGATGGCCACATAAAGCAGGCAGAAGGAAAAAGGAGCAGGCCGGCCTGCTCAACGGGGAGGATTGAGGCCCCGTGACGTCATCGCGTCTCGTCCCCAACGTGGACGCGAAGGAGATGGTGTCAAAGGAGTTGAAAGGTGGGCTCCGTGATGAACACATCCACGCCAAGTGTCACACCGTCACGCCGCGCAGTCGCCGCACTTTGCTTCCAGTGGGCGCCGCTCGCTCACTTACGCCATGTTGGTACTTCCGAAACGCGCATTATGTAATCTGCCTTTCAGCACACAAACACGCTCGTCTTGGTGCTGCTGCTGCTGCGTTCGGTGCGGGCCGAGCGACGTGGAAACCTCCAAACGTCTTGCCGGTGTTTACAAAACGCACGACAACGACAAATGTCACGGAGGCTCCTGCTAACGTTAGCCCCGCTCGCCGCGTTGTTGCTGCTGCTGCTGCTGCTGATGCAACAAACCCGAGCAAAGAAGCCCCCGAAGCCGTCGCAAACCCACCGTCGGCATCGTTCCGACGACCCTCTCGTGAATAGTGACAAACGTTCCGTCGTTCCGCGGCTCCACATCCGCGGGCGCGAGGACGAGGGCGAGCGGGGCTCATTATGCAAGGCGACGGGTTAGGGTTCGGCCCATCGGTACTGGCGTTACGAACGCGCGAGGCGGTTGTGGGAGCATGAAAGCGCGGACAAGTTGGGAGGAGGCAGGCGGGCGGGCAGACGGACGCCAGGCAAGCAGGAAGACGAACACCGCCGAGCTAGCTGCGGCTAACAAAGAAAAAAGGAGGAACCTACCACGTGACAAGCTCGCACTATCCGAGGGAATTCGGCGAACAATTCCCTGCTGCACTCCGCCGCCTGGGTGAGGGGGGGCCGTGTGAGGGGGGGAGAGAAGGGTGAGGGGGCTGGGGGGGGGGGAAGGGCCAAAAAAAAAAAAAAAAAAAAAAAAAAGCGGCTGGAACCAACTCCTAGGCCATTAATTTCTCCGCAAAATACAACCGGGGGCCCGCCTGACGGGGGCCACTCGGCTTCGTTCCGGATTGAGGCAATGGACGAATCAACGAGCTACACCTTGCTCGCCAATTTCAGCACAAGGCCGTCGAACAAGTCCTCCCGGGGACCCGAGCGGGTCAAGTGGAGAGCATCTCGCGGCGACGCTCGGCGAAATTCCCGACTCGCGACGGGCGCAACGCTGTCCGGACGCCCGTTGGACGCTCGTCTTTTTCTCGGCTTTTAGGGAGAGACGCTGAGAAAATGGCGGCCCGCTGCTCGCTCGGCTTTGAGCTGACAAACACACGAGCGCCAGAGTGCGCATGCGCCGACTGCTGCCAGCGGGCGGGCGGGAGAACGCGGGCAATACCGCGGCCCGCCGTTTGGGGCGCCAGAAAAAAACGACACAAAGGCTTCAAAGGTCTTTTTTTTTTGGGGGGGGGGGTTTTTTTTTTTTTTTTTTTTTTAACTTTACAAAAAATACTTAGTTTGGCTGCTTCGTTCATGGACTCAAACACACCTTGAGATGTCGGCACTTTACTACAGCAACAAAAGGAAAAGGACAAAATAGACCACAGGGAGAAGCAAGATATTCCCCATCCATCAGTGCATGAAGGTGTGGGTAAAGGTGACGCCTTGACAAGCCACTGTCCCGATGTAGATAATGCGGTGCACTTTCTTGACCATTTTAATTAGCCTGCTATATTCTTATTCAAATTTGGTTACCCTCCATGAAAACGTGCTACTACCACACCCGCGTGACATCACCAAATCAATGATTTGGATCTTTTGAAATTGCCTGGAACTAGTACACGTCTTTGCTTTGCCTCCCCTCTTTGTGACACTTTTGTCAGAAGCGCGCGAAGAAGTGAAGAACCTTTATCGGCTAGCGTGTGGCGACCATCGGTGACTTTAATCCATTGATACCGGGCGAAAAGACGACTTCTGCCCGCGAGGCGAAGCGGCCGGCCGGGGAGTCAAACGGGGCGCACCGAGCAGCCGTTCGATGTGACACGCCGGTAATGTCGGACACTGGATTTTTTTTTTTTTTTTTTTTTTTAATAGCCAAAATCAGTGTTACAGAAGTGACGGCTCAATGTTCTGCTGATCAGGACTGAGGAGGGAGGAGCTTATCCATGACAGCCAATGAAGCGACTGCGCGTTCAGCGTGTGGAAATGATTGTGACGCAGCGGCTCGACAAATTGCGCCTGATAAAATACAAAAAGCAGCGAGCACAGCGCATGACGATTGTGCGGCGTCACCGCAAGTAGCTCGCGTGCAGTTTGCCTTCGTACTCGAGCGCATCCCAAAGCTATTGGCTGGGATCTACGGGGCGGAGTTTCCTCAGAATTTTGTGGCCGTTTTGACTTTCCTTTCCAGAACGAGGACCAAATGGAGCGAGGTGACCAGACGATACGTTGACGCTGTCAAGTCAATCAGGAAGGGCGAACGTGGAGCCGGGAGGAACCGCGAGGAGCTCATCGCTGCGTGTGGCCAAAATGGACCAATCGCGAGAGAGGACGTCCGCGGGATTCAACGGACCGACCGCGGCACTTTTTAAAGCGTCAGTCATGTGAAGTAAAGAGAAGCCTTCGCGCGTAACACAGCTCAACTGCCTCGCCACAATAATTATGATGAATCGGACTTTTGAGCAGAAATGTTATGAATCAAAGAAAATGCATCGTGAACCCACTCTGAACGCAGCGGGTCGCTAGTAGCAAGCATGCGGCGCGTCTCGTGCTTTTCCTCAGGGTAGCTAAGGCAGTTGAATGACTGACACCCCCTCGGGCGAGACCACCAAGCTTCCCGTTGCCGACAGCGGAACAGCAGCAAAACGTACCTCGGAGTCCATGCTTGGCGGTCGGGTGAAATCTTGGCAGACTTCAAAAGTCTTGACGGAGAAGTCTCAAAGAGCAACCCCCGCGCCACCTGAAGGGAGAGAAACGTTGCGTTATTAAGGCGACGGCATTAAGGCGACATTCACGCAAATTCAACATCATTAAAGTGGCGGGTAACCGCGACCAATCTTGGGCGACACCCGCAACAGGACCGCTTGCAGCCAATAGAAAAAGTTGAAAGCCTTTGGGATTTCAATTTCCACAAAAATCGCTCCTCAAATTGTTGTCTGACGAGGAGTGTCGGCCGCACCAACAATTATGTTTTCACAGCGTAATATGGAAACCGTGCGGAAATGGGGGCGACAAGCCCTCGGGCTGACGAAAGCGGTCGCCGCTTTGACGGCAATAGCGTCGAAAGGAACGCTTCCTGGGAAAAACAAACAGAAACGTCGGCCACACGAATCACAAGGCCAGATGGCAGTTTGCGAAGAGCCGCAAACGTTTTCCGGACCGAGAGGAACCTGGAGCAAAATGGCGGCAAGGCCAAAGTCGGGAGAAAGGAGCACGGCGGAGGTCACGTCACGACTTGGGCCGGCGCCGGGACGGGACCGCTCGTCTTTATTGAAGCTGCCACTCGTGATGCCATTCCGAAGCCTGGAAAAACATTTGGTCTGGAAATTTACAGAAAACCGCATTCAAAATGATCAGGAGAAGTCTTCCGTCCATTTCCGCAGCCGCTTATCCTCACAAGGGTCGCAGGAGTGCGGGAGCCTATCTCAGCCGTCGACGGGCAGGCGCCAGCGTACGCCCTGAACCGGTCGCCGGTTAATCGCAGGGCACACAGAGACAGACAAGACAGTGGCACTCACGTTGGCACCTACGGGCAATTTTGAGTGTCCGATGAATGCATGTTCTTGGGAGAGGAGAGACCGAGAAAGCGACGACATTGGTGGAAGGGTGCTGCCAGGCAAAAGAGAGAAAGACCAAAGAAAAGAGGACAGAGGAACATGCACGAGATAAGCTTGGATGGAAAAAGGGCGACACGCTGTGGCGACCCCGTACGGGACAAGCCCAAAGCAAAAGAAGACCAAGAAGAAGAAGAAGGAGGAGGAGGAAAAAGCCTCAGAAACAAGAACGTCTGGAAAGCATTTCAAATGAAAAACGCAACAGAGAAATGTGAAAAGATGCCCGTTCCAGTACTTTTTGCTCACTTGAAAAGTCGGTGTCCTCATTTAACATCGTGCTGTGAATAAACTCTGAATTTTTATGTCATGTTCATCTTTGGAGCTAAAATCCAAATGTCTTCAATACACCCAGAGGGGACCGCATAGACACACATTTCACCATTTTTTTTTTTTTCAATCTGCAATGAAGATACAACGCCAACATGGTTTTGTGACGAGGGGAGAACAGCGGCCGAGACTCGAACTCAGAACCTCCACACTGCCAGCCGGCAGCGCACGCCACTAGCGTTCCGCGCTGCCCGATGCTAACCCAGTGCCGAAAAGCGACGTGAGGGAAAAAAAAAAAAAAAAAAAAAAAAAGTTGTCCCCGTGTACATTCGTGTCACCGTTGGGTAGTGACAAGCTCCTGTAAGTGGAAGGCAGGACTTCTTGCACAGCGGACGCGTTTGCTAATATTTTTTTCATAATTTGATATTTTCGTCAAGCGTTGAAGAGTCTAGCGGCGAAGCTAACGCGAATGCTACTAAGCTAGCCCGCAGCCAATTGTCACGAATTCCCGATTGAAAAGTCAGTTAAAAATGTCAGCCTCGCTCCGAGCACACAATTAAAGTGGCTAGCAAATGTGTCTTTGGGTCTTCGCGAGAGCGGAGTTGGTCGAGTTCTGGCAAAAAAAAAAGAAAGAAAGGAAAAAAAAAAAAGCAAATAAAATTGTTCCCTACCTGCTCGGGCTGTTACTACTCCTTTACGAGCGCTAACGACCCTCCGCGCTCTTATTGGTCCCTGCCAACGTTTCACGGCTTCCCATTGGCTCACGCGGCTGTCAATCTGTTCAAATGCTCCGTACAGCGGAAATGTGGACGAAAGTTGGGAGCAGCAAACTTAAAAGGATGCCAAAATACGAAAGGATACGTGTCAAATGCTTTTCCAGAATCGGTAGGAGATGAAGAAATTCACTTGTACCGTCGGGAAGACGCTGCGGATGAGCCAGCTAATCTAGTGTCACTAAGCGCAATATCTGATGTTATATTTGCCACTTGACTGTTAAAAACAAACAAACAAACAAAGACTTCTCATTTGGTTTCCGGCCTTGTTGTTGTTGTTAAGCGTCAGAAGACAACGCACGTCGTAGCATGCATGCACATGGACAGAAATAGCGCGTCGCTTGTGTTTGACAAAATGCAACTTTTCTCTCTAGCAGCTGTGATGCATGGTCGACTTTTTTGGAAGGAATGTTGAACAGCCAGCAGGTCGTCCTCGTCCACAAGTCCGACGTCATCCGTGCGTGGGTCCCGCATCCTTCATCTTCAGCCGTCGTTTGTCGGGATGCGACAAGTAGCGCTTGAAAAAAAACCAAACCATTTGGGCTATTTTGCCAACATTGACATACAGCAGCGTAGGTGTTCCCGTCTCTTAGCTTAGGAAATCTCATCAGTTAACACTGGGCTTGAATATGGGAAAGTCAAAACAAAACCAAAAAAAAACTCCAACAATGTAAATCAGGATTCCTTTCAAATGTGTTGCACGTCAGAGGTAAATCCAAACTATAGCAATGTATCTTTGAAAAGAAATAGTTCCAAAAGATTCAGCCATTATCTAAGACGCTTATCCTCACAAGGGTCACTAACCCGGCTAGCTTTGGGCCAAAGACAGACTGGCTTTCGTCACTGAGCGGGAATCGAACACACTCTGCCTGCGCCGAAGTCAGCCGCGTGTGCAACTGCACCGTCGGCGACTGTGTGTGAAAAATACTTGCGTTCGAATCCAGTGCAACTGAAGTGTCATTGGGCAGTGGTTGTTTCACGTCCCACTGGAGGGAGCTCACGTACCACCAGTGGTATTCGTAGCAGCCTTTTCGGACTGGCCCGCGCCATCTTTTTTTTTTTACTTTATCGCTCACTTCACCGCATGAATAATCAGAAT
The DNA here is from genome assembly GCF_019802595.1 of Syngnathoides biaculeatus. Classification (NCBI taxonomy): domain Eukaryota; kingdom Metazoa; phylum Chordata; class Actinopteri; order Syngnathiformes; family Syngnathidae; genus Syngnathoides; species Syngnathoides biaculeatus. The sequence goes on along the minus strand of NC_084661.1, from coordinate 18,593,434 downwards.
CATTTGGATTTGTCAGCCGTCGATGTTGTCAAAAAGTGTCAGCAAACAAGACAGGAGGACGCTTCCATGGCAACACAAGCACGGATGTCGTCACGTACACGTGGACCAGCACGTTTGACCTTGAAGAAAATAACATAAAAGTCTCGTTATTGCGGCGGAGAACATAAAGAAAGAATTGTGGCGACCCGAAACAGGACAACTTTAGTCCCATTTGACTTTGGTGAGACAAATATGGCGAAGAATTAGGAAAGTGGACACAAAAGTTGGAACATTAAGCAATATGGAAAACAAATGTTCAATCAATACTATATGTGCGTACTATACTTGTGGTTGGCGCTCCCATTCACACCAACGGGCAATTTGGAGTCGTCAATGAACCTAGCGAGCAAGTTTTTGGGACTTGAACCCGCAACCTCACGTGTTCTTGCATTTCAATGCAAGCGCTCGACATACTGGATGTATTATAAGTCCTGAAGTCAGCCGGGAGAGGCGCCTTGTGAGGATAAGCGCCTTGAAAAATGGGCATGGACTACAACGCGGCTCATCGGTGAAGCGGGCGAGCGACACTAGATGGCGATATTGCACAGCTTGGGTAAAAAAATAAAATGAAAAAAAAAAAAAAAAGCAGCAGTGAACCCGGCCTGGCTGGCGACTGCGTGCCTTCGCGTTGTCTTTGATTTCCATATCTTGTCCATCACGTCATCGGGACACCCCCCCTCCCCCCTCCCCCCAATCACAACGTCTGCAGGACTGGTTGTGCCGGATCCGGTTTTGACCCGATTTAAATCCCTTTTGAAAGAAGCAACGGCGGTCAGGGCGAGCAATTGGACACTTTTCACAAGCAGCAACTTCATTTACTATCGAGCATCCGTCCCGCTTATCCCCACAAGGGTCACGGGAGTCCCGCAGCCTGTCCCAGTCTTTGTTCTCTGAAATTGTAATCAATCAGTATTTAGTTCATTTCATAGCATTTGTTTCGGCTGCACTTGTGTGGTTGTTGATGGTTTTTTGTTTTTTTTTTGAAATGAGTCCTCGCTCAACGAGCAAGCGACTGCGAAGTGCTCCACACGATCGGAGTACCGCAATCTTGCCCTTTGGGAGCAATATTGATGCCTTGCTTTGGCCGCCGTGCGAGCGCGCGGTGCTATTTTGAGGCGGATGACGTGCGCTGAGGTAGCAAATGCGGCAGCAGCTGTGTCGTCGCTGATGAGGATGAGGATGATGAATCCTCCCGACCTCTAAAATCAAGCTGGGGGGAGCGGGGGGATCCTCGCGGGAGGTCACCCCCAGTCGAATAATTAGCGACCGCAGGGAGGCGAGGTTAGTCCACGTGTTGCCCCCGCCTGCAGACTTCTGGGAATCGAACATGCATTTAATTACGCCCCAGTGGGAACGGATCCCCCCCCCCCCCACCCACGTGGACGCCGGCGACAAACGCCGCTGTCATGTGGCACATGTGGTGCGCGTGCGCGTGCGCGTTTTGACAGGAAGTCCGAGGCCATAAATAGAGCAGACTTGTTTATTTGTTTGGAGTCAAAGCTCCACGCGCACTTTATTAGTCAGGAGGAAAATTGTCAAGCCGGGAGACGACATGAACCTTTTCCCGTTTGTTTGGTGCCAACAAGTTGCTTGGTAGCCTCGGTGAACATTCACATTATTTCAGCGGAATACATATTCATTTCCATCAGCTTGGATGCTGCCTACAAAAAAAAAAAAAGGAATTGACACCTGCATCGTTATTTTGGAATCATTAATAATAAACCCATAACATGATGAAATATGAATCAATCATCCAAAATGGGCCGGTCGCATTAAACGTGGAAAAGTCTCACGTCGACCGACCGACAAACGTGCGCAAATTCGACGACGACGCCAAGTATGGCAACCGGAAGCGGGAACCTTCCATTCCAAAACAAACAAACACAAGTCTCAAGATGTTAGTTTTCACAAATCAACGTTATTTTCGTGTGCCGGCCTTTTCAAAACGTCAAACTAACAGATTGTTTGGAAAAAAAAAAAAAAAAAAAAAAAGGTCACGTTTGACACTACGGCGGAATGACGCATGATCAGAGACAGCCAATCGCGTCGTTGGCTTTATGGAATATTTTTGTAGATGGAAAATGATCACGGGAATGTCCAAGAGCAATTATCTTCCCCCACTACCGTAATGATTTCACGGAATGGGCTTCGGGTGGACACGCGCCGGACCCCCTGACGGTCCCCAGTTCGCTTTTTTCGTGACACGTGAGAGTCAAACCTTCTCTTCGGTTTTTCTTTGGACCCAAAGGGAACGCCGTACGCGGCGGTCGCAAGCGCACCCTTTTTGTACGCGGCGAGCCCAACGCCGCGCGTTCCGAACGTGCCAAAGTATTCCACGTGGCGTATTGGGTGAGTCGCTGCGGGTCCGCCCCGACCAATCTCGCGAGCGTTGCGAAAAAAATGTTCAGGTGGTCTCCCGGAGTTCATAGGAAAATGTCAAGAAGCCAAATAAATAACAATAAATACAACAAACACCAACTAGAACACAAGACGCCAGCGTCGATGACATCACACACTCGACGCCAAACGTGACAACAAAATCAGCAGGACGGGACAAGAACGCCACAGGACGAAAGCGGCGCCGTACGGAACGTCGTCCGAGCCTTTATTCCGTAGATGTGACGTATCTGAGCAGCCGTTACTCAAATACTCAAAGCTAGGAAGTCCAATTCCTGACGACCTGACCCGAGAGCAAAAATATGTCTTGCTGTGTCTGTGTTGATGACACGCACAAAACACTTGGACGCGGGGAGCGACGCCGACGCCGGACAATTTTCCGTGCCGCGAGATCCCAAACGCGGGACGGGAAAAGGATTTTGGAAGAAAGCGCGGAATGTGTTGAAAGTTTCCGGAAAGACGGCGAGTCCCGGCGGGAAGATGGCAGACGTTGGACATCCGAAGCCAGCGAGTCGCGTTCATCAAAGCGACGTGGACTGTTTGATGCTGTGGAAGCTGACCCGCGAGGGCGACGTGGGGATGGACACGGCCTGGGTCATCCGGGCCCGGACGGAGTGCTGCTCCTGCCAGCGGTGGAAGCGCTTCCTGGCGGCCGAGCGCACCTGAAGGCCACACGCGCGCGCCTCTTAGCTCAAAAACGCAAAGGACGTGCGCGCGCGGATCCGTCTTTGTGACACGTTTGCGCCGCCCAGGTGTGGGAGGCGGTGACCACGGCAACCGTACCCTACATCACGGGGACGCCAATTGGAAACGGCCGGATCAGAATTTGCGTCGTTTTCCGTGCGCCGACACGAAACGGCTATCCTCGTCGCCGTGGTGACCGCGTCATCCAAGGAGTGCAATGGAGTGTCCCGCGCATGCGTGTAGCGTGTTGTGTCATGCGTGTCTGTGTGACGTGCATTTTGTAGGGCGTGTATTTGCCTTGTGCGCATGCTAAGTGTGTGTGGGGGGGCGCGTGTCCGTCCCGCTTTGTGCGACAACATCCATTTGGCAAAGGAGGCGGGGCTTAGCTCACCTACCTCACTGTTCAGGAAGCAGTAAAAGACGGAAACGAAGAACCCCTGGCGGGACAGACACAAAAAAAGTTGAGCCAGAAAGCGGCAGAGCGTCCTGGAACGCCGTCCGGAAGCGGTCCCACCTGGAAGGATTCCAGGAAGGAGTTGAAGTAGATGAAGACCAGCTGCGAGATCTCGTCCTCGCCGGGGTTGACGAAGAACAGCATGTAGGTGATGCCCAGAAGGGGGAGGAGCACCAAGGTGGCCTTCACCGCTTTCCTGGACGCACCAACGGACAGTGAGCGGTCGCGGCCCGCCCCCTTTCGGGCCACCCTCCTACCTGTACTGGATGGTCTCGGAGGTGGTGGACGCCCGCAGTTTGGTCATCAGGATCCTGACGATGTTGAAGAGGAAGATGAAGTTGATCTGAAAGACGAGCACACGCTGCAAATATTCCGCCGGCGGTCGGAGCGCCCGCGTGGGCTCTGCCGAGGATTGCGACGGCGCGTCGCGGTTAGCGGGAGGCGACTCGTGTCTTTGGCGCGGTTCCGCCGCCGCCTTCTGGAAAGCTGCGTGATTTTCTGCGCGGCGTTACCACCGTTGGCCTTTTGTTGGGTTTGCGTTCTTCCCGTGACGCCGGGACTCGCTCTTTGGGTTTTCGCCCCCCCGCCTGAAGTTATCCCACATTGGGTCTGTTTGCATTTTGCTGTCGGCTTTTGGGCAACTCGCGTCCTCGTTGCGGTCTGTGCCCCCCCCGCCCCCCTTCCCTTTTAGAGAAAGTGTGTAACTCGGGCCCACCCCGAGGGAGTAAAACGGCAAAACTCGGCCGTTCTCCTCGCGAGTAAAATCATCTTTTTGCCTTCCTTGTTCATTGTTGAAATGTTTCCGCTTGAGCGAAGCCGACACTCGCGTCGGCCAATCGGCTGTCTTTCAATCTGCGCCCCCCCCCCTTCCCTTTTAGAGAAAGTGTGTAACTCGGGCCCACCCCGAGGGAGTAAAACGGCAAAACTCGGCCGTTCTCCTCGCGAGTAAAATCATCTTTTTGCCTTCCTTGTTCATTGTTGAAATGTTTCCGCTTGAGCGAAGCCGACACTCGCGTCGGCCAATCGGCTGTCTTTCAATCTGCGCCCCCCCCCTTCCCTTTTAGAGAAAGTGTGTAACTCGGGCCCACCCCGAGGGAGTAAAACGGCACAACTCGGCCGTTCTCCTCGCGAGTAAAATCATCTTTTTGCCTTCCTTGTTCATTGTTGAAATGTTTCCGCTTGAGCGAAACCGACACTCGCGTCGGCCAATCGGCTGTCTTTCAATCTGCGTCAGTGACACTTTGTGATTTTTGGAATATTCACGTATTAGATTTTTTTTGTAATCTTCTTCTTGTACCTTTTTTTCCAGCCCTATGTTAGTTAGCGCATCAGAACGCCATTTATTGACTTCTTTGGATATTGACTTGACTTCATTTTGGCACCGTTGCGCAAAGCGTCACCGGGTAGAACCGGAAGTCGGCCCGCCGAACCACGACAAGGTTTTTCAAAAGCAACTCACCACCAGAACCAGAATCATGGGACCCTGGTAGATGTAGTCCGTGTAGATGCCCGCTCGCTTCCCGAACCAGCACCTGGCCACAGGACAGGCGGGACGCGCGTCACCATGGCAACCTCGCTACGCGGCATCCCGGCTGGCTATTGGTTGCTTTCCAGGAAATGGCGAGCCGCTACCTTGACTTGCACGACAAGCAAGTTTGGTTTAACTTGTGCACGATTTGTGGTGGAATAGCAGAAATACCCAGAAAATACATTGTTTACCCTCCTTCCAAAAAAATCAATAAGCAGGAAAAAAAAAAAAAAAACACCAAAAGGGAGAAAAAAATGTGCAGGTGCCGCATTGCAAACATGTGGGAAGAGTCGTCGTCCCCCCCCCCCCACTCCTCCCATTTAGATCAACTGAACACAATTTTCTACAATGAAAATGAAGCCCACTAAAGTACCGTTCCAGTCACTCGGTTTGCGTGCCTTTAAGGGGCGTGGCCCGGCGAGTGACTCGGGTCCCTGCCAGCGGCCCCATTTTATCGTGACCAGTTTGAGGATGCGTGGGCGCGGTCGACGGTAGCTGTGTGTGCTTCTCCTCGCCCACATTTGAATTCTTTTTTTTTTAACCGGGTCAGCTCGTCTCGTGTCGTCACGCAAAAGCAAAACGCGGCGGCTCGTAACTGGAAATATTGCCAAGTGGCTGCGTGCCCGCGTCGGTGAAAGTGCAACTGACTTCTCGTTGTCGTAGTAGAGCTTCCCGACGGCCCAGGCCACGATGATGGGGAGGGGGATACCTAGAGGGTCGGAGAAACACACCTTCATTATTGCCACCGCACACGTGTCAAGAAAACAAAATCCTAGCTAGTTACAATAAAAGATGCAGATTTGCGCTCTATGACGAGTGGTAGCGCGTACACACGTTTGACTTTTTGAAACATTTTGGCGGCAGCGTCACTTCAACATGTGCCGGTGACTCTCGGAGAAAGAAAACCGTTTGTCAGTCGACGCGAACGTCATCATTGGGGCACATTTGTGCGGAATTCCAGCAAACGTTGAAGGGCGAGCGTCCGTCGGCTAGGACGGATGCGAGGTTACGCTAAGCTAAGCCCAGGTGACGACTCGCGGGCGGCGTGAGCGAGCCCTCGCTCCGTGCGCGTACACCATCCGATGCAGATAAACATCCACTTGCGCAGTTTGTCCGTGGAGTACGTGAGCACGATGGCCGTGTGCAGGTAGCAGCCTTCGCCGAACATCCAGAAGAAGTTGGTGGAGTGGAAATAGTTAAAGGAAGCCGTCACCAGGCGGCACCACACCTTCAAAAGAAAAGCGCTCGCCGTGAATGCTTTGAGGCGCGCGGACGTTTGGCCCGCCGGCCGCCGGCCGCCCGCTCACCACGTTGCTCTCGTGCACTTGCGGACTCATGGTGAGCTGCACCACGAACCACGTGGCGTTCCTCAGGATGAAGGCGCCGATCAGGTTCCAGTGGATGATGTTCCTCAGGCAGCGGATGCTCCTGCCGCACCGCGAGCAAACAAACAAACAAACAAACAAACAAACAAAGGCTCAGGACTCGGACTCTGGAGGGAGGCCTCGCTCCTCCTCTTCCTCATTTGCATTTTTCACAGATGTTCCCCATTTGGAGCCTCCGTACGTAGAAATACTTCATTTCTTCCAGCCCATTTTTGGTGTGGTTTTTGCGACGCGAGTCTGCAGTAACTTTTGTCCAGCTCGCGACCCAGCGGAAACTCGTAGCATGAAAGGAAACCTGAAGCCGACGTCACCTTTCCGTAATTTGTCCCCTTTCGAGACGGACGACGAGCGAGCTTTGTTTTCCTCCAGCGCATCAGGAACGCCGTCGTTGCGAAACCATTGAAAGTATTTTCCGGAACTATCCAGGTCAAGCTAACGCAAACGTGCATTCGGTCACCTCCGACGAAGCTAACGCGCTAACGTGGTTTCGGATTCAAACGGGGAACTTTCAACTGCGGGGCAGGCACTAGGACGAGGACAAATTCATTTGGAATGTCGTGACCTTCGGCTATTTGGTGGCTCTTTTGCAGCATTTTGTCGAGCCCCCCCCGAGGGTCGCACCTCGCCCCCAACACGACTTGTGCATAAAGCCGCTCCTGCCGAGTCTTTTTCTCCTTCGCGCTTTTCGCTTTTCGCACTCTCGGGGCCACGAGGTCTGCAAGTCGTCCTCCCCCCACATTTCTGCCTGCGTGCCTTGACGCTGGTTGCCCCCCCCCCCCCCCCCAGTGGCATCAAAGTGTTCCGATTGTCTTTTCATATTCTCCCCGCATGCGTCCGTGTGTCCTACTTGGCGTTCCGTGACCAAACGCTTTGGAATAAGAGACGGGATGGGGGTGGGGGGGGGTGGGGGGGGGGGGCTCACGCTGCTTACCTCAAACACAGGAAGAGGAAGAAGGCCACCAGCAGCGCCAGCATGGAGACGGCGTGACCCAGGAAGTTGATGATCACCGCCATCTGGTAGTGCATCTTGCCCTTCTTCTGCAAAGCATCGTCATCGTCACTTTGGGATCTTTCTCACCAATCGTCATTTTGATTATTATTATTATCCCGATTACGATATTTGCCACACGAACTGATTAATCGGACAGTTCATTAAAACATATCGTTATCTGAGCCGCTTATCCTCACAAGGGTCACGGGAGCTACGATCGGGCAGGAGGCGCGGAACACCCTCAACCGGTCGCACTCACGATCGCACCGCGGCGCAATTTGGAGTTTTGGGGGTGTGCGAGGAAAGCGGAGTAAAACCACGCAGCCACCGTGGGGAGAACATGCAAACGCCACACGGGCGGGATTTCAACTCTGGGCCACACGTCTTTTTCAAATAATTTATGTACCGTATGTGTGTACATATATATATTAAAAGGTTGCTACCAATTACCCATGATTTTTGCATTTTTTTCGTTTGTTTTGCTACAATCAGCCAATTAATCAGTGCAACCTTAATCATCAAGATTGTGATTATTCTTCACGTTGACCCAGACGGAGTCGGACTCACCTCCTGGTGCAAGATGGCCGTGCACATGGAGTAGTTGCCCTTGGCCGCCCACGTTCCGTTGGCAAGGCACGTCCTGTACACACTGTCTACACGCACACACGTGGACATGGAAACATCGGCATCAAATGGGCGCGAACTTTCGATTCCGTTGAGCGACGGGCAAACCTTCAAAGTTTCAGTTCCCGAGCACGCAAACACGGAAGGGACCATTTTGGGACTCGCAAACGTTTTCACCCACAAAACTTTTCTTTTCAATTTACACACAACCGTCCGTCATCACCATGTGCCAAATTCCCCAAAATGAGAACGCGGGTGCGCTCGTCGGTCAACGTTTGCCTTTTCCCTCCGCTGAATCGGCAAAATGAAAATGCAAAAATCAAGTTCACGGCCGACTGTCGGACGTTACGACGTTAAAATCTACATACTTACAAAGTGGCGCCTTTACAAGTCAATCACGAAATGGGGAAAGGTCGCCACGGGCGGGGCCACGTGGCTGCGGAGTCGCGGAGGCCGGCCCCGAACGCCGACCCCGACCCCGACCCTGACCCGCCACCTTCCGGACTCGGAAGCTACGCGCCAGACTCCTCTGCGGCGACTTTCTTCGACAAAAATGGAGGTTTTATGTACGTTGGTGGAGCTACAGACACACACGACCCAAAAGAATACGCAACAAATAAAAAGGAGGAAAGTGCTTGTCCGAATGATGAGGCGGCGATTCACAGCTCTGACTCGATTTTCATGATGCCGCGCAGTGAAGGATTCCGTGACTCGATTCACCAAAGTCATTTGAATCCCCGCATGATTCCGTGCGCCGACTTCATTGGATGACGGATTCGGGCGACGGCGTCCCCCCGCGGCCCCTCCCTCTCGTGACTCCGTTCAATCCGCGGGCCCGCCGGCCAGTAGCGAGTCGGCGCGGCGTCTCCGTGCAAATGAGCGGAGCCGCGCCAAAAGACAGCGGCGGGCGCCGACGCGCCAACGTGCTGGCGGGCTAAAAATAGCCGAAGGGGGGAAATGTCATCTCACGTGAAGATTAGCCGCGTCGCGCTCAAGTCCCCGAAGCCCGACTCGTTTGAGATTCTCCGTCAGCAAGTGCGGGCGAGCGAGCGCTCTGCCAGCACCTGCCTCATATTTCAGCAGCGGCGGTGGCGAGCGGGCGCTAAATCCTCAAGCGGGCCGCGCGACCGACGTCGGCCGTTCTTCCTCTCTGCTAATTAGGTTTCCGGGGAAAGGATTTCGGCGCCTTAGTGGGATTGACGTGCTGGGTAACCGTGGCAACCCAAGAGCGCACAAGCGACCCCACTCACGCAAACCTGAAAACAAACAATCGACGGCGACCCGGTCTCCCGGTTCTACGCAGTTTGCGCGGTCGCTTTCTTGGCGCCTGGCTCGTATCAAAAAGTTGATGCGGGGACTTCCCTGAAGAATTTCGACTGGACGTGGCGGTGACCAAAGTTTTGAACGTAAAACCCCGTCGACGCCACGCGGCCTCCCCTCGATGCGGTCGACCCGTCTTACCGCTTCATTGACGGAAGGGCGCCGATCTCGACGATCGGATCCGCCGTCTCCACGGCGTTTTCCTGCGCCGCGTGTGGACACGCGACTACGGGGGCCGGGGGCCGTTGCAGATGAAGTACAGCTACAATTTGCAGTACTTTGGACGCGGACCGCTGAGACCTTTCCCATTCCCTGCCACGTTTGCGTTGGCCGGATCACAAGGTTCAATTCCCACCAAAGGGCGCGAGTGCGTGTACGCTGCATGCCGGTCGAGAGGTTCGGTGGTCAGGAAACGATGACAAAAATAGGCGGAATGAGGGAAGTGAAAGTGGGGGTGGGGGGTGGGGGGGGGGCGGATATCCAGCAAATTGCCTCTGGAGACCAGCGCGGGGGGGTCGGACGGACGGACGACACACACACAGCACCACTGGCAGCTGTCGCGTGCAGCCCGGACCCCCACCCAGAAGTCATTTGCTAGCACACGTTAGGGCCGTTCACAAAAAAATGTCTGAATATTCTCAAAGGAAACTTTAGGAAAAAAACATCATTTTTGAAATACGCTTGGAGAACGTTTGCTTTCAGTCATGGGCGTCGTCCTCCAAGGAGGATCTCGCAGACCAAAGAAGAAGGAAAAAAGTCAATGGAATGAAAATATGAGCAAGGAGCAAAGAAACAAAGAAAAGACATTTAAGACCACCGCCGGTTGGGCTCTAATTTTGGAAATCGGGCCCGTTTCCAGCAGCGGGATGATTCGTGGATCATATTCAGCCGTACAATGGGGGGGGGGGGGGGGGTTATTTTTAGAAGGGAAGACTTTATCGGGGATCAGGTCTCCTCGTCCTCGTCATTCTTCTTCTTCTCATTTGCACTTTGGCCACTTTTGTTGTTCAAGGTCATCCCAGTGACCCTTTGACCTTTTGATGAAAATGTTTCCACGACAACGGGAATGGAGGAAAAAAAAAGCCCCAAACTCCCGACCGAATATTCCCACGGGGAAAATCCCGACGACAACACATTCCAACTTTCAGAACCGGAAACGTCCGCCCATTTGCGCGCTCGCTCGCTTCCGAGTGACGACGAGCGAGCGACGTGGCTAACGTGACAAAAGTTGACAGCGGCGCCTTGAAAAAAAGATGGCAAAGGGAGTCTTGTGACCTGGCTGCTGCGCTCATTAAATATTTACCACCGATGAATAATTAAACGGTGTTTAAAATAGAGCACGAAAGGATACTTTACAAGCAATAACATCCACAGGGCAGCTATCAATATCACTTTTGGCATCCTAAGACAAATATGATTGGCCGCGCTTGAGAACGAGCTAACATCCCATATTAATCGCGCAAGTCGACGTGCTAAGATGTTCGCCAAGCTGCTATAAAATGCCAACGCACAATCTTTCAACAATTTTGTCAACACGCTGGCGCACGACGTTGGCTACACTCGAGGACGTCCCAGGAAATGGAAAGCGGGAGCTGATTCTGATTCTGATTCACCATGAACATTGGCCACACCCCACAACAAGCTGACATCCGCCGTTGGGGGGTCACACATCGAGACAATGGTGCAGCTTTTTGTCCCAAATGTTCCAAACCCTCCAACCCCAAAGTCGGCTAGGAGTTGGCCAAAAGGCTCAGGAATACCCACAATTCCTAGCGCTGATGTTCGAAACGCCGACTGAATGCCGTTCTTGTATCTGCGCCTGCCTGTGGTTCTTGTTACTGCGTCCATGAGCTAGCGGTGAAAAACGCAGACGGCGGCTTTATTTTGACGCGGACGAGGCACTCGCGGGGGGTGTCATGACTTGGATCGACCTTCTCCTGCCACACTTAAATCAATTAGCCCACAAATTTGGACTGCAAACGTGCGTGAAGCAAATCTGCCATGTAGTGCAGGAGCGGCCATTACTGCCACATTAGCCACGCGTTGCAGGTGCTAATGGAAATCATATCAGCCCCCCCTCCCCGTTAGCCGTTAGCCTCCTCCGATTTGATGAGATTGACGTTGACGTTTTTCTAAAATGTCAGCGCGAGGCGAGGAAATAGCGACGCCTATGCTAATTATCGGCCTTGTTTGTGCGCTCATCTGACAACTTTGGTGACGCCTTCAGCGGTAAAACAACAACTATGACAAAAAAAATGAAATTGTCACAAAGTGAAGTGATGACATCATCACGTAAGCCTCCATGTTTATGTATCCCTTTTTTTTTTTTTTTTCCTGTGCATTCAAATTAGAACGTTCACGCCGGAGCCCTCAGGAGCGACTCTCCTCCATTTTGGATTCTTCTTTTGTCCGCCGCCAGCGGCGAGATGGCCCATTCGGTCCACGCGGATGCGCGCAAAGTGTGCGTTGCTGCGTCGACGGCACGCGCTTTGCGAATACTTTTTGTGGCGCGTACGGACGGCACGTAGATTTCGGGTCAAGGGTCGGCGTGGCCGCCGTGTCGCTGTTGAGCGAACGCGTGTGCGGACGGCGTCCTTACTGGTGGTGTTGTATCTGACGCCGTAGAACGTCTCAGGACAGGGTCTGGCCACCACCCGGGCGGCGGGGCTGCGAGGCCAGCAGGTGCCGATGCCGTCCAGGGCCGCCTCGCAGTAGGCGTCCGCCGCGCCTGCCGCACGACACGACACACAAACGAACAAACAGGAAGTGGCGTTGGCCGGCTTTCGCGCGCGCTTCCCGCGAGCTAGGACGTCGCTCCCTCACCGCTGCGCTGGACGCTGGCGTTGGTCTGCGTCTGCGTCTCGTTCCAAGAGGACGGCGGCGATTGCACTGAAACCACAAACGGCAGGGAAGCTGTCCTGGCATCCACGTTAGCTAGCAAGACAAGCGAGTGCGCCGGTGGAACGGCGTCTTCCCTTTCTACTTTTAGTTTGACTTTTGGACCAATAGTACGCAGTGACACCTTGGTAACGAACCGCAGCTCTGTTCTAGTAACACCGGTAGGCACGGATCACGGGACTAGTGGCCTCTTAGATGATACATCACCAAATTGCCCACTGCTACTCTGTAATTGTGCTACTAGCGTGCACAAAAGTGGGAAAAAACATTGCCGATAAGACGTAGTCACGCGTTCTGTACTAGTGTCTTTTAGTCCTTTTACTTGTGTGCTTAAATGTGTTACTAAGAATACCGAGGGCCAAGAGCACACTAGTACATGCGCCTTAAGCTGGATATCAAGAAATGTGAATAAATGTTCAAACAGCTTTCCGGGACGTGTGTGTTTGTGTGTGTTTAAGGGCAACGGTAAGCGGTGGTGACAGGGGTCCCGCGGCGGCCACGCAAGCGCCAGTACGCCAAACGTGAACGTGTCCTCGGGCTTTGCTGTTCTTGCTCTGACAAGCCGGGAGCTTTTGGAGGAGCGCGGGGAGCAGACCCGGGTGGGGGGGTGGGGGGGGGACGCCGCCCGCTTGCTAAACTTAAACACTCCTTGAGACGTCCAAAGCAATTTTCAGCAAGACGCCAGATCGGGTGCTCGTTAGCGCCGTCGATACATGAATGATGTCGCCGACTAAATCTTTCATTTATTCATGAATGAATGACGATGAGCCAATTCGTCACCCGTGCCACGAAGCCGTTCATCGATGAGCGTCATCGGCCAACCTTCTCCAAGTAAACGTGGGCAGCTTTGGACGCGTCTCGTTGAAATTCGCACAAGCGGGACTTTGCGGTGCACGCGCTCACACGTCCGGGAGGCGCCGGACACGCCTCAAGCTGAGCCGCAGGAGCAGAATTTTTGCTGCTTTCGGCACAAATCAAACGATGCCGGATGTGCGCGCAGGAGCAACGACAAGTAAAGCTGCGGGCCCGTCCGTCGGGTCGCGTTGGCTTCCTGCACCCGCTCGTGTTGACGACTTACGCGAGGCGTTGGCGCCCGTGACGAGGGCGGCGTCGCATGTCAAATCAGCCCGAGAGGACGGCGGCAGGAAGACCAGGAGGGCGGAGCACATCTGCGGAAACACGGAAAGGTTACGTCGGCGTTGCGGTTCCAGTCGCCATCTCAAACATCATCACAAGCGCTGAGCGACGTTTGCGAACTCATCCATTTTCTTTTTTTTTTTTTTTTTGGTCCAATCAGATTTCGTTCTCACCCGCCAGATCCGATTAATCGGCTGACCAATTTGACCAAATGGCAATTTTTATTATTTAACCTTTTTTTTCCCCCTACGCATTAACACAAAACAACATGAAGACAGATAAAGACCCCCCCCACCACCAAAAAAAAAAAAAAAAAACTTTTCCCCTTGTGGAGACCTTTAGCAAATACAAAAGAAAGTGTTGTCAAACATCTGCCCGTAATTCATATCTTTGACGTAATTTTATTCATGATACTTTATATATAATTTTTTTTTTTTTTTTTTTTAAATCAATTCAGCTGATAGATCAGGTGTTGCAATTTCATTTTGCCAAAAATCCCAACGGCTTGTCCCGGCCCAACATTCTTTGCGATGCTTCTTGAACCAATCACATTTCAAATGCGTCCGTCCTCTGATTGGTCGCTCAAAACAAAAGACGTCTGTCGCGATCAACACGTGAATGCTTTTAATAATCAGATATCGATTCCGCGGTTGATTTTCTGGATTACGGTTGACGCACGCAGTCCGGCGGCACGCCCGATCGTTTTGGTTTTGCAGGACTTTGACTAACTGCGTGACGGACTTGCCGGCAAATACGTGACCACCCGCGATGACATCATCACGTGATGGGCGTGTTTGTCCTCTAAACACGCGAGGATGTGGCGGGAACGCTAGCGCCCGGCGCCACGCGTACCTGACGTGTCACATTACGCCTGACGTGGCTTTCGTTCACTTTGATCTCAGATTACTTGGGCGGCGCCCCCGAACGTCATCGCGACGACTTCGGCCAGAAAATGACCAGAAAATCCCAAGCGCGACATCTCAACAATAGATCCCGACTGGAAGCTTCCCCGTTTGACCGGAAAACCTAATCCAAAGGAGGATTGCGACCGGAACCGCTCGCCTCCACCGTCCCAAGCAAAACCTGACCTGAATGGCAACCCAATGGCTGCGGCAAACCCTGAAAGCGAAAAGACAAATATGAATCTCTCTCTCTCTCTCGTCACGACATGTCATTCGACACATTTCTCACGATAAAACAACCCCATCCCCCTGAATTGAAAATGTTCCCATCTTACGACTACAATTTGCTCAGATGAAGCGATTCAAATCGAATCCGTTGCCCGTTTTTTTCTGGCGTGCCCCGTGGCTCTGTGTCGGGGCCCTTGCTCTTTGTCACCTGCATGCTACCTCTTGTCAAAACATTCCCCGGTACACAAATGACACCCAGCTGAATCTCTCCACCTTCACCTTTCCATCCAAATTTGTACAAAGCAAAAGTATTGAAATCAAAATCCAAAATGAAGTTTTTCCACCCCCTCTCGTGTTAAGAGCGTGGTTTCTCCTCTTGACGGGCGGCGGGGGAGCCGTCGCCTATCCCGGCCGACTTCGGGCGAGAGACGGGGTTCGCCCCGGACCGGTCTCCGGCCGACGTCGGGCCACGCGTTGACAAGCGTGCCTTCGCGCCGACGGCCAATTTGTTCGCGTTTCGGAAATGTGGGCGGAAGCCGGAGCACCTGCGGGAAATCCACTCAAGTACGGCGACTTCGGCGTGCAAACTCCACGCGCAAAGGCCGGCTTGGAACCCGGAGCACCGGAGCCGCGAGACCGACGTATTCGCCGTGCCGACAGTCGCGTGCGCCAACGGGAAGATGGCAAGCGACCTATTAGTTTTAGGGAATGTCAGCAAGTCAGAAGAGGAAAAGAACTCACCTGGAGGACAAACATTTTCCCCTCACATCCTCCTCACAAGCAGGTGAAGAAGAAGAAGATGAAAAAGAAGAGAAGCTCTTGCGCTCATCAGGAGCGAGCGAGTGTTGCGTTCAGGGACACCACGAGGTGGAGTGTTGTCGTGTGCGCCTGGCGGGCGGGCGCTCGATCGCTCGCTCGCTCCTCCTCCTCCTCCCCGTCGTATTTGCCCTTCTGTGACGACGAGTCCGCGGCGCTGACGCACAACCAGCTATCTTGCGGACACGCGCGTCCCGTCCACGACGCTGAAAGCGAGACTCCCGTGCGCGACCTCGCGATTGCGGGAAAGGTGAGCGCGCGCGGAAAAGTTGCGCGGCTGCGGAGAGGCACCACGTCGCTCACGTGACGTATTTCCACTTGGACCTGCGCCAAAATGGGAGGAGACCAGATGTTAGTGACACCATCCCCCCCCCCCAAAAAAAAAAAAAAAAAAGTGGAGGGGGGGGGGTGGGGACCCATTATTATATCTGTGAGAAGATTCTGAGAAGTGGAAGGAAGGAAGGAAGGAAGGAAGGAAGGAAGGAAGGAAGGAAGGAAGCTGTCCTGATTTGCTAACATATTCAGCAGCTGAGTGTGCAGTGATTGCCCCCTGCAGGCCAGTTGAGGAACTAACGCCACCAAAAGCGCAATCAATTGCAAAAAATACCATCAAATACAAACAAATCATTTGTTGTTGTTGTCCTGGTGTCCCTCGCGGTTGCCGCTCGGCCGATCGCTAACAACAACCGGGACAGGCGGCGACGAGGCGTTCACGTGCTGTCGGGAATTCGGCGCCGTCTTGAAATGAGACAGGACGACTGAAGTGTTGATCGTCTTACCGAGGAGTCGGCAAACGCTTGCACCTGATTGGCTGCCGACGGGACAAACCCCGGCTCCTCATTGGCCGCTCGCGTCAGACCGGACACGGCAGCTGTGTTTTGCTTAGCCGAGCTTGCATAACAGATATTTTAATCAATTTCCCTACAGCTGGAAGTGGGACAATATCTCCCCCCCCCCACCCCCACCCCCAAGGCTTAACGCCACCCACGCCTGCCCCCGCTCTGAAAGAAGACAGTTGGTCTTCAATCGGCCTTAAATCCGCGGCTACGCGGGCACATTTGCGCCGATTTGATGGTCGTGGTCGTCGCCGTTTGGTGAGCGCGGCGGCTTCATTTTCACCTCTTGGAAAAGGTGACGCGCGACGTGGGTCAGGGGTCACCTTTTAAAAGCCACCAATGTTGACGCGCCTTTCATCAAATGTCGCTGGAAACGATCGAGTCGACAAGGGAGATAAATATCCATCCATTCTCCGAGACGCTCATCCTCACAAGGGTCGTTACACCACGAAGCGGTCGCCAATCGCAGGACACATAGAAACAAGCCAAAATTGACGCCTACGAGCAATTTGAGAGTATCCGCTGCGGGAGGAAATCCGGAGAGACAAACAGGGGCCGGGATTTGAACCCCGATCCGCAGAACCGTGAGGCCAACGCTCTGACCGGTCGCCCGGCGTGCCGTCAAGAGATACATATTGACATTGACAAATGTATGTGCTGGCCTTTTTCGAGAGCTTCCTAGGAAATCACAGTGAGCACCGGCGTGGGATGGATTGCCGCTCGGGATTTTTGCGCCCGGCGACCGGCTCGGGGCGCGGTCCGCCTTTGGCTCCCGCTACCCTCGTGAGGATGAGCGTGATGCCGAGCAAATATGAAGCCAACTCGTGTTTTTCACGATTCCAAGCGAGACGTTTCGATGCTAACAAACGAGTGGCTTTGATGTTCGCTGCTTTGTACTCGCTCAAAGTACTTTAGTGACGGAGTACTTTTAGAAAGTCGCCCCAAAAAACTTCAAAGACTTTGTGAGCTCCTCAAGTTCTGACCCAGAAAACGAAGACAGCCGCGTATTCTCAATCTTTGCGGTCACGTGTGTTTGCGCACGTGTGTCGAGCTTTGCGTTTGCGCACGTGTCGTATTTGTGTGCGTGCGTTTGAAACGAAGGTGGGCTCGCGTTTGAGCTGTTGTCGGCTGGCGCCCCCCACGTGAGCCGGGCCCGTCTGCTCGGCCAACATCAACAAACTTGGCGCCGCCTGAAGCGCCGAGACGGAAACAAACAAAGGCAGCGCTGGCGACCATTCACTCGTTCGCTCCTCCCCGACGGGCGCAAAGTTTTTGTATTTGTTTTTTTTTTTTTGCAACAATTCACTTTCACTTTTGACGCTCTCGTTAGCCGAAACGACGAACGGAACACACCTATCGGGTGACGGGCGGGTTAGGGGACACGACCCGTCCTCACTACACGTTCCGGCAACGACCACAAAACGGAAAAAAACGATAAATCATCCACGATAAAGTGCATTGTGAAGACAGCCAATGTCTCGGGACGGCTGGAGAAGATGAACTATTGATTTTGTGCCATCGCATCTTGACAAAAACCCGATTATTTTGGGATGCCGTTTGTCACGGGAAGACGGACGGGCGACCGTTTCTGATCGAACGAGACAAATGTCCTTCACGTCAATTTCGGTCGGACGCTCGGGGCTCGCTTCTCGTTGGCTGCTGAGCCGAGATTTCACCGCAACAACGCTGGGGCCTTATTGGACGCTTATCGCTCCATTGCTCCTGGTTGGTCTCAAGCTCAACAACTCATTTGGGGGTGCTAGAGATACGTCAAGTATTCGGCACCTCGTACGTTGTACAACTACAATCCCCTCCTCAGTCTTTATTGGTAATAGTTGAGAAGATGAAGATGAAGGAAATCGGTGACCCGAATCCTCTCATCCATCCGAGAAGTGAGAGAGAGTTTGCTTTCGTGCATCCAAAGCGCTCGACGCGGCACCTCGTCAATCCCTTTTTCGGTTGATTTGAAACACGAGCCCGAGCTGCGCTAGCCCCACAAACGTCCAGCAACGATACAGGAAGTAAATATGGCACAGGGGGCCGCAAAATATCACCCAGCCCCGGCCACGCGATGATGGACCTTTCCGACTGGCGCTCTTCAGCCCCCCCCCCCCCCCCAATCTTCCAAAATGGTGACCAAACATAGCAGCAGGTCCCTTGTTTCCTCAGTGGTTGAGGAAAATATGGTGTGGCGAGCAGGCGGGCGGCGGCAGGTGCGAAGGTCAACCGGCGGCCTCCTTTGAAATGGCCGCTAAAAATAAACGCCCCCGCACGTGAACATGCCGATCGCCGTCCCACGCTTGGCGGGCCCCGGGTGCCCTCGGTCGGCCATTTACAACCTTTATGGAGCCCAGCAACAAAAGTGGGCTGGATGTACCTGCTAGATGACGCATTTATTTTTCCCAACTATTTTTGGGCGCAATACTTTTTGGGAATCAAGAGTGGCGAGCGTGAAGCTAACAGGCACAAACGCTAACACTTGAGTTGGCTAGCAAAAGGCGGCTAACATTAAGCTAAATGAAGACGTTTGTAGGCCAAGTTGAAGCTCACCTAACGACTGAGAAGTCATCCTGGATGAAAGCGTCACCGAAACGCGTCCACATTTGAAATGTCGAACCGCTCTCGCGACGGTTTGACTTCCGTGACGTGACTCGAATCGGTGATCGCTGCTCTCTCGCGCCCTCCGTTGTTGCTTTCGAGTCATTACAGCTTAACGTCCACCAAACGCGGTTGCTTTCGAACGGTGGCCTGAAGTCGTTTTCGAGCTCAAACCTTCTTTTAGCCCAACGTGAAAAAAAAAAATATTCCGCTCGTTGTCGTCTGCACTTTTATGAAAAAACTTTTTTTTTTCAATAAGAGCGTCGACGCTACAGGAACAAACAAACGAGCACAAATGCAAAACATACATTTGACCTTACGTGTATGAATTACTATTAGGGTCAGCGGCGTGGCCAGCCCGCTGCGCCTGCCTCATTGGCTGTCATGATGGCTTCCTTCTTCTTCTTCTTCTTCTTCTTCTTCTTCTGGTTTTTGCCAAGCATCACGACCTCGTTTTCGTGTTTTTGTGCCTTTGCCTTCGGACTGCTTACCTGTGTAGGACCTCAGCTTGGAAAGAAACCACCCTCGGAACCACGTCACCGCCTCATACTTGAGCATTGGGTCCGAGGCCTTGTCCCCACGTTTCCGACATTAAGCGTAGAATTGTACACTTTAGCCAGAACAATTTGACTTTAATTTAATTTACTTTTACTCTATGAAGTCTATTTGTTTCCCCTTTGACCCCCTAAATGAAATGCCTTATTATAATAATAATTATTATCATGATTATTATTTCCGTTGAAGCGTCGCAAATGAAGTTGGGGACTTTTCCAAAAGTGCGCTACCGCCCCCAAGTGGCTGACTCAACTGCAATAGTTGGCAGCACGTGGAAATGTTGCCATATTTCCGTGGAAACAAAGCAACCTCGTTCCCTTATCAAGCGGGCGCTTCGGACCTTCTCCGAAAGGCCGCAAGTCAACGTTTCTTGAACGAATTTGGAAAACGTGGGAAAACCTCGGACTTGCGTCTGCACCGGCACCGGGTCCGCTTTGTGACGTGACGTGAGGAGCCCCCGCGGCTCCCGACAGGGGGCGCCATTTCCCTCACGCTGCCCCCCAAACGAGAGGCGAGTCAGCGTGTGCGCGCGCGCGCGCTGCAGCATCGCGCCGCGGCCCAGACACGATCCGGGACCTCGCAGCAGCCTCCGGATTCAGGAGCGGAACCGGGACCGGGACACGGCCATCCCCCCTTCCGTCATGACATGTAGCTGCGACGATGGCTGCCGTGCGAGTGTTTCGTGGGCTGGTTTTGGCGTGCTTGTGCGCGCTTTGGGAGGCCAAGTCCGTGCACGAGTTTTTTGGTAAGATCTCGCCGATGCGCACGCCCCCGCCCGCCGTGGGAGTGGTCCCTGCTTTGCTATTGTCATGTAAGCGATGGTCTTCACGTGCACGCGCCGTGCTTTTGTGCTATCGGCAATGACGTCATTGTGTCCCGTCCTGTCCCCGCGTGCACGCGCAGCATTGCACAAAGACCCAGCTCGAGGAGCGAGGCTAAGATGGCGGTCGCGCGCGACCCTCATCTCGGGCCGGAGGGGGGCGCTTTCCAAGGCCCCGCTCGGTTACCGTGGCAACAGCCCAGCACGAGCTCACGGCTGACACCCGATGAGCGATTTCCTGAGGTGGACCTTCACCAAGAAATCCCCTTTTTGCTCCTTTTTTTGAAAGCCAAATCCTGCCGAAAGCGACAATGTTTCATTTGGGCCTACGCAAAAGATTGAAAGTCTCCGCGTGGTCCGTTCAAGTGTTCAGTTTGCTCCACGTCTCCGCAGGTGGCTCGTATCCACTTGGGATCCGCGTTCGACACCGGGCCAAATACCACCAAAAGTCGAAGAGGCAAATTTCAATGGAGCCGTCAAGTTCTTTCCTCGTGCGGGATGTTCGGGCCCGACCGCAAAAGACCATTTTAGACACACGGCAGACCGTAGACCTTCATCGTCGAGAATTTTCAGTTGAAATGTTTTTTTTTTTCTTTTTCATATTGTTCACTCGTGAGCATAATATTCATGAATTAATCACGTTCTGCCGTGCTGGTCTTTGTAGGGCGCAAAAAAAAAAAAAAAAAAAGTGCTTCAGTTTCTTGGCAAATTGGATTTTGGGCCAACCCGTCCCACTGTCGGTCCGTGAAATCACACCGGTCGGGGAACGGGGATGTCGCCGTCGCTTTCTTTCCTCGATAGCCATCCGGGCTGTGTCCTACATCATCTTGAGTCTGTGCTCTGGGCCCAAATGGAAAAAGGGACCGGTACGGGTCCCCTGGCCTCGGTTTGGACACCCAAATGAAGAAACGCTTGTCTGGTTTTTTTTTTGGTGTGTGCGCGGCGCCGCAGAGGTCCAAATCAAGGTCCAAGTGTTGGACAGCGGCGACTTATCTCCGCTGGCCGACGCCCTGGTGCAGGTCCACGGCAATCAGAGCGTGTCGGCGAGCGCCCGCGCCGGAGCCGACGGCGCTGTGAAGGTGGACTTCCGGTACCGCGCCGCCACCTGGGTCATCATCAGCGCCGCCAAACCCGACTACGTCACCAACTCGGTGCCCTGGTACTCGGGCCGCCCTCCCCGTAAGACCGGCCCGCCCCTCTGACGTTCTGGTTGGGCCCGGCACGCCTTTAACGGTCTGCTCCTTCTTCTCCTTCAGTGTACGCCTCGGTCAGTTTGTACCTTCTGGCTCGTCGACCCGGGACGCTGATTCTGTACGATGACGTCCTTCAGATTCTGTCCAGCTCGCCAGGTAAAACCGAAAAGAAGTTGTGGCGAGTCGGGCGAAGGTACCGTGACGCCCGGGCACGCCCGCCGTCACTCACTAAACCCCGCCCCTCAAAGGCACACGCGAACACTCCGGAACGTACGCTCGTCGCACCGACGTCGTTCTTGGCTCTTGTTATGGTTTGCTTGGGAAAACGCGAGCAAAAGGTTTCGAGAGGGCGGGGGGCAGAAAGCCCCCACACGACGTTGCCATTTGGCCGTACTCGCCGAAATAGGTGGTTAATAATGTCATCGGGCCAAAAGAAGTCCGGTTTGGGCGCCGTACGGTGGCGTCATTGGAAGGAGAGACTTCATTTAGACAGAAGTAGTGCCTTGCCGCCATCTTTTGTCATTCAACGGATTTGCCGAACGAACGAAGGGCGTGCGCGTTGGCGCCTGTGGACTGAGCGAGCCCGCTTTGTGATCCGGCAGGTGGCGCCGAGCGTCCCGTGGCGCAGCTTCCCAGGAAGTCGCTGCGCCTGCCGCCCGGCTCCGACGGCACGGCGCTGTCGGCCTGGCTGACCGGCGCCGGGACCCGGGACGAGATGGGCGGCTTCCCCTTCCTGCTGGGCCGGGAGACCGACGGCTCAGGTCGGAGAACCGCGCCGTCGGGCTGTGAAACTTGTCCTAAGCGAAAAGTGGAATTTTGCCACCTGCGGAACCAAAAAGGACTCTCAGCTTGCAGGTTTGCGTTGGGGAGTCGCCCCCCCCCCCCCCCGCAAATGTGGACGCAAAGAAGTCTTTTGGTTCGAAGGGGGCGGCAAGAGTCCACGTGGCTGCGTTCAAATTTTCTCAAGACCCGAATGTCCTAAAACCAAACCAGAGACAGCGGAACCTCCTTTTCGGGACTAAAGTCCACGCCAATCGTGTGGAGTGAATGTAAATTTGAATATATTCGCAGTATGGATCAAAACTACAGCTCTGCATGCAAAAACCGGGAAGAGGAAGACAAATGAAGCGGCTGAGCAAACATTTCACGTTGATCGATTGCGTATGCGGCGAGGGAGAAGAGAAGGGAGCCATTTTCTCCCATTTTGTCAAATGGGCGCCGCTCTGAACTTTCGGGCACTTTAACGGACCGCCGGGGGGTCTTCCGCATCGGGCGAGTCAGGTGACCGTCGGCGTGGCCTGCAAAATACAAGCAGAGCCGTTTAGCAATCAAACTTGTTCAGCTGGGAGGCTCGTCGGCGTTGCGGAATGGGCCCCCCGAGCGTCCGACCGACGCCGCGTTTTGGGTTCCCGGAAATCGACGGCATCCGAAAACCGAGCGGACGTTTGGAAAGCGCGACCGAGTTCGGATGGAAAATGAAAAATTGCGAACGTACGGAAAGGGAGGTTCCGCTGAACGCTGAAACGGGGACCAGCTCCACGTGGGCTGGTTGAATTGATGGCGATCAATCGATCCCGCGAAGGATGAGCAAAGACGGGCGTAAATGCGATGGACAGATAAATGAAGTGAAGTGGCTTGGTTTGTTCAGGCGCAGACCCGGGTTGGACCGACTTGACGCCGCTGGCGCTGGTCAGCATCGAGCTCTCGGACCAAGATGGCCACCCCGTGGGGGTTTCCGACTCCATCCGCGTTTCTGTGCCGCTGCCGTCCGACACCCTCAACGAGATGGCCACCAGCGTGCCCTCTTGGATGTACCAGCACAGCACGGGTGAGGCGCTAAGCTAAAGTTAGCATCGGTTGGTGACGAGCGTTCGACGGCTTTCCGCATTTCTCGGCCCCGTTCCAACTTTTCCGTCTCGCAAATCCGCGGCAGTGCTTCCAGAAACCAAAGAAAGACAGCGGGGGACATTTGAGCA
Source organism: Syngnathoides biaculeatus (assembly GCF_019802595.1). NCBI lineage: Eukaryota > Metazoa > Chordata > Actinopteri > Syngnathiformes > Syngnathidae > Syngnathoides > Syngnathoides biaculeatus. The sequence goes on along the minus strand of NC_084661.1, from coordinate 18,570,053 downwards.
ATGTCCGATTCCACGATTCCAACTTGGAACTATTTCGGCTCACTCCCAGAATTCACCCATTTCCGACCTCGGACCACTTTTTCCACCTGTCCCGTTGAGCTGCCGTTGAATTTTGAACTTTTCCACAATTTTGCAATGATTGCTTTGGTTTGTGTGGCACGTCGAAAGTTCTGACCCCTGTCGGTGCGTGACAGGACTTTGGGTGCGCAACGGGACGGGCTACGTCCAGAAGGAGGGCTCGCGCTTTGTCTGGACCGCCGTCCTTCCTCAGACGGGTTGCTGGTTGGCCGCCTTTCCCGCTTCCTCAGGTGACTCCTCCCTTCGGGCCCCTCGCAAACAACACCGACACTTCGGGGACCCCTTCTTGGTCACGTTCTGTACAAAGTAGAAAGACGAGTTCCGCTCCATGAAACAAAAAAGGTTATCAATGATAAAGAAAATCTATTCCTGCTTTGATCCTTCCGAGCACTCAAAGTGAGAAGAAAACTGATTTGTTTTTTTTTTGGTGTCGTTACGGTCGATCTCCCGAGGTCGGGTCGTTGGGGCGGGAGCTTCAGCGGACATCGGGCAGTTCTTCCGGAACCAGCCGAGCGACCTAATCTCTCCGGCGTGTCCCGGGTCATCCCCGCGATCTCCTCTCGTCAACTGCAACCGAGGGTGTCCCGGTGCCAAGTGCGCGTGCGGGCACCCTCCATGCGGCGAAGGACGGACGGAAAAGTGATCAGGGGGGTGGGGAGTGGGGCGTCGCCGTGGGCACCGTGGGCAACTCTTCAGCGGAACAGAGTCCAACCGCTCTCGAGAGCGACCGGTACCGGAGCCCGACCCGCGTCCGACTGTATCTAGTCGGAACTTCTGGACCTCACGCGCCAGCCGGAGAGGTGACCTTCCACATCCCGTAGGTGGGCCCGACCGACCCCTGTTGCCCCACCCGGGCGGGGGTCGGATCGCACCCGCATTGGATCTTCTATACGCTCTGTGCGCTCGTCCTTTTAACTGGCGTTTCGATAAGTTATCCTGTCGGGGGGGGCGATGCTTCGAGTAATCTGGAAGAACACGAGGAAGTGAGGTGGGGGTGGAGGTGGACTCGAAGTCAACTTTCTCACTTTGCCATTGCGCTTGCAGGACTGGGTCCGAGCCACCCGGGCCTGAGGGACATCAACGCCTACCATACCCTGTTCCTGCTGGCCATCCTGGGCTCCCTGGCTCTGCTGGTTCTCATCCTGCTCTGTGTTCTGCTTTACTACTGCAGGTGCGGCACCGTTCAGACCCGAGATCACGCCACACACGGTTAACGTCATTCCTAACACGTTTTGGGCGCAGGCGGAGGTGTTTGAAACCACGTCGGCAGCCGGGGAAACCTCTGTCTTCCAACGTCAACGGCGCCAAGCGGGACCAGGGCACGTCCACGTCACGCCTCAATCTGATATGCGGCGGGCACGCCGAGTCGGGCCCGTCCGCCGACAAGTCGGACCTGTCCCCTTCTCGCGAGGACCCGACCGAACAGCTGCGACGCGCCACGGGAAAAAACCTTTTGCCATCCCAGCGCGGCGAAAGCTTCGCCATGAAGGTGACGCGAGCCACTGACACCAACAACCTGGACAACCCGCTGCCGCGCGAAGACTACAACCGGGCCTACGGTCCCGCCGAAGCCGGAGAGTCCGAGTATCGCCGGCGCCGCAGCGCCAACGACAATCGCGGGTACTCGTCCGACCCGCCGTCCCCGCCGCGCTTCCAGGGTTACGTACCGAGCCAGCCCGACAAACCGCCGGAATACTCGGCCGCCGACGGCCTGGCTCGGCCCACCTCCCTCGGCGCCCGACCGGGCCAGATCATCTTCTGCAGCTCCGTCGACCAGATGAAGGAGAACATGTACCGCAGCATGGTGCCCACCCTGGTCATCCCCGCCCACTACATGCGCATTCCCTCGGAGTTCGCCGGCGCCAAGGACGGCAAGGAGCAGAAGGAAGCGGCGGACAGAGACGGCGTCCAGGTGGGCGGAGCCCAGCAGAAGCAAGGTCAGCGGCACCAGGGTCAGGGCAGCCCCCGCGGGGACGAGTCGGAGGAAGCCGGCTGGGCGACCGAGCCGTCCGGCGGACCCGTCGCCATCCCGGTGCTCTTCAACGACTCCGCCATGGCCCAGATGAACGGAGAGCTGCAGGCTCTGACGGAGAAGAAGCTTCTGGAGCTGGGCGTCAAGCAGCATCCGCGGGCGTGGTTCATCTCCTTGGACGGCCGCGCCAACGCCCACGTGCGCCACTCCTACATCGACGCCGGCAACGACCTCAGCGGATTCGGGGGCTCTTCCAGAGACGCCAACCTGGCGCCGCCCCTGGAGGCTCAGGAGCGCGAGGCCGACCACCAGCGGCGCTGTGCCGGGACCGGCAAAGGCTACTCGGGCGACGGGCGCCCCGTGTCGCCCGAGGAGAACTCCCTCACGCCGCTTCTGGACGAGGGGCCGCCCTCCCGCGGAAGGGGGCGGGGCCGCGACTCCGCCGCCGCGACCCCAGACGACAACGACGACGACGACAGAGAGGAGAACAGGAAAAGCCCCTGGCAGAAGATCGAAGACAGGCCGCTCATGGTCTTCCATCCCAGGAAGTGAAGGAAACGCCGTCCGAGCTTCTCGTGCGCACCGTTGCGCTCCGGGTCCTCGCTCGGAAGACCCCTCCCATGTTGCGGCAGAAGGACGAGGCGCGCTATTGCCTTCCACCTCCTTGAGAACACATTTCTGGAGACGAGTAGAATGAGTCGGGCGCGCTAGTGGAAGCGTTGGGCCGTTCCAATTCTGCCTTGCCTTGACATGATCGTCTGCACTAGTATAACAATGACATGTTACTATTGTGATGAAACGGTGCACTAGTTAACGACCCTGCGCTACTTGGACTACCAGCAATCGGTGACAATCTACCAGTTATACGTCCAGCACTATGTCAACCAGTACAGTTTTACCGCACTAGTAACATGTGGTTGTTCTACTAGTGTACTATTCTAGTTGTACTACTTCACTGAATTGCTTTTTTTTTTTTTTTGTGAAACGTATTCGAAGAAGGGCAGCATCGTACTCGCTGACATTAGTTCAGACGACTAAAACAACAACGACGTCACGTTGAAGCCAAATCGTGCACTAGTTGACGAGTGCGCGCCACTGGCACAACTACGGACTTTATCAAATTCTCCAGCGGCGTATAGACTACTAGTCAGCTCACGTAGACTTGGAGCTGGCTAATAGCGCTAGCGTTGAGAATACTGACGGCGCAGCGGAAGTCCAAAGTGTAACAAAGGTCACGTGTAACCGGAATGTTCTCCTTCGTGAGGACAAAGAGCGCGTTTGCAATTGTGCGCGGCGCCGGGACGGGACGCCCCAAAAAGGTCCAATCGCGAGAAGCACAAGCACCCCGCCGCCAAACTTTTTTGACAAGCAGCTGTTTTGAAAACACTACCGACGTTCTTTCGGGTCGGCGACTTGAACGTCAGATCGGCGCCGTGATCTTGTTTCGGACTCGATTTTTGGAAACCGTTTTTCCCCGTGAAATCCAAATGCTGTCAATCTGTCCCTGAAAGTTTGGACTACGTTTTCTACATTCGCACGTTTGTAACCGATAAATGAATATTCGTACAGGAGTGGAATATTCCGTAGATGGGTCGATTCCCAGTCATTGCGCCAACACCCGACCTCCGCCCCGACCCATTGAAGCGTCGCTTCAGGAAAAGGAAGGTTTTTTTATTTTGGTGTGTCTGCGGTCGAATCCCCCGACCGCGCGCAAGCGCCCGTACGAGTCTCGAGCGGTGGGCTGAGAAGAAATTCCGAATCGGCGTCATTTTGATTGGAATGACGAAAAGACCCGACCGACACCAGGGCAAAATATTCAAAAGCGGAGAACGTTTGAAAACGACGAGCTCGGCCCCGAGGTGACGGTTTCACCGGCGTGACCTTTTTACCCCAACTCGATGACATTTCTGAGCACCAGTAAGACAACTGCATGTCATTAGTGAACTGGGTCCAGTTCTACCAGCTAACATCTTAGTACTGCACTCCTATTTTGCCTCACCGGTTGTCGTACATGTTGTCGTACTAGTGTGCAAAAAATGTTGTGGAAAAAAGTTTTGAAGACGTCGTCCTTGCGCTTGTGAGTTCTTTGTCCGCACTAGTAAGATGATTGGACACGCTCACCGAGTGACGAGATCTCACTAGTGACGCTTTTTCCACAAGTGTACGACATTTCCCTGCCCTCGTAAAACGACGCACGACATTCCAACTGTGTGCTACTGCGACCACTCGCGATGAGAGAGAGAAAAGTCGAGCAGTTAAGCGCTGGCACAATTTTAAGGAAAGACAAAAAGTCGTGTCAAGGAAATGGAGCACGCGGTCAGTAGCGCCGTGCGTCCGTGGAAGGAAGGTCCGCGCCCAAGCCCCGCCTCCACCTGAATCCTCAGGTCCGCGCCGCCTCCAAGTGCCTTCCTCTCTGGCCAGATGGAGGAGGTCACGAGCCCCGCCCGCTTTTCCCGTCCGTCCACAAACGGCGACAAAAAGCGGCCTCGTCTTTTCCTTCTTGTTGAAAGAAAAACAACAACTGCCGGTGGGATCTTCTTTGTGTTTGTTGTTGACGACTGCGAATCGGCCACACCGGCCGGCCGCCGCACTTTCTTCTTCTTGTGCTTGTGCTTGTGAAAATGAGGAGCCACAGGCCTTCGTCACGTGACAAGTGTAATCTTTGTGTACAAAAATAGAAATAAATGTGTTGGTCACTCAGCAGCTGGTATTGGTATTTTCTTGTGAAGGAATGCCCCTCGAACAAAAACAGGAAAAATGAACCTTGAAGGCCAACTCTTGTCGGTTCAGCCCAGGCCCGCAGCTTCGGGCGGCTCACGACCGTCGCCCGCGTTCGTGTCCTTGAGCCTTGGCTGTCTACTCCGTCGTCCTCCGCGTTTTGAAGGTTCACCTTCCAAACTGAGGGAAATTCTCATCGGACCCGGCGCGAAGCTGCTCCCTCCCTCCCATCCCGATCGGCCCGACGCCGCAAAGTTCCCACCATTGTTTGCTGCTAAGTTGCTAAATGTCAAAGGGTCAAGATGAGGTGGGCGGAAACAAAAGGATGGCCGTTTGGCGCGGGGGCTCCGCTCTCACCAATCTCCGGGTCGACCCCCTCCCTGATGGTCCACTTACGAGGTTGCTTTTTTTTTTTTTTTTTTTTTTTTACAGAAATAGTAATTTACTATTTGGAGGTTGGGAACAGATTAAACTCGTTGACATTATTTCCTATGGGAAACGTAACAAAAACGAATTATCGATTATCTTCAATGTCGTCTTTTTTTTCCCTCCGAGTCCTGTCCCTTTAAGAAGCGACAGCGTCACGTGCCGTCGAGTCACGTGACCGTGGTCGATTTGACTCGACATCTTTCAGCGACGTTGAAGTCAGACATTAAGATTCACCTTTGGCTTGATTTTGTCTTCTCGACCCTTTTGGACTTTGGGGTCGGCCCCGTGGACGATTACGCGGTAATGAATCCAACCTCTTTCTTTTGTTTGCTCTGCTAGCGTGCGAGGTGGCAGACTTCCGTTAGCTTGCTCCGAAGGCCTCGGATAAAAACGCTGTGAAAATCATATTTCTTCGGCTTTGGAGTCGTACAGCATGTCAATATTTGTGTGCTTTTGTGTTCAGCGAGTCAGGGGCACGCATGCGCCCGAGAGACCTTCCTCTTCACTGACGTCATCGGCCGCAACCTCCGTCACGCTATGGTGAGTCGGCGTCGCGTGACGTCACATGTTCACTCATGACAGCGCGCATCTCGTGACACGAAGGAAAGGTCCGAGTCAAATGGATCTTCTTCTTCTTCTTCTTTTGCTTTCGGCTTGTCGTCGTCCTCTCTCAACACCCCAACTGGCCTCATCACCTTCTTCTTCTTCTTCTTTGGTCTTCCTTCCTCTCTGGTGCTCCTCAGCACCCTTCCACCAACATTGTCACTCTCCCGCCTCTGAACATGTCCAAACCACCGAATCTCGTCTCCAAAACAAACATCCAACTAAATGTGGATTTTTGGGAGCGACGGCCGCGACTGCTCTCCGGCCGATGTCAAAAATCGAAGACATCACTTTGCTGAATATTTGAAAGGAGCCGAACAAACCGCATACGGTTGTTGGCACCGAGATTTTCCCAACGGTTTGCCATCAGTTCAAAGATGATTTGCGCTCTTTTCATGATCGTGTTTGGTTTTTTTTTTTCAACTTTCGCCACATAAATGTCGAAACATTTCCCATCAAGCTGCCGTTTGACTGCGTGCAGGCGCTGGCGTGGTGCCCGCTGTTCTTGAGTTTGCTGGGCGCAGGCGCGGCGCTGGTGTGTCCCGACGGCGTCGTCTGCCAGGACGGAAGCGGGTGCTGCGAGGACGTCCCGGGCCGATACGGGTGCTGCCCTTTGCCCGCCGTGAGTTGGCGTGCGTGCGTGCGTGGCCGTGCGGTCGCCATCCCGATTCCCGCGTTTTTGTGTTCCCGCCGCAGGCCCCGTGCCGCTCCGACGCCCAGCAGACCGGGCGGGCGTCGGCCGTGATGTGCCCGGACCGGCAGACCGAGTGCCCGGACGCCACCACGTGCTGCCAACTCCCCGACGGCTCGTGGGGGTGTTGCCCGTTGGCCAAGGTGACGCCCGTGGCGCCGGCGGTCGCTCGCCGGCTCGGCTCGTCTCGGCGTCCGGGTGACCCGTGGACTCGCCCCGCAGGCGGTGTGCTGCGACGACAAGCGCCACTGCTGTCCCGAGGGAAGCGCCTGCGACCTGTCGCGCTCCATCTGCGTGTCGGCGGCGGGGAGAGACTGGCGAGGTTGGCGACCCCTGGCGGAAAAACTTCCCGCCCGGCCTCATCTCGCCGCTCCGGGTAGGCCGCCGGCGAGACGCTCGCGGGACGTGATTTTGACCGCCTGCTGTCTGAATTGCGTGCGCGCTCGTTTCAGTGGTGTGTCCCGACAAGGCGTCGACGTGCCCCGACGAGACGACGTGCTGCCAGACGAGCTCGGGCGGGTACGGCTGCTGCCCCATGCCCGACGTACGACTCTTGGAATCTAAACATTCGCGGTCCGTCACGCTCGCCTTTGTACTTCCAGTGCGTGTTTTGCGGGTGCGGGAGGAAAGCCACGCAGGCGCGGGGAGAACGCGAGCGGATTTGAACCCAGAACCTCACAACTGCGAGGCAAACGTGCCGCCTGTATTTTATAGTTGATTTCATCAAAAATTGACAAATGAGTTCTAATGACTGCGATTGGCTGGCGACCGGTTCAGGGCGAGCCCCGCCTCTCGCCCGGGATCGGTTTGCTCACGAAAATGGATTCGTCATTCTAATGAAGTTATTAAGAAATTGGCATCGATTCTTAGTGAGATCCGTTCTTGATTGGTGTTATGTTTTTACATCTTATCATGAAATAAGTATTGATAGGGCTAAAAAAAAAAATACAACTTTCCATAGATGGAAGTTGAATTTTTTTTTTTGAATCCGATCAGAAGATGAGAGTAAATGAATTTCTCTTTTTGCGCATTTGAAGTCAAGTCGGGCCCTTCTGCCCGCAGGCCGCGTGCTGCTCGGACCGCCTCCACTGCTGCCCACACGGCACCGAGTGCAACTTGGCCGCCGGGACCTGCGACGGGCCCGCGACGACGAAGCCGCGGGAGGAGGGGACCGGTCCCGCCGACGTGAAGAGCGTCGGCGAGCGGGATCGCCGCCCGCCGCCGCAGGTGACCGCTCGGCGTGCTGCCAAATGTCGCCGGATGCTGTGCTTGCCACCCGGCACGCCAACTGATTTGCCACGCTAACGTCGCGAGCGCGCCTCGTCGGCATACACGACACGCGTGCCCGCCGCCCAGTTTGTTTGATTTGACACGTAGCCCGCTCTGTGCCCTCAGGCGGCGTCCCACGGCCGGCCCCTCCCCCGAGGACGGCTCGCGGTCCCCTGGCTCGCTAAAACGCCCGCCGCCGCGCGCCCGGCGGCCGTCGCCGACGTCAAGTGCGACGACAAGAGCAGCTGCGCGGCGGGCACCACCTGCTGCGAGCTGCCCACCGGGGAGTGGGGCTGCTGCCCGCTCGTCAAGGTGAGGCCGCGTCGGGCGGCGCCGCGTCGCGATGTGACTGGAAGTGGCGTCTGTGCCCCCAGGCCGTGTGCTGCGCGGACCGGGAGCACTGCTGCCCGCAGGGCTACTCGTGCAACATGGAGACGGGCACGTGCGAGAAGAAGACGCACGCGCCGTCGGACACGACCGTGCCCTGCGACGCGGCGGCGACCTTCGCCTGCGCCGCGCGGGAGACGTGTTGTCGGACCGGCGCCGCGCACTGGGCCTGCTGCCCCCTGCCCCAGGTACGGTACCGACGTCGCCCCCGGAGAAAAAAGGGAAAAGAGATGATTTCTCTTCAATTCATTGACAAAAATGGACAGATGAATGAGTTATTAAATGCCTTCACTTCCCGTAGTCTCCAACCACAGTCAATAATGTTTCATTCACGCGTTCCAATATGGCGGAGTGTTGGGGGCGTGGCCTGACGCTGCCTCTTGCGCGTGCAGGCGGTTTGCTGCGCCGACATGAAGCACTGCTGCCCCGCCCCGTTCTCCTGCCACCCGAGCGGCGGCTGCGTCCGGGCGCCGCCCGCTTGAGACGGACGGTTCCTGCGTCAACGGGAAGTCGAATTCACTTGGCCGCTTTTGGCGTTGTGATCCGAAAGACGATTTGATCACGTGACCGCCGCCGGCCGCTCATCTTTTGGTTGTCACCTTAGCAACAACTCAAAAGTGCTTGGAATGAGTTGAATTTCAATAAAAATCATACGTCTGAAGTGTGGAGCTCTTTTTTTTTGGTTTTTGTTTGTGTAATAACTAAAAGAAATGGATCCAGCCTGCAAAACGTGACTCAAAAGCAGTCAGTGGCAATCAATCATAATAATAATGATAGTACGACCGCATAATATCTGTTGACTGAGCCAACGGAAAGCATCGAAAGCATTCGCGTCCGTCCGCTGACGGACGTCCGACAGCTGAGCGAAGCCGCGAGTCGCCGACGGCGGGCCCGGCCCGGGGAGGGAGCGTCTCCGTTGGTCTGCTGCTGCCCCCCCCCCCCACCCCCGCCGTTGCCCGGGAGAGAACACGCACGTACGGGTGTCATTGGACACGCGAGAGTTGTCTGGACCAATGAGAGCCGGCGCCGGGGGACGGGGGGCCGGGAAAGGGGGCCAAGTGTCACTTGACCCACAAAGAAACGTCCAGACGCTCGGGGAGGAACCCGGACCCCGAAACTGAAGAAAAGAGAAAAGAACCCGACTGGCCCCGAGAAGATCCGAGCAGGTAAGCGGTCAAACCAGAGCATCGCGTCATCAACGACGCCGTCACCTTCCCGGTCATTCGGCTCGACCGTTGCCGAGCCGCGACCTCACAAGCGTAAAGCGCCGGTCTGCCGGCCCACTTTGGGGTCCCGACCCACCTGTTGAGGACCGCCGCCCAAAAAGTCTGCCAGCGCACTTGTGGCCTTTTTTTACGCCCACGTGTCGCTCGCTGGCTCGGCGGGGGAAGACAAATCTGGACAGCTGCGCGGCCATTTTGAAGTTGATCCTTCCGACGGGCTTACTTGTCGAGCGAGCGCCGTTCTGGTCACGCAAGGGTGCGTTCGCCCCGTCTTTGCGGAGCCGCGGCGGCATTGTTACATGGTGACCATTTCACGGTCCGCTTTGTCCTGCCGCAGGATGTCGTCGTGGGGACGGGGCGGAGGGTCGGGTCGCCGGCTACCGGACGACGCGAGAAAAGCGCCGGAACCTTCCGTCGTGGCTCAGGCTGAAAGTGAGACGCGCGTACGCACCCAAGTACACAAACGCGCGTTCCAAGCCTCGAGACGAGTTCAGCGTGTGTGCAGGTGAAGACTTTCAGGAGTTCAGCCCGACGCGCCTCGGACGTTCCGGCTCGCGGCTCGACGCCGCGCTCGCCGGTTGCGTGTCCGCCACTTCCGGGTATCAACTTCTTCCCACATTGCAAAAACGTGCTAGCCACTGAGCATGTTAGCTTCACCGCAGATGTCGAACTTGTGGCAACGATGGACTTCCTCTCCGCGTGCAGGACAAAACCCAACCAAAGGAGTTGGGCTGAAGAGCAACAAGAGACGGCAAGAAGTCCGCGGCTCCGAGGCGCCGGTGACGGGATGACGTCACTGGACGACATCATCGCCCCGCCCCCTCGGTTTCGAGACCCGTCCGACGGCGATCGAAGTGAAAGCGAGGAAGCCTCGTCCGCCCGTGGCTCCTCCTCCTCCTCCTCCCGGATGGCCGGGCGGGAGTGTGGCTCCGCCCCCCTTCCGGCAGACGGGGTCGTGTCCCTTCGTCCTTATGTGACGCACGTCATCCAGCGCCGCCTGCTGGACTGGAGGGCGAGCGCGCAAAGCAACCGGGGCTTCCTCTTGCACCACGTGAGTGACAACACACACGCGCACACGTGCACGCAACACCACTAATCACCGGTGTTGTTGTCGTGTAGCAACTGCGTCCCGTGACGGGTCGGTACCGAGAGGGTCGCGAGTACGCCGTGTTGCATCACATCCACAGCGGGGCGTACGGAGACGTCGTGCGTGTGCGCGACTGCAGCACGCGGTTCACGTGTGCCGCCAAAAAGGTGCCTGTCGTGTTGTTTGAGTTGTGTGCAGTGGTGCCGTCAGAAAACGTCTTCATGGTTAAATCCTCCCCGACAGTTACACTTTGGGGCGAAATTCCCACAATTTTTGTCTGTGTGTGTGTGTGTGTGGGGGGGGGGCGGGCCCCCACCCCAAATGTCAAAACCCAGTGACGCCCCTGGTCGCGTACAGTTTGGTGTGTGTTGTTTGAATGTGTGTGCGTGTATATATTGGTTGTGCTTTTGTGTGTGCGTTTGACGTTGTGCGAGGTCCCCGCCAGTCGCTTCCGCGAGGAGGAGTTGACGTCGTGGAGCCTGGCGGCGGCGTCGTCGCCGCGCGTGGTCCGCCTCTTTGGCGCCGTTCTTGAGGGTCCCCACGTGGTGCTCTTCATGGACCTGAAGCCAGGTAAAGCCTTAAGCCCCCCCCCCAGGCCCCCGTCCCGACTTGACTGCGTTTCGAACGGGCTTTCCTCAGCCAGCCTGGCTCAGCTGCTGGCGGCGAGCGGCGCGCTGCCCCGGGATCTGGCCCTGCACTACCTGTGGCAAACTCTGGGGGCGCTGCAGCACCTGCACCACAGGAACGTCTTGCATCTGGATGTCAAAGGTCACAGCTCCGTCTGGAAAGGAAGTTATTGCACAACGACGTCCTAACCTGCGCGTTTGTTTGCCTGTTTTGCACCAACGCCTCGATGCAGCGGACAACGTGCTGCTGTCCGCCGACCTCAGCAAGTCATTCCTGTGCGACTTTGGACTTTCTCGCGTGCTGGCCGACAGCGAGCGCAGCGCGAAAGGCATTATGGGTAAAACGCGCACACTTGTGTGTATGAATCGTCACCTGACGGGACAGAAACTTCTTTGGAAAAATGAAGCGATTTCACGCTTGACATCCTTTATTTGCAAATCAAACGTGGCGAGTCCACTTCACGGTTGGCTTTTGTGCGTGTTGTGCGTCGAGGAGCGGCGTCCTTGGCGGGCACCGAGACTCACATGGCGCCCGAGGTGGCGCTGGGCGCGGGGGCGAGCGCCAAGGCGGACGTCTGGAGCGTCTGCTGCATGCTGCTGCACTTGCTGAACGGACGACAGCCGTGGCTGGGACGCTACGCGCCGCCGCTGTGCCTCCACGTACGTTAGGCCGCCCGACGCCTTTCCCGCTTCTGAGGCGCCGCTTGGCCGTTTTTGTCGAGTGGGCTCAGGAGGCGCCGCCGCCTCGTGACAACAATCAAGTCGCAAAAGTCCCATTTGTTCATTTTGGCCAAGCAGAATCCGAGCGGGGAGATCTTCTCGTTCCGCTCCGGATGCAATTTTTGCCGATTTTCTGCCTTTTCACTGTGGATGGAAAAACCACCACGTCAGTCGCGGGTGTTGGCTGTCGCTAGATTTTGAAGAACAACTTTTTTTTTTTTTCGCAACTTGGCCTCCTCGGGACTTCTCGGTTGACATCAACGTGACGCGCCGCGCTCGCTGTGCCGTGCGGCAGATCGCCACGCAGCCGGCGCCGCTGTGGGAGGTGCCGCCCGGCTGCGACCGGGCCACGCGACGCGTCTTCCGCGGCGGACTGCGCAAAGATCCCCGCAGACGCGACTCGGCCGGACGACTCCGCGGGAAAACTGCAATCGCGCTCAAAGCCGGTGAGTGCCTTGTGTGCATTTGAGAGCCTGAAGACAATTTGAATGGCACGAGTGGCGACATTTTCCTGCGCCACGTGCGTGGGTTGCGGTGCATTTGCGCGGCGCCCGAGGGTACGTACCCTCCGCACGCGTTACATAGAAAGTCAACGCAGGCGGCCCGAATGACACGGGCGCACGCAAATACGCCTCCTTCGCCCCAACGGTCAAATCCGGGAAGAGGTGGACTCGGATCGTCCGCGCCTTGCGGATGGGGAAGCCCCGCCTCTTCCCGACCTTACAACGCCGATGAAGCGCGTGGATGTTGAATGTGTCCAAAGCGATCGGCGACAGGCAACGTCTCGCCTTCCACAGCTGGGGGTCTGAACGGCGCCTCGATCCGGAGGGCCCGCGAAAAACTGTACGGGTCCGGGACCGCGAAGGCCCGCCTTCTCGAGCCCGCCGCCGGCCTCTCTCCCGCGATATGCTGGGTGAGCCCCTGGAGGACGAGGGCGGCCCACGAGGACGACGACGAGGACCCGGAGGAGGAGGACGAGGACCCGGAGGAGGAGGACGACGACGAGGACCCGGAGGAGGAGGACGACGACGAGGACCCGGAGGAGGAGGACGACGACGAGGACCCGGAGGAGGAGGACGACGACGAGGACCCGGAGGAGGACGACGACGAGGACCCGGAGGAGGACGACGACGAGGACCCGGAGGAGGAGGACGACGACGAGGACCCGGAGGAGGACGACGCTTATGTCGGAGAGGAGGACGCCCTCTACGGGGAGTACGAGGGGGACTGCGAGGACGAGGGTGAGGAAGCGTCCGCACGATACCTTCGGGATCTGCTGGAGGTTTTCCCTCTGCTGCGAAGAGGCCGGCAGACGGGCGGCGCCTGGGGGGGCTCCGATGGCCAGTTGGAAGAACTCCGAGACGGTCAGTCCGCCCGTAAAGTTCCAAAAACCTTCTGACGCGCAGACGAATCTCTACAACGCTTGCGGCGGCCACCACATCATTTGTTGACACGCACGCAGTCACAGATGGTCCTGTGTGTCCTCAGGTGCGGTCCTCAGGGGTGACACGCGGACCCCCTCGCCCGAGCCCCGAGACCACCCCCCCTCCTGCTTCAGCAGCTCGTCACGGGCCTCGGTGAATGCGTAGACGTGCGCGTCCTTTTAAATGCGGACTTACTTTTGTTGGTTTCCTCGTGAAGGACTCGGAGCGCTCGTCCGATGACGTCAGCTCGGGGGTCCCCTCGTCCTGCGGGCGCCTCGTGAAGAGTTCAGCGTTGGCACGCGATCCCCCCTCGCCCGGCTTTGAAGGTAACGCCGCAGAATGTCGGGCGGCGTCACGTCCTCTGTTTGCGTCACATTTGGTCACGGGACAGCGTCGGGCGTGGACGTCTGGATCGAGGACGCTCGGGGGGAGCGCGTGAGGATTCGCGAACGCCAGCGAGTCCGAGTCGGTCACGTGGCCGTCGGAATCGGCCGGCAGGTGACGAGCGCGCTCGAGCCCCGCGAGACGTGCCGCCAACAGCGCCAGTAAGTGACGCCCCCCCCCCCCCCCCCTTCGAAAAGGTGATCGTTGCATTGTGGGTCCGGAAGCCCAAAATGATGCCGATGGAGGAAACGCGGCCCACGTGCTGGCATCGGAAGGCCCATTATGACCTTCAACTCTGATCAATGTATGACCGTCTCAGAGTATGACAAACAATTCATAGAGGATTAGTTTTGCAATCAGAGCCCAGTAAAAACAAAAATCAAGTATTGTTCAAACCGTTTCAACACGAGGATTGGTTCACAAATATCTACATTTGTCAACATTTCCAACAATTTTCAATTTGGTATTCTAAGAAGAACGATGACGTTGCACATGCACATGATTGGTTTTTGCGGGCCACCTAAAACGATGCGGCAGGCAAGATCGGGCCCCCGGGCCCCGACTTTAACACCCGTGCTCTCGAGTGAAAGTCACTCGCAGTCGTCCAAATGGTGACCGGCTCGACTCGTCAACGGGTTGCGGGGCGCAATGTTGCGCTTTTGGCAGCAGGACTCAGTCTGCGTGCTTCCATTGCCGGCAGTGTGACGGCACGACGCTCTCGTGGTCACGTGGCTTCCTATCCTCCAATCAGATCTCGGCGAGCGCCTTCACCTTGGAGACACTGGACAGGAAGTCGGTGTCCTTCCGGCGGGAGATCTGCGAGTCATCTTTGTGGCTCCGGTGCGTGGCCGCGCCTGACTCGTGTCCGCGATGGACCTGGCGAGTTCGAGACGGCGAACTGGAAGTCCGACAATGACCCGGACCCGCGGGAACCGTGGCGGAGGGCGGCGTCTCCCTCGGCCGTCGGCAAACGCGGAGTCGGACGCTAGCCGCGGTCCGGGCTTGTCGGGCCACCTGCGCTTTCCGGACGCTGGCGTGACCCAACCGCTCTAAATTTCTTTCATCAGTTCCTCTTTTTTTCTTTATGGTCCGTCCACTTGTACTTTCGGGGAGTTCTCCGGCACTCGTTCCAGTCACGCTAGCTAGCGCAGCTCAATACTGCGAATGCAGCGCGCCCTTTTCGAGCAGCGTGCCCACGGTGACGCTAAACTAGCAGGGCGACGGTCATCAGCGTATTCCGTTTATGGCGAAGGCAAGAAGAACAAAAAGGACAAGGATGGCGGCGCATTGTGTGGGTACAGTTGTGTACGATACCGTACAATCACATCAAGGTGGATGGGAGTGACCTTCCTGAGGTCAAATTATTTTGATTCTGTAGTGACAGCGCAAAAGCTTGCGTTGACAAAAAGTACAAAAAAACGTTCTGACTTCATTTGAGTGTCCACGCATCGCCCTTGATAGGAAGCGCAACATGGCCGCCATGTCGGTTAGCTGGGCTGCCGCGTAACATCTTCACGTGTCTAATACTGCCTCCGTGGCGGGGAATGAGATCCACTGGACAAATGTCGTTATCACGTAACAGAGAACAGGAGAAGAGAGAGAAGCCGTGCTAACCGCTAAGCTATGGTGAAAAGTGGTCGCGCAACCCCGGAACGGGTTCTTGGGTTCTTGGGTGCTCCGCTAAGCCTCCCTGGAGCGAAAAGCCGAGAGCAGACGACTGTCAGCGGCAAATTATCGGGTGGGCGTCTCCGGAGAAGCGAATACAACAGCTACGCCGAAAGGCTGGAGTACGTTAGCGCACGTCAGCCAAGAGCAGGGGCCCGTCGGGTCGAAAGGATATGACGATATCGTACATTAATATTTCAGATATCAGCCGTCTATGTTTATTTGCACACTAGAATGCTGAATTTTGATTTGAACTTGAAAGATCTGCACAATAAATGTTGTCAAAGGGACATAATATCTTCATGTGTCTATTCTCTGTGGTTGGAGTCCCTCTTTCTAGAAAGTACAAGACAAACTATTTTGTGTGAAGAGGTTTTTTTTTTCCCATTGTGTCAGATTGTTATTGGATATAATTGATGGTGAAAAGTATTTAAATATCACTTTTGTGGTCCTACACTCAAAGTCGTTGTTTTCCTCCACAATTGAACAAGAGACAAAAACACATTGGCCTTCATCAAAGTCAAATCCAAAAAGGCTCAACATAACTAATCGAAAAAGGAAAGGACGACTAGCTCGAGCGAGCCTGCCGTGCAGCTCCCATTGCTCAATTCTCCAAAATTATGAGGATTTCTATTTTGCACAAGTCTGACGACTTTCAAAACAAGAATGAACTCCTTGTGTGAGTGGGGGAGGGGGTGTTAATTTCCTTGAACCACAAAAAGTAACAGATTTGATATGCATGCGCAGATGAGGACAGTCTCTGATCTGAAGTGACAAAATGTGTTTTGTTTGCGTGTGGGCGCGTTGCACTTCCGCGACATTTTGTGCACTCTTGGAAAACGCCGTCCGGGTGCGCTGCCATTGGACAGCGGCGTCGAGGAGGCGGGACCTCGGGGCCGCCCCGCACGCTGCGATTGGCTCAGACGGGATAGTAGGACGGCTCGCTGGCGCCGGTTGCGCAAGACGCCATTTTGGAGTGACGGCAGCCAATCTAACGGAACATAACGGAAGCATCGACAAGGTAGCGTTTGACAAGGTAAATTGTTGTGGAAGCCGACGGCGGCTCGCCGACCTTCGTCCGCGGCGAGAGGACGCGCGGAGGCGTCCGAACGGGCCGCGTTCATCTTAAGTGTTCGTGGAGGAGGTCGCGCTCGCTTCGCCTATGCTGTGACGCGGCATTTAGCGGCTAGGCTAGCACTTTCTCACAACGGCCCGTTTCGAAAAAATGCTCCATGCAGCATTTTTCTTTCTTGGGTTCCTCCTCCTTCCCCGTGGCGTTTCGCTTAGTCCAATGTTGCTTCGATGAAATGTTGCCAACGGTCGCCATTTAACGGCGCAATGCTTGGTAAACGTCATTTTTGACGTCGGCGTTCGGTCAGCTAATGCTAACGTATCCGCCCTTAAGCGGCGTTAACAGCTTAGTTGCGCCGTTCGCCTTTCGACACTCGACAACTTCATCGTCGGAAAAGGACTCGTGGAGCTTTTTCCGTTGTGCTTGAAGGCGAGCCGAGCCGAGCCCAGCCCAGCCCAACTGGGCTGAGCTGAGCTGAGCCGAGCCGAGCCGACTGTCCGGGGCTAACTTTTGCTTTGTGCTCACTGGCGTGCGTCGATGGCGGAGCAGGCCGCTCTCGGCTGATGACTCGGGTCCGCTTCACGCCGCAGATGGGTTGCAAAAACAAGCCGACAACAACACAAACAAAAAAACCCAAACCCAACTTGACGACAGCTCGTCAAGCGTCACGTTGATTTTGCCCTCTTTTGGACAATCCCGAACGTTTTGTCCCCCGCCCGCCCCCCAAGAAATAACAAACCAAAAAAGTTCAGACTTGTCACAACTAAAGAATGCGTTGAGTTCCACTTCCTCTCATCACTTCAAGTGGAACATTTCACCAAATAAGTTGACGAACAACTATTTAGAATTTAACAGGCAAACGAGAAATTATCTAAATCCTTTGATTTAACACCCTCAACATTATTAAATCATACAACGTTGTATTCTCAATTTTATGTCAGGCTGACTCTGCGTCAAAATAAGACATTTACAAACATTTCACTTTCAAATTTTGATGACGATTTTCGACGGTTTCCCCACAGATGGAACACAACCAAGCGGTGACTCAATCAGAATCAGTTTCAGGAAAAATGAAGAAAATCTGAATTATTTGCAGCCTCAGACGTGGATGTCACACTAGTCGCCGTTTTTTGCACGACTTCATAGTCAAAAAATCCTTGTTTCAAAAAGACGCTAACTCGTTTAGATGTCGTAAAAAAATGTGATTTGGCATTAAAATTTGCAATCGGATTGGTAGTCGTCATGACGTCCGCAAGCGCCGCTCCGCCGACCGAGGTTGTCGCGGATGAAAAAAGAAAGCGTTGCCTCCACTTCCTGTCTTCCATCCGCTAACCCGGTGTCCTTTTTTTTTTTTTCCCTTCCTTCGTTGTTTCCTCCCGGCCGGCCGGCAGCGTGGTCACCATGGGGAATATGTTCGCTACCCTCTTCAAGGGCCTGTTCGGCAAGAAGGAGATGAGGATCCTGATGGTGGGCCTGGACGCCGCCGGGAAGACCACCATCCTGTACAAACTCAAGCTCGGAGAAATAGTCACCACCATTCCCACCATCGGTACGCACGCCGACTTCCCTGACTGGAACCCACTTCCTCCTTTTCAATGCAACGTCAGTTTGTTGACCTTTTTAGTTCTCGGGGAACACTTTTTTTACGACTTAAAAAAAAAAAAAAAAAAAAAAAAGAAGCATAATACATTTCTGAGTTGCTTCCGGAACTTCGACCGATGGTGAGGCGAAGCTCAAAAGCAGACGGCGGGATTTGGAGGGCCGCCTACCGGCAGGCGGACGTAGCGCTCGGGTCGTGTGTTATTTCCGAACCCCGCGAATTCTGTTGGCGTTTGACTGCGTCGGCCGCATTGAATCCAGTCCTCAGGATGAAATATGTGAACTTTCAACGTTCTCGCCTCTGGTCGCTTGCCCGAAACAGGGTTAGGGAAGAGACGACGGCGGATTGGGCGAGGAATTCTGCGCCCGCCGGCGTTGCTCGCGCTTGAACGAAACGGGCGGAGCTCGTCTCTCTCATTCGTGGTTTTGGGCTAGGGGTCGAGGTTCAAGCTTAGTTCAAGGGACCTGAAGCAGTTTGTTCCGTGGGGGTGGGGGGGGGGACTTTTCCTTTTTATCATTAAAATGGAACCCACAAAATGCGGAATGCCACACGACCAAAGCTGTAAAACAGCTTTGAGTACTTCCTGTGCGATGAGCAGATAAGCTTGCCACCAAAAACAAACAAATCTTTGTGGGTGGCGTCTTTCCAGGAAAGTGAAATACACGTCGAGATGGACCGGACCGGACCGGGGATGATATTTGGAAGCAAAAAAGATTGTCTGTTGCGCTCCAGTGACATTTTGTCACACACTGTCGATGTTGAAAGTTCGCCCCCTTGTGGACGGGCTTCCATCTGATTAAACTTTTCTGATCTGTTGGAAGTTGAGCGTGACGATTGAACGTTTTCACCACGGGCGAGCCTTTCACACTTTGTTCACGAGCGCCAGAAGGGTTCAAACGTACGTCGGAAGTCCTTTCGCTCTCGGAAACGCTGACCGGACTCCGCGCGTGTCGTCGTCTTGTGCAGGTTTTAACGTGGAGACGGTCGAGTACAAGAACATCAGCTTCACCGTGTGGGACGTCGGCGGCCAGGACAAAATCCGCCCGCTGTGGCGCCACTACTTCCAGAACACTCAAGGTCAGTTTGCGCGTGCGGGCGTGGCCGTCGTGCGTGTTGACGCGTGTGGCTCCGGGCGGCAGGTCTGATCTTCGTGGTGGACAGCAACGACCGAGAGCGCGTCAACGAGGCCCGAGAGGAGCTTTCCCGAATGCTGTCGGAGGACGAGCTCCGAGAAGCCGTTCTTCTGGTCTTCGCAAACAAGCAGGTGAGGCGATCCGCCGACGTTCCTTTTTTTGAGGAGTCGTGAAAACCAAATTATTGATGGTTTAAAGAGCCCCGGGATCATTGGGACACTCGGACCCCCCCCCGGGGAGTCGGTCGACCGTTGGGGCTTTGGCAAATGTTCATTGATTGCACTTCACGTTGACCAGAATGACAGACCGAAGCGCTTTTGGGGTGCCGCAGTCGCAAACCATTTTCCGCGAGGCGTTTGTTTGTGTTGATTGTCGCGTGGCGCGTTTGCCCGCCAGGACCTCCCGAACGCCATGAACGCCGCCGAGATCACCGACAAGCTGGGCCTGCACTCGCTGCGCCAACGCAGCTGGTACATCCAGGCCACGTGCGCCACCAGCGGCGACGGCCTCTACGAGGGCCTCGATTGGCTGTCCAACCAGCTCAAGAACCAGAAATGAGCGCTCCGCACGCGCCACCCGCCGACTGACCCGCCCGCCCACCGACCGACGCGCGTCTTTCTCGTTTCTTTGTTCTCTTTCCGCAGGCTGCGACGGCACCCGCCCCTTTCCTCGTCTCGGGGGCAGGGGGGAATAACGCCGGCGCGCCTTTTCCACCCGTGTGCCCCGCCCTGCCCCGCCCCCTAAGAGGAAGCATGCTTTTCATTGCCCCGCCCGCCCCCCTTCAACGTATTAAATACCTGATTGCTAGATGTCATTTCACTCCTGTAAGAAGCATTTAACCTGTATCAGGTCAGAGTTCACCCCCCCCCCCCCCCACGCTACCGAGCATGGAAAATCATGCTTCCTCTACAGTCGACCCCCCCCCCCCCAAGGACAGGGCGCGTTTGTGGGAGGAGTCTTGTGTGGACTCAATGAGACTTTGTGGCGAGCTTCATTGCGGAAACATTTCAAGCAAACCTTTTTCCTTTTTCTTCTCCGACTTGTTCTCGTTCTTCTTCCTGTCCCGCAATTTTCTTTGTACTTTTGACCGCGCAACCAACCAACCAACCAACCAAAAACACCCCAAGCTCTTTTGACGACGACGACGACGTCTCCCAGCGGCGGGCGGAGGCGCCATTTGGTTCGGAAGAAGTTATTCGGGCGCCGGATCACGTGGCCGCAGGGCAGGAAGCGTCGGCGCTCGCCGCGCGGCAGGAGAGGACGGCGTGCGGGTGGGCGGGTCTGCGGGGACGGAGTCGGCGGGCCGCCCGCGCCGTCCGCCGCCGCCGTGATTGTAAATGTGTAAACTGTTTGTGTGGGCTTTCTTCAGTACATATTAAGAAAATAAAACGTGAGTTGATTTCCCGGTTTCCCCCCTCCCATATAAATGCGCCACGACGTCATCACGCACCGCAAACATTCACGCTTGCGCTGTAACGCGCCGGGCCGCCAGGTGGCACTCAAGCCCCGGTAACAAGCACAAGACAATTGGGGGCGACGACCTTCTTGAATTCATGACGGCATTCCTTTTGATTCTTTGTACAAAGTCATTGATCGGTTCTAATTTTATTCAATTATTAAGTCATGTAATTAATCTTGGACAACAATCACTTGAATTCCGTTTGAATCTTGAAAATTGGTGTGTATTTGTACAACTCCGAAATAGTTTTCAAGCGAATTTTATTAAAATGTGTACAATTATTTTCATTGCATACCATCCATCCATTTTCCGAGCCGCTTATCCTCACAAGGCTTGCGGGGGTGCTGGAAACTGTCAAATTCTTCCAATAGTTTCCCTTAATGTTAAACTTCCATTTTTTCCAATATGATCAACAATCTAATCACAGTCGTTGAACTTTAAAGGTAAAGAGCGCGAATCGTTACAAACCCGATAGACAATATTGTGTGTTCATAAATAAGTTATCAATAAAAAAAAGAAAAAGTAACGGTTCGATTTGCAAGACGTTTTGAAAGTTGGCAGTGACGCTGTTGACGACCATTTTCCAATAAACGTTGCTGTCTGGAAAGGAATGTTGATTTTATTCAATTGTTCCTATTTAGTATGTTGTTACTCTTTAGTGTGTTCATTATTAATGTTCCAGTTATTTGTTTTGGAATCAAATCAATGAAAGATGTTTTTCTGGAATTTGATAGCCGCACGCATCAGTTTGATGCGCGCTCAAATTGTCCCCGCGCCGAATCGGATGTTTTCCGCCATCGGAACCCGGAACTCTGCGGTCCCGTCGTGTTGTTTCCACTGTGAGGACGGCAGCCATCGTTCCAAACATGTCCACGTAGAAAACGATAACTACGTAGCTCGGTAGACAGTCAATGGAGATGTCGTTGATAGATGAGATGGGCTCCGGCACTCCCCTGGCGAACCTGCTGAGGACGAGCGGGAAAGAAAAGGGATGGATGGACCCGGTACCGTTGCCTTGCCCTCCCTCACCCGGCCCCACTACTTTTTTTGTCCCCCTGCCATGTGACCTGTGACGCCATCGGCAGTCGCCAAGCGCGCCGATTTTGCCGAAGTTGCTCATTTTCAGTGGCCAAGATGGCGCCGAGCCTCAAGTTGGCGCGTCCCAAAAAGAGGACTCCTTCACCCGTCTTTGGCTCGCGCTGAGGGGGCCGCGACCACCACGACCGTGGCGGCCTGAGGAAGAGGAGGAGGAGGAGGCGCACTCGGAATGGGCAACTCGTCCTTCGCAGGCACGTAAGACCCCCCACCCCCACCCCACCGCCTTGTGACGTCACCGACCGTGAGGCAAAAAATGATGGCGTTCCAAAAAAATCCCCAAAACATCGGCAATGCGCCCGCCAATTTGTTTCTGTTGCGAAGCCAAATGAGCAAAGATGATCCAGTCCAAAACATTCATCTGTCGTGTTCATTTTTGTCCACGAAGCGGCGCTCGCCATTTTATTGGGCCAACGAATGGCAAACGCCAGTCGAGTATTTGCCATATTTTGGCATTATTGGACGTATTGTCATTAGAGGTCGTGATGGCTTTTCACACTTTTGGTACTGTTGGTCCCAGAGTGGTACCACTGTTACTGGTCGCACCGTTATATTATATTATTGATAATTATGCATTATATTATTGACACTACTTACTACTTGTATTCGTCGTATTGTTGCTTTTGGTAGTACTACTGCTGACACTAAAAGTCTTACTAGTCAGTCCTCTTAGTGCTCCAAAGTACCGTCCCCGAGTCAGTCAGTATGCGAATTCATATATTCATATGCGGCATTCGAGGGCGCTCGCTTTGCCAAAAGGCGGCGGGCGGCCAAAAACGCCGCTGATTGGCCGACGCCGACTCCGCCGCCATCGCGAGGCGTGCAAAGAAGAGCAGCGGCGGGAAGACTGCGACATCGCAAAAGGCGGTGAAAGTTGGGGGGGGGGGGGTGTGCTCGGCGCCCAGATAGCGGAGGAGGGGGAGGAGGAAGAGTGCAGTGAGCGAGAGAAAAGCCTCATTCGCTGCCAAAGAGGATTAAAGAGGGACGGGAGGGGAGGGGAGGGCGCCGTCGCCCGACTCCTTCGCGCCGACCCTTTCCGGATCGCGCGTCAGGTACGTCCCCCTCCTTCCCGTGAGGCGGCGTTCGCCAGTCGCGCGTTTGCAGATGCGGCGCCGCGCCAGCCGTCGGCGTAACGGGAATGCCACGTGACGGGTCGGCATCACATGAAACTGCCATCGCTGCGACGCCATTGCCGTTTGTACTCGCATTGAGGGACTCTCGACTTTCCAATATTCTCTTTGAAGAGGACTCTTTCGGGTCCAGTCTCCCGCCGGAGATTCTCACAGGCCGCCCTCCCCTCCCCTCCGCTCGCTCGCCGTCGAGATGATTTAGCGGCGAGTCCGATCAACGGCCCGCGGACGCTTCAGCGACGGCGCCAAGGTCGGCGGCTCGATCCCGAGCAGGAAAGTGTTCCGACGGACCGTCGCCACGGCTGCGGAGGGGCACCCTACGCTTGAGTCGCCTTAAACCGACGGACCCGCTTTTTTTCCGCCCCTGAGGATATCCTGGTGGATTTACGACATGACGCCCCCCAGTGGCCGTGCACAGAATAGCTGTGCCGTAGTACAGCGAGCGACCCTTGCTGAGGATAGAGAAAACGCCCACCCAAATCATTTTGATCACGTCTTTGAGATTCTGGGTCAGCGCATCTCGGCGTCCTTCCTCAAGACCAGGAATTCCTTTTGGGCCTGATGTACGTTTTTCACGATGACCGCTTGAAAGAACAAAAGCGCCAAAAGCCTGCAAACTCGCTCATCTCAGGGCGGGGCGGGGGCGCTTCTCCGAACTTTGACAAAGGAAGATTTTGGACATTGCCACGTCCGTCCCTCGTCCCCCGTCGTCGTTTTGGCGAGCCGAGATTTTGCTCCCGATCCCGATCCCGATCTCCATCTTCTACTCGCGAGCGAAGCGATTCAACGCCGCCGCGGTGGGGGCGGACGCTTGCCCAGCTTGAACTCGCTCCAAAGAGGAAGTAGCGAGCGGCTGGCTTTACGGGGCCGCAGATTTTTGATCCCAAATAATATCACGTATCACATCTTTTCTTGCCGATTTCCTAGCGGAGGCCATTTTGAGAGCCGAAGACGTTCAAGGACGCCGGAACGTTCGCCTCCTCTCCTCCTGTCGGGAAACGCGCGGCAGGCGCTGCGGCGGATTAACGTCAAGTCGTACGTACGGGACGGCGGCTGGGCTGGCGCTCGTGTGTGTGTGTGTGTGTGTGTAAGCGCTACCTTCCACTTGCTTCTTGTGTTTTTGACCTCCGACCTCCTTCCTCTCACAGGTCGAGAGAAGAGAAAGACTCCGATGATCTCCGCCGGCGATGGCCAATTCCCCCGGGACTACAGCGGCGGGGCGTCGACGTCGCCGGATCGGCGCCGCAGGTCGGCGGCGGCCGGCGGCGCCGACGCCCCGAACGGCGGACTTGGGAAACTGTCGCTAGGGGGCGCCGCTCGAGGACGACAGGTACTGTCGTCGTGCCGACGCTGACGGCTCTACAGATCCGAATTAAGCTCGTGCGGGCTTATCCTCGCTAGTAAGACAATTTGCCTCCTGCTGCGGCTGTAAGATGTTTGGGATTCGTGTTGAAAGGACTTCCCGTGCGAGTTTTGACATTTTGGACGAACCGTCGCGGGACATTGGGATTTCCTAGGAATGCTTTTTTGATATTGATCCTAATTATTCCGGGGGGGGGGGGGACTGGAAAGGGAAGACGGCGACGCGCACGTCAAACCCGCCGTGACCGCCCCAGAAGGTCCAAAATGGAACCAAATTAAGCTTCTGTTCTGGCCTGACGCGATCGACGCCCGACGATCGGCAAAACGCCGATTTTAAGGGGGCGGGGCTCTCGAGACTGAGATGGGCAGCAGAGAAAGAGGAGGGCGGGGGGCAAGCGGGATGCGGATCGCCGCGCCGACGACGGGGACGGTCGTGGAAATTGCGCGGCCGCAACGAAACAAAATGGAGCGAGGGGACGACGAAGACGGGGGAAGCCGCGGGCGTGCTGGCCCGGTAACCGCGGTAACCGTCCCCGCCCGTCATCTCGTGCGCGCGAGTGTTCAACTCTGAAGGGGCTGCCGGTGCGTTTGCGGAACCCGGTCCGGAATGATGTCACGTTTGAAGCAAGTGGCGCAAATGTTCCTTCCGCTAGCCAATCGCGATCCGGTCGGACTGAACTTTTCTCCTGTGTACGATTGCGTTAGCAAGAGCACGCTAGCGATGGATGCAAATGCCAGTCCGAGTCCAAGCGGCAAACTTGTTGACTTTGTGTTCTCTTCTCGTCCCTCAGCAACAAGCTAACTACTGGAGCTTCAAGGTCAGCACTTTTTCTTCCTTTCTTCGCCTCGGCCGTCATCCGACATCTTCCCGTCGGTTCCGTCCGGTCCGCGGCGGGAGGGTTCGTTCACGGGGGTCGGGTCCGACATCCGCGATCTTTTGGTATCTACGGTGTCCGAGCTCCAAAGTCGTTTTGTCCCCGCGAGGACGTTTGCTGAGCTGCCGTCGGGCTTCGTTTTTGTCTCATTTGAATTCGGACTTTGCGCATCGTTTAGCACGTCCGCTGTCATTACTTGTCATTCCATTTTGTTTTGATGCCATGTCATTTTAATCTTTCTGTCCTTATTTTGTTTGTTTGTTTGATGCATTGTACAACATTTTGGAAACTTTGTGCTTGTTGAAAATGTTGCTATATCAATAAAGTGGATTGAATCGAAATAATTCACTGAAATCAGAGCCTGATGAAATGCAAACGCATCATAAAAATGGAATTATTAAGAAAACACTCAGCTAAACTAGTGGAGGCGCTTTTTGGAAGGATGTCTGAGACGAGGGCAGGACGCCACGTGACCAGAAAGGGCCAATCGCGATTGCCGGCTCGAGAAGCAGGAAGTCGCCAGTCCGACATTTTCAAACCTGACCAAAACTGTAACCATGGAAACGGAATGCAATTTCGTGGTGCATTTTCACCCCCAAATGTAAAACTTTACATTTCTGTGACTTTAGTCATGAAACATTGTGACATTTTAATTGTTACTTCCCAACACTGTCCAAAATGACGCATAACCAAAGAATTGCACGGTGCTGCGTCAAAAGAGACGCCGCAGGAAGCGAGCGATGTTCATCGTTTACGCCGCCGCTCGGCGATTTGGCACCTCGACCGCTCGCTGTTGTCATGGTAACAAGCGTGCGGGCGAGCTGGAACGATGTCTGCGGGGTGGGGGGGGGGATGCATCAGACCGGCGCACTCGGGATGAATGTGCCCCCCCCCCCCCCCGCGGATTTCCCCCGCGCTCCATTTTGCCCGGCAAGGGCCGAGAATCGTGCGCCAATGTAACCACGGCAACGGCGCGTGGCCTTCAGCCGGCGAGAACGGAGGATTTTCCGGGTTTTCTCGACCTGGGTCGGTCGGCGCCGATCCGTTGCGTTCCGTTCCCTCTTTGGCTCGCTTCGACCCGGTTGCGATCGTGCGTGCGTGTCCTCGATCCACAAACGGATGCGACTGAGCCCGCTGTTCGGAGGAGATAGGTCCTGGCGGGGGGGGCAAAAAATACATAAATAGATTGTGTGTGTGTGGGGGGGGGGGGGGGGGGAATCATTGACTCCCTCCGGAGCTTTGAGGGGCTCTTTGGGCCCGAGATGGGGAAGGAGCGAACGATTCCAGGAGATCACCTCCTTCCGTGTCGGACGCAGAGTCGGACGCCGCGGCCCAGCCCCACGCGGACCGGCCGAGTTCCCGGCGAGCGTCCGGACGTCACGGCGGACTTCCACGCGCCCGGCGGCTTCAGCCGCGCCGACCGACTGCGCCGGAGTCTCCCGCTCGCCCGATCCTCCGCCAACCCGGCCAAGCTGCACACGCCAGGTCGCCGCCGCGAGGTCCGCAAACGGGAACGCTCGCGCGGACTCGCGGAGAACTTTGTCTTTCTCTCGCCCGCAGGCGTCCTCTTCCTGCAGCTGGGCGAGGAGACCCGCCGCGTGCACCTGACCCACGAGCTGTGCAGCCTGGACACCCTGCGGGCGCTCATCGTGCACATGTTCCCGCAGAGGCTCAGCATGGCGACCCTCAGGTAGCCGTCACGCCCTCCGGAACCAACGGGTGAGCCCCGGCAAAGTCGCCATCCTCACGGGCGCGCCCCTTCAGGTCTCCCGGCACGGCGCTGCTGATCAAAGACGAGAGCCGCAACGTCTTCTACGAGCTGGAGGACCCGCGAGACGTCCGCGACCGCTGCGTGGTCAAAATCTACTGCAAGGAGCCCGCCGTCTACGGGACGTACCCGGGACGCCGCGACTGGCGCCCGCTGGCCAACGGCGACCTCAGGGTGAGTCGCTAAGAAGAAGAAGAAGAAGAAGGTCGGAAGGTCGGATTGTGGCTTCGCTCTCGGGGGGGGGGGGGGCTTCCTTCCCTTCCCCTTCCTCCTTCCTTGCTTCTTTTATTTCCCGTCTCCTCATCTCCTTGTTTCCTTTCCATCACTCCTGCCTTCCCTCCTTCAATCCTTTCTTCCTCTCCATTCCTTCCGCTTCTCTTTCCTTCCCTCTCGCTGGAGGTCACGTGACCTCCAGGATGGCCTCTTAACAGGCGCGTCGTTCTTTCTTATGGCCTCTCAGCGCGAGATGGTGTACGCCCCCCAGGACTCGCCCCCCAGCCAGCGCCCGTGCCCGCCGGCCGCGGCCTCGCCGCCTCAAGGCTCGCCGTCGAGGACGCGCTTCCTCTTTGGCGGGGGCGGCGTCCGTCCCTCCTCTTACGCCGGGGCGGCGGCGCGGCGGCGCACCGCGTCGCCGGCCTTCGGGGCCTCTTCCGGCGCCATCTTGGAACGTCGCGACGTGAAGCCGGACGAGGAGGCGGGCGGCGCCCGCGGCGTGATGCTGCTGCGGGCCGACGAGCGCAGGGGGGGCGGCGTCTACGCCGACCCCTACTCTCTGGGCCTGGACGCCTGCGCGGGGCTCGCCGGGACGCCGCGCTCGCCGCTACCCAGTCGCGGCGACCCGTACGGCTCGTTGTACCGGCGAGGAACGGGCGGCGCGGCGGTGTGTTCCATGATGGAGGGCGGCGGGCTCTACCGGGCAGGCGGCGCCCTTTACGACGACGCCCACGCGGCCTCCGTGTTGGCCGTGGGTCTGCACGTGCCGCCGCCTTCCTCCCCGCAAAACATTCCCGACGCGCGCGACGCCTACGGCGGCACGCTGCCGTCCCGCGGCTCGCCCTCCAGGGGGGAGCGTCGGCGCGACCCGCTCGTGTCGTCTGCGGGCGGCGACGGCCGCAGAAGTCGCGGGCTGACCTCGGAGCAGCTTTGCCTGATGGCGGCGGCGGTGGCGGGAGGCGACGGGATCGGAGGAGACGAGACGGAAACCAGGTGAGCTGAAGATCTCTGATGATGATGATGACGATGACGGTGATGACGGGGACGTACGCGGGTGGCAAGGGAGCGCATGGAGGTGATGGAGAAGCAGATCGCCAGCCTGACAGGCCTCCTGCAGCGAGTTCTCAGCAGAGCGGCTGAAGACCACAGCCCGTAAGTCGCAGCTTCCTTCCTTCCTTCCTTCCTTCCTTCCTTCCTTCACTCACCCCACTCGTGTGCTCCGCAGGGAGAAAACAGAGTCGGCCAGCGACGGCTCGGGGACCGAACGTAAGTAACGGACCGGCGCCGTTAGCGCTTTGCCGCTCAACGTTGTTAGCTCGTCGTTGCTAAGTGCCGTCAGCACAGATACGTGCCGCAAAAAAAAGGCGTCAGCGCGTTCTCCCAAAACCGAGAACGAGGAAGTTGGGACTTTGTGCTGCGTCCACTGGCACAAAATGCTGAAACTGGGATTAAGCTCCAAATATTTTTCTTCCCCCAAAACGTGAACTATTGATGACACAAAAAATGGAACCTCGTTAACAAGAGTTCCAACTTTAATTTGGGTGTCCGTGCCTGCACGTTGACCTTTCCAACATGGCCGTCACGTGGGCGTATCTTTTATCTGCTGCTGTCGGTATGGAACGGCTTCCTGCGAGCTTCTAAATGCTAATTGACGTTGCACCGGAGGCGCCGCCCCCCACCCCCCCAAGTGCTAGCATGTAACTGCTGCTCATGCTTCTTGTTCCAGCTGGACGTGCTAAAAAACGCAGAGGTACATTTCGAGTGTCACTCGGCAGTCTGGACTGGTCTGTGTTTGTGCATGCGCGCGTGCGTGCGTGTGTCTGCTTACATAACACGATGGAATGTGCATGAATGAAAAATGTCTTCATTTTCTTGTCCTTTGCATTTTGTTATTTGTCAACAAATAAATGTTGTCGCGTTGCAGCCGCGACGCCGTCGGCCCCCCTGGCGCTGATGCCGCCTCCGCCTCCGAACGTGTCGCACGTGCAGATGCAGCGCCACCTGCTGGGCCTGCAGCAGAGCACCAACGCGCTGCGTACGCAACTGTCGCAGCTGCGCCACGTGCAGGTGTGCGTGCTGTGTGATTTCGGCGCCCTTAGCTCCGGTCGACCGTCGGCATCGGCGTTTTCCGAGTGCCATCTGTGTGTGTGTGTGTGTGTTGCAGCTGTCCAATCAGGACTCCGTGATGGCGCTGCTGAGGCAGACGGAGGCGGAGCTTAGCGTCCTGACGCTGGACGCGGCTCGCACGCACGAGGATCCTCTGCAGAGACAGCGCCTCCTGGTGGAGGAGGAGCGCCGCAAGTATCTCACCCAG
The DNA here is from genome assembly GCF_019802595.1 of Syngnathoides biaculeatus. Taxonomy (NCBI): domain Eukaryota; kingdom Metazoa; phylum Chordata; class Actinopteri; order Syngnathiformes; family Syngnathidae; genus Syngnathoides; species Syngnathoides biaculeatus. Next base: position 18,540,756 of record NC_084661.1, on the reverse strand, counting down.
GAGGAGGCGCTGGCGCACAAACTGCAGTTTGTACTTGATCCTCACTTCCTTCGGTTGCTTCCTTCGTCCCGCACTTTCTTTCCTTCCTGGTTGCTCCCTTCTTCGATCGCACCCTTCACTCTTTCTCATTTCCTTCCTTCCGCCGTCCTCCTCCTTTTGTGACGTTGGCCTTTGACCTCCCCGCCAGAGACCTGGAGCGCTGGGTGGAGGATCTTCGGGAGTCGTCCGACGCGCGGCCGAGAACGGCGGTGAGCCAGCGGGACCTGCGGCAGAAGACGCAAGAGCTGAAAACGCTGGCGGAGACGCTGGACCGCCTGAAAAGTGAGTACTTTGCTACTCGAGTAGAGGCGGAGCGCACGTGGCTGAAACATCCGCCGGTCCCGGTCCCGGTCCCGCTCCCGTGGGGCCAGGCCAGTTCCCGGGCCTGCAGAGCAAGATGCGTGTGGTGTTGCGCGTGGAGGTGGAGGCGGTCAAGTTCCTGAAGGAGGAGCCTCAGCGGCTGGACGCGCTGCTGCGACGCTGCGACAGCATCCGAGACTCGCTCAGCTCGCTCCGCAGGTAAGCCGGCGCCGACGGCGGGCCTCCTCTCCTGGATTTGCCGTCACCTTTTCTTCCTCCCCTCGACGGGTGCAGTCAGGCCAGCGACAGGGAGCCCGAGGACCCGTCCGGCCAGTCGCAGACGAGTTGTCCCCGCGGCCCGACGGAGAAGACGCCTCCCGTGAGCTTTCGGAGTCGCGCCGGGCCCGAGAAAAGCCTCAACGCCCAGGCGCACGTGTCCGCCGACGTCACGCTGGTGAGCGGCGTCATCGGTCTTCGGGGGCCTCCCTCGGGCGCTCGGCTCGAAAACGAAAGCGCGCGCAACACGCTGACGTTTGCCATCGATTCTGGCGGCTTCCCAAGCCTTTCAGCGGCGGATAATTGAAGGCAAAACACACGAGCAAAGTAACTGTATTCTTTATCTTCTACACCGAGTCACTTCCACGACGGCGTACGTACTCTTTGATTGGATCCGCCTCACGGTTCTGAGGATCCCGGCCCCGCCCGTGTAGACTTTGTGCTGGTTTTCTCCGGAAACCTCCGCTTTCCTCCCGCATTCCAAAACGTGCATTCATTTATTGGACCCCCCCCCAGGTGCCCTGCGATTGGCCGGCGAGGGCGTACCCTTGCGAGGATAAGCGGCTCAGATAGTGGACGGATGTGGTATACTGCCCCCAGTGGTGAAGGCTGGCGTACCAGAAAGAGCAACACAACGAATTGGATTGAAGCTCCGACACGATTTTGGGATGTGAGGACGACATTTTAGGAGCGGAACAAATTTAGCTTGTACCTTAGTTGAAGTGAGTTGAGGCGCGTCAATAGACCAAAGTAGCGCTTTGTCGGGGTTTTTTTTTTTTTTTTTTTTTGCCGTTTGAAGGAGGGTTAAGTCTGAGAAAGCTGTGCTGATGCTGATGATGATGATGATGACGATGATGATGATGACGACGACGACGGCGGCGCTCAACAGGCGGCGGAGCGCGACTGGGAGGAGAAGCGCGCCAGCTTGACGCAGTTCAGCGCGCAGGACATCAACCGCCTGCTGGAGGCCACGCAGGCCCAGCTACTGAAGGCGCTCCCGGACCTGGACTTGGCCGCCAAGACCCCCGCCAAACCCGCCGTGCCCCCCAAGCCCCCGGTGGAGCACGCGGCGGGCAGAGTGCAGCTGGCGGCGCAGAAGCTGAATAGCACGGAGGGGCCGGCGTCCCGGCGAGGATCAGGTAGGCGTGCAAAAAAAAAAAAAAAAAATCCATATTTGTGTTGCGTTTGGGACTTTTCACTGGTTGCGCAACAGAATCAAATGTGGGCCAACAACCGTTGTCGTGCGTAACTCAACCGGTTTCATTTTTCACGATTGCATCGGTGAGACCTTTCAAAGCAAAGATCAGTTTTTTTTTGTTTGTTTTTTTTGGGGGGTTGATAACGTTGCTCCAAAGGCTGCGACTTTCACAAGTGTGACCCTTGTAAGCCATTTGCACTGCGTTCCCGTTTGGGCTTGTTCTCTGTACTCGAGACCAACGAAAGACAAACAAGTTCCTCCCCTCTCCCGATTCTGATTCTGACAAGCACAAACTGCCGTCTGTGCCTTTTCTCCAGCGGACACGGGCGTGGCCAGGTGCCGCGCCGACAAGCCGTCCAAGTCTCCGCCGCCGCCGCCTCCTCGCCGGACCTTCCCGTCGCCGCTCGCCGCCCTCAACGACAAGAGCGCCAAGGTGAGCCGCGGCGACCTCGCATCCCGCCGTTTTTTCGCTGACGCCGCCGCATTGACAGACGGAGGACGGCGAAGCGCCCGAGGCTCCGGTGAAGCTGAGACGGACGCCGTCCGACGCGCCCCGCCCCGCCTCCGCGCTGCCAGACGACGACGTCGGGAAGGACGTGTCGCCGGTAAATGTCTTCTTCGTACCTTTTCAGACGAGCGCGGAGACGTGATCCGAATCCGTCGTTGCGGAGCCGTCGACCTTTTGACTTTGGTGTAGCGCGTGTGAGCCGAACCCGAACTTCACAAATCAAAATCTGAAAAGTTGGTTCGGACGTGGGAAAAGAACAACGTGACCCGAATGAAATACTCTTTCAAATCCACAAATCAAAGCCATCGAGCTTCTAGCCACGCATCGTTTATTTATTTTTTTAACATTTTCATCCCGCGTTGGCGGCCGACGTTCCGCCGGCACTCAAAGTTGAAGTTTGCCGCGACGCCAAACGTTTCTCCGGGCGTGGCCTTTTCCAAGCCAGAAAAGAATTTGCCCAAGGGACAACAGAACCGACTCCGGACGTGCGGCGAAGGCGCCGTCGCGGTTTACGGCCGCCGGGTTCGTCCTCGGGCCGAAGACGGGACTGGCGCTCACGTGACGGCAGTAGTAGCAGGTCGGCCGCGTCTGATCCGGCGTACGTTTCGCGGGTTTAACGTTGAGTGTTTGCCCCCCCCGCAGACGCTCGGCGGTTCCCCGGCGTCCGTCCGAGGTCCCACGGTGGCGGCGCGCCTCAAACATCTGGAACAAGGAGGACGAAAGTCCAAAGAGGAAGTCAGAGCCTTCCCGGGGAGCCAGCAGCAGGTCTTCCACTTCTAGAAGGCGCAGCGGCCCTCCACGGCTGGCGGGGGCGCTGTTTGCCTTTGCCGAAGCCTTTTTCTTTGTCTTCTCTGGGATGCAAGATGGCTTCTTTTTCTTTGGAATTAGCTTCACGCTAGCGCGCAATAATCCCGCCGCACCTTTGCGCACCCTCACGGGAGGCAGGCGCTAGGAAGTGTCGTCTCGCCCGCGCACAATGGACGCTTTGGGGACCTCTGCGGTTTTTCGCATCGTTTGCATGACAATTTGTGTGTCGTCGCGGCATCATTTTCATATCATTCCATCATCCGGTAAAAAAAAGAAAACTGTTTTTCCAATTTCGCCATCTTTGGATGGCTACCGTGCTCGAAGTTCTACTTTGAAAAAGTCGTCGATGGTTCAAAAAGACAAGCAAGAGATCAACTTCACGTCGGCCCGACGCAAACGTCGCTTGGGATGAATCGAAAAGAGCAAAAATACGCGCAATTAAAAGACATAAATCGTGCCGTCCACTCCCCAAAACAACTTTTAAGCGTCCTAATAGGGACGTCTGACAAATAGCAATAACAAAATGGCTGCCCGGCCCCGGCACTCGGGATGACGGATCCCTCTGGTGCATTGCGGCGACGCGCCGAGGCCAAAAAGTTGCAAAGACGCCGACACGGGTTTGCGTTGGCGCTCGTGCAAAATCCCAACGTGGCCCCAAAACTCGGGCCAGCGGTGCCGAGTCTCCGGTCCTCCAAGTCCGCCGGCGCTAATTTGGAATGAGGACGTTGTTGCGCTCGCAAGATGTACAGAAAAAGACAAATACCATTTATGTTTTCTACTTGACTTGTTTTCTATTTTTCTACGCACGTAACACATCGATTGTGTAAACGATTATTTTTATGATTTTTTTTTTTTTTTTTTTTCGGACGACCGCACCCGCACGTCGGTCGCCTTCCGGCTTCCGATGAGTTGATGTTCTCCGTCGTCGCAATTAGAATTATTATCGACAGATCAAAGTGGCATGAAAACTGTGAACAATATGCACGCCGACCACTGGTCACGATGACAAGAATAATAATCGTATGAATTACGTCATCGCTGTTGTCAAAACTTGAGTGTTTGGTGAAACGAAAAAGTGGGGCGCGACTCGTGCCGCTCGCTGTGGGGTCCCCGTGACGCCCCCCAACTTGTACTTTTCTACGTCCTCCTCCTGTTTTGTGACAATAAAAGTGGTCGCCTCGTCTGAGACGCTCGTCTGTTTTTTGCCCCCGAAAGGCGTCGCCGCTCTCCCTTCAAATTGATGCGCCCCGAAATCCCGTGAAGTCGCCAAAAAGCGGGCAATTTATCAGGCTGTCACCGAGCCAAATGTTGGAAAATGGGCGCAAAAGGCAAACGCCTGCGTGACGTCATCTCGCCAAAGTCCTTTTCAAAGGGATGGCAATAAAGCGAGCGAGCGAGCGAGCGAGCGGCCGGCCGGCGAGGTCGCCTTCGTGCCGGCCATCCGGTTTTACTCAAATGTATCGAGCCGCACCGCGTCCAGTCGAAAAACACCTCGGCCGCAGTTCTGCCCCGCGGCTTCCCCGGAATGAGCGCAACACTCGCCGCACAGGTTTGGTCCCGAGTTGGTGGTAAAACTTTCAATCGGTTTCATGTTGTGCCAAAGTAAAGAAGCGAGCGGGGACGGAGCGGCGGCGGCGGCAATTTGTCAAAAGGGGGCTTCCGAGCGGCCCCGAAATGGAAAGGGTGAACGTCGCCCGTCAGAGTCGGCTCGTAAAGGTCAAGGTCCAGAACCTTTTTATTATTTGAAGCGTACAAGCTGAGACCAGGAGGAGGAAATGGGCCACAATGAATGCGGGTAAAGCCGGATCGGATGGCGTCGTCACGGCGCGGAGCCCGGCCGGCGACCCCGGAGCAGCTCCAGCGCGTCCCGGCGGAAGCGCTGGCCCACCAGGGCGTACGCCGCAGGGTTGAGGCAGCAGCGGGCGTACGCCAGCGTGCGCGCCACGTACTCCGGCAGCAGGGCGCACAGGGGGTGCGCCATCTTGACGCACAGAACCGCGCAGTGGGGCAGCTGGAAGAACGAGAAGAGCAGAACCAGCGCCAGCATCAGCTTCAGCGTGCGCCGCCAGCGGCTGGCTCTGCCGCCGCCCGCCCACAAAACGCGAGCGATGCCCGAGTAGCACGCCGCCATCACCGGGAAGGTCAGAGCAAAGACGGCGATCACGGCGCCGTCGGCGGCCCTTTTGACGCCGGCGCCGCCCAGCGTGCCGCAGTAGGCGTCCTTCCCTGAGCCCGACACGCCAGAGAAGAAGATCTCGGGCAGGGCGAGGAGCGCCGCCGCCGCGCCCGCCTTCCCCCGCCGGCTCCGGACCACGGCCCAGTGGCGTTCGGCGCTGACGCACGCCAGCAGCAGCAGGCCGCCGTACGTGCTGACGGCGTGGACGGCGCGCGTGGCCTTGCACGCCGGCGCCGAGAAGACCCAACCCACGTTGGTGTCGGCCGCCTGGAGCGGCAGCGTCAGCGGGTCGGCCAGCGCCAGCTGGAACAGGAACGCGTCGGTGGCGGAGCGCCGGCGGCGCGCCGCCAACGTCGCCATCACCAGGACGTTGCCCGCCGCTCCCGACAGGAAGATGGCGGCGAAGACGCACGTCTGGAACGCCTTGATGGCCGACCCCAGTTGGCCCGCCTCGCACCACCCGGAGCCGCCGTCGTCGCCTTCCGTCTCGCGCCAATCCTCCAGCGACCAGTTGGCGTAGTCGGCCCCGTCGTACTCGTCTCGCGAGCCCGACGCCATCGTGCCGGAAGCCCTCCGGCTCGCGTCTGCCTTGAAATTTCAAAAGGAAAACGAAAAAGAGACGAGAATCAAATGCGGCATCGCTGTGGCAAAGTTGCAGCGCGTTGCAGAGGAAAAGCGCTCCAAATACAAGCGCACTTACTCGAGAGCGGTACTGCGGGTACCGGTGCCGAGCGACCTCGAAGGTGGCTTCAGTTGGGTCGTCCTGGCTGTCGTCAGCCAATCGGGACGCGGCTGACCTCTGGACCTCGCCTTCAACTTTGGGGGCGAGCCGCCGAGGTCGACGCGCCCAGCCGCAAAAGGCGCACAATGAAAGTGGCCCGCGTGTACTTTGCGTGCATTTTCGGGTCACACGGTTTCACAGGAGGTTCGGGGGGGGGGGGGGTCATCTGAGTCAGCCATCTTTCGGTAAGACGACGACGCCCCACTTCCTGCCGCCGTCAGCTAGCGCCCTGCAAACACTTTGTAAATGCGAGTCTGCGTTTGTGTGCGTCTCGCTTTGTGCACACGTGTGTGTAGTTCCAAGTGTGCGTGTGCGTTTCATGAGGGAGGAAGTCCCTAAAGAGGTCTCTTGAGGGCCAACAGGAAGTTGAGGTGCCGCCTTGGCCCACACGGGCGCCACTTTGTGTTGTTGCGGTTTCTTTTTCTTTCCCCTCGACCGCCCTTTTGACCTTTGCCAACGCCTCGTCGCACGTACGCAGGAAAGAGGGCGGGGCCTCCGAAGCTCCCGCCAGCGATTCCCTCTCGGTCGTCAGTGTGGCCATGGCGTCGGCGCCGCTCTTGGCGCTTCTCGTGACGGGTAAGTACGAGCGGTCGCCGGGTCGAGGTCGCGCGCGCGTCACGAGTCGAGTTGTCTTTTGCGTCGCCTCGGCAGGTTTCGCGATGGTGCCGACGCGCCAGCAGACCGAGGAAAGCTTCCCGGACCAAAGTGAAATGGGTAAACTTTTTTTCCTCTGCTCACCGATTGGCCGGTCGGAGGTCGCGATGTCACACGTGTCTTTGCAGCCGCCGTCCGCAGGGTTCCGGAAGCATCCGACGAACGGGCCCGCGTGAGCGCCGACGGCGGTCCGCTCGCCTGGCGCTTTTTTCCCCGGAAACGTCGACCTTTCGGTGGTGTCGCGTGTGCGCTCGGCTTTGCCGGGCCCTCGGGAGGGGGCTTTGTTGGAATTCCTTTGGAATCAAACTGACAACTCGGGCTGTCACCTTTGAGTCCTTCGGCAATTGATTGTTCTACGCACATTTTACATTTTTGCATTCCTTGATGAGGTCCGCATAAAAAAATGGACAAAATGCGGCTTCGCATTGAGCTGCCCCATACAAGGCGGATTCCGCATGCGGTCGCGCCTTCAAAAATCACTTACGGCCGCTCCTCTTGTTAGGGGCAAAGGTCATCAGCGGGCCGACGTGGTTCCGGGCGGAACCTTTTTCCAAATTCTGCCTCAAGCTGTCTTTGAAGTTGAAATAGGCGAGTTCTTATTTCTTTATTTTGCCAGCCTTACAGTCAAGTTTCAAAAATTCCCGTGGTTCAATTTTATTGACGTTTTCCCATCTGAGAAGTCGTGTTTACTTTGCACTGCGCCGTCCTTTTTGCCACGTCCGTGTTGTGCTTTCGTGACATGGCTTTTTTGCTTTGTTTGTTTTCAATGCCGCCGCAGCGGGCAAGCAAAGCGAGCGTCTGCCGGAAAACGAGCCCAAGCGAGAGCGCGAGGAAAATGTCGTCAGCGAAGATGACGGTCGGTTCACGAACAAGAACACGACAACGTGGCGATAATTCGCTGACTGTGTGTGTGTGTGTGTGTGATTGTTTCCTTTTTTTTGTCAGGTTTTGTTTTTTTTTTTTTTTTTTTTTTGCGTATGTCTCTCTTTGCTCAAAATTTGTGCTTTCAGAAAAGTTTCAGGAAGCGGAGTACTGGGACCGGCGTCACGTGCTTTGTCAAGCGGAAGCCTTGGCCGTGATGAGCGTCGCCGTTTGCGCTTCCGCTTTTGAGCAGGAGATGGCGACGATGGAGGCGGACGCGCGCTGCGTCGTCGACAACATCATCAGGTGAGGAGAAGAGAAGAAGAGACCGTTAGTGGCGCTTAATGGCGATGTCATCAATACGCGCCGATCCCCCAAAAATTGCCCACCAAAAGTGAAGTCGCCATCCGCCATCTTGATCCTCCCAAACATGCGGGCAGACCTGTGCGTTAATCGCCAGTTTGGTGGCTGGAAGGAAACGTTCCACAGGTAAATTTAGAAAGGTTTACTTTAACACTGTTAAAGTTTGTTTGGAGATTTTTTTTAATTTTATGATGATCTTAATTCACTTGAACAAAGTTTTGTTTCCGCTTGTTGTTGTTGACTATTCACTCTCAGCTTCACCTTTTAGAGTGACGTTTTTTTTTTTTTTTTTTGGGGGGGGGAAGCCATGTCAATATTTTCCCCAAAGTTCATCAGTAGATAAACAAGAAAACACATTTTCTGTGAATTTTTGAGGAATTTCAAAATACAGAACCCTGCAAATTGAATTTGATTTTCAAATTTTCTGTCTGAAATGGGACTTGGCAGAGGCGACAAATGAACGATGCGTTTTGCTTGTATTTTCGCATCGCGAGTCCTTATTTCAAAAAATACATCGAACTGATTGACTTAAAATTTCATGTTTTTATTACAAAAAAAATGCTTGTTTTTTTTTGCTTTGTTCTGATGATAATGCTTCACAGCGTATTTTGGGAAGAGTTAACATGTGACGGAAAGGTTTCTTGCTAGTCTTTCCTTTGCACGTCGCCTTTTTTTGCTTTACCGAGTCGAATTAAAATCTTTCATGTTACCAGAAGTGGGGGGAAAAAAATGTCAAGCTCACACGACCACTTTGAATTTTACATGGCAAAGTTTGAGAAATCCCCCACCGTAATCCAACCGTTTTGGGAGTACCAAGATGGCGGCCAACTGGCTTCGACCAATCGACGCACCACTCGATGTGGATGCGCCAGCCAGTTTTTTGTTTTTTTTCTTAGGTCAGTGGTCGAGAGTCATTGGCTCCTCCCGAATCACTGATTGGGTCGTCCCCCGCGCGGTGATTCGGGAATGATTCTGAACGCAGCGACGGCGTTCTGAGCCGTTTGCTGGTGCGAAGGTGACTTTTGCTTCCAAATTGGTGTTGGCCTGCAACTATTTCAGTCATTTTGTCGAAGCGCCATTCGACAAACGTGCTTGCGACCGAGCCGTCAATCGCAAGCGTGGCGCTCGCCCCCCCCCAAAATTGGAACTTTTCAGAATCAGCCTTTTTTTTTTCAAAAGCCGGGAATTCCAACGACGCATTTCTTCCGCCGCGCCCCCCGCAGGCCGTACAACGAGTTGAGGGTGTGCCTGGAGAACCTGTCGCACTGGTACGGATGCTTCTACCCCAACGGCGCCGTCCACGCCGCCTTCCTCCGCGTCCACTCCGCCTTCTTCAGCCGCTGCGACGAGCGGGACCGAGAGCGCCACCCGGAGGACGCGCCCGCGGGGGCGGTGGCCGTCCTCACTCTGGCGCCCGTCGCCCTCATCCCGCCGCTGGTCTACGCCGTCGTACGCCAATAAAGGCAAAAAAATGTCGGCAATAAAAAGACGTCTTTTATTTGGCGCTTGCACAACCACATTTTTGAGTCTTCAAGTCACGATTCTGCTTTGGGAGGAGGGTTTTCTTTCTTTCTTAATGGTTTGGTGTTGGAATTATTCATATATTGAAAGGCAAAATATCATCCTTGCTTTGACCCCAGGGGCTTTGTTGCGAGTCCATTTTATAAAGGTTCCGGCTGTCATTTTGGATTTGCGATTTCTGTCGTCGTTTCGGAATGTTTTGATTCAGATTCATTGACTTAGACGTCGGCGACCAAAAGCGGGTCTCTCACGCGACGGCGCCCTGTCCGTCGGACGTCTGGGAAGTGGACCTGCTGAAGCCGGGCCCGGACGCCCGCTCCTGCCGGACCTTCCCGCAAAGAAGCGCTTTGGTGTTTCTGCGGAACTTCTCTCCCACGAAGGCGTAGAGCAGCGGGTTGACGCCGCTGTGCAGCAGCGCCAGGGCGTTGGTGACCACCAGCGCCGCGCTGAGCGAACGCCTGGCCTCGCAGTCCACGGGGATCAGGTCGGCCCTCGCCAGCGTGTCGACGGCGGTGGCCGCGTGGTACGGCGTCCAGCACGCCACGAAGGCCACCACCACGGCCGTGATGACCCGCATGGCGCGGTGCTTGCGGAAGCCGCGCGTGCGCAGCAGCCGGGCCACCGTGGCGCCGTAGCACGCCAGCATGACGCCCAGCGGGAGCAGGAAGCCCACCAGGTGGCGGAAGGCCCGCGTGGCCACCCGCCACGCCGTGGCGCTGCCCACGTCGAAGCTCTCGGCGCACGTGGGCGCGGCCCGCCCGCCGCCCGGCCCCGCCGCCTCGTTGAAGAGCGCCGGCAGCGCCAGGGCCACGCCCAGGGCCCACACGACGCCGCACACCAGCCGGCTGCGCTTGCCGTGGGAACCGGCGGGGGCCCGGTTGGCGTGCACCACGGCCCGGTAGCGGTCCACGCTGATGCACGCCAGCAACAGGACGCTGGTGTAAAAGTTGACCTCGAAGATCAGGCTCAGCGTTTTGCACGTCGTGTCCCCGAAGATCCAGCCGTGGTTCAGCGCCGTCGCCCAGAACGGGACGGTCAACGCCATCAGGCCGTCGGCCGCCGCCAGGTGGCACAGGTAAAGGTCGGACGGCGTCAGCGAGCGGCGGCCGCGACCGATCACGCACGCCACCAGCAGGTTTCCGGGGACGGCCAGCGTGAAGATGAGGGTGAGGAGCGCGCTCAGCGCCGCGCCGGTCGCCGGGTCCACCGGTCGCGCCTCGCACGCCAGCGTGTCGGGGTCCACCGTGAACCCCGAGCGGTTCCGCAAGGGGTCGTGCGAGCCGTTCAGCAGATCCGGGAAGTCGTCCAAATCAAAAGTAAACACGACGGACATTGTCGGATGCGGCGCTTCCCCAGCTCCGTTTGAGCGAGGCGCGGATTTCAAAATGCGCCGCGACAAGGAACTAAGTTGGAGTCGAGGAGCTTCGCTTCGCTTCGACAGAGATGAGGCTCCGGCCCGCGAGAAGTGCTGGAGTCGAGTTCGGAAAAAGCCGAGCGAAAACTCACCTCACCCCGCCTGTCGCTCAGCTCGAGACGACTCGACGGCCGCGCGCGCTCAGTGTCTTCATTCGCCGTCTGTCCCAATTTCCTGTTACGAAGACCAGGCCGCTTCCTGTCTGCCGCCTGCGTGTGTTTCCACGGCGACCGTGCTGCCAAAATCAGCCCGTTACGAGGGCAACGCCGGTTTTGAACGATGTCTTGGCCGAGTAGCACGTCCGGGGTTCGAGTACCGCGCGGCGGCCATAAAATACCAAAGTCGTGATTTTTTTGGGGGGGATCAGTTTGAGCACGAAAGGTCTCGTTTTGGTAGCCTAATCAATGAAGTTGAAGTTGAAGCTTGCGCGTCGCAACGGGGTCGGTCGGAGGAGACCGGGAGAACTCGGTACCGGAACCCCCCCGTCCTCAGATACCCACGCGTGTTTGCACGGGCAGCAAAAAGGAGCCCCAAAACGTCGTCGCCATCGGTGGTTTTATTGTCGGCTCAGGGGTGGAAGTGCAAGTCCCACAGCTCCACCTTCATGATGGCCCTGCCCAAGGGCGACATGGTGACCTTGACGTCCATCTTGCCGCTCTCGTAGGTCAGGCCGGACCCGTTGGCCTGCTGGCGCACGAAGCCGTTCTGGTTCTTGTCCTCGTACATCTCCTTGTAGAGCTTGTCGTCGGTGTCCCGGCTCAAGGGGAAGATGCCCACCGCCACCCAGTTCTTGTAGAAGGTGTAGTCGTAGGGCACCGAGAACATGACGGCCAGCTTGGCGGCGGCGGTTTTGCCCTCGTAGATGTCGTAGGACAACACGCCCACCGCGCCGCTGGCCGCCACGTCGGTTTTGGTGAAGTTGCAGACTTCGGTGCGCATGGGGCGCACGGTGGGCTGCGGCGGGCTGTGGCAGTCGCCGCTTTCCAGGTGCACCCTGCGGGAAAAAAAGGAAGACGGGAACCGGATTCGGTACTGGTACCTGGAACCCGGCGTCAAAAGCGGTCTTTTAGGGCCGTCCGCATCCTGACCGAAGTGGTTCGGATTTGCCAAATGCCAGAAAAACGAGAAAGTCAGAAGTTTGGTCGCGTTCGTTTCCCTGAAACGGTTCGACTTTAGAGCGCTGCTTCTCTCAAGAGTTGGAAGGAATTTGGGCCGGTCGTGGAAGCGGTGCCTTCGAAGGATTGACAATCGGGCCACTTTGGCGGTCCACCCGCGGCCGAGCTTGAACCTTCTTCCTTCGTAAAGTCTTTCAATATTTCCTCATGATGGCGTTGTTCTCTTTTGCCAAGAACACGCCTGAGTGGATTTGTCGGGCTTGTGAGGTTTGCCTCACCACCCCGCAAAAAGTGCAATTTGAGTTTGGTCGGAGCGCAGGGATGAAAGTCTTTGTCCCGCCGCGCGTTCGCAAACCGCATTCTGCTTTTTGAGGACTCTTGGAAGGCTACCGGACCGGTTTGGCCGTCGGTATTGACGTGACGGCGTCTTTACAAGGCTTGATGTGCGCGTTTGGGACCGAAGCGCACTCATCTCTGCGACGTTAGCAGATATTATCACCGTGTTTATGTTTGTGCGATGTTTTTGGGGTTTTTTTTGGACTTCCAAAGACATGACCTCATCCTCCAGCGTTTCCCCAATTTTGTTCAATGGCTGAACCTGAAGAAGTTGAAGAAAATCCTCGTCTCGCGTTCCTGGCATTTAGCAAATCAAAGTGGTTTTGGCCACCCTAAATGAGCGACGACCGGGACACTTTGGTCCCGATTTGATGTCAGAGCGTAAACGTCCGCGCGGGGAACTTGTTTGTCTTTCGTTGGTCTCGAGTACAGAGACCAACCCCCGTGCGTGCTCCGACGTGTCTTACTTGGGGTGTTTGAGGACGAAGCCGCCGGTCAGGTTGGTTATCTCGATGGTGACGTTCCGGCGGCTCTTCTGCTTGGCCGCCAAAGCCTCGGCGGACTCCATGGATGTACGACGGCGGCGACCTCCGGAGAAGACGAGAAAGGAAGCGCGGCCTCGGCGCGATTTGGATGGAGTGCTCCTCGATTGGAGGTCTAGAAAAGAAAAATCTCTTGCAGTGGCGTGAACGTTCCCCCGGGTTTGTGCCGCCTTATCGAAGCAAATCGTCTCCCAAATCGTCGTAGGACCCAGAGAAAGCCCACGGAAGAAGAACCAAAGTCGAGCCACATTTGAACCCGCGATGTCAGAACTGCGGTGGACCTGACGCATTTTCGCCCCCCCCCAGCCCAAATTTTGGAAGGGACAACACACAAAGTTGACCAAAGACAGCTGGACCCAAAGAAGTCGGTCCGCGTGACCGACGGAGGCCCGAAGTCTTCTTACCTGTGACGACGGCGAAGGCGCGAGGTGAAGACGGCGTCTGCGGAGCGAACGCCGGCCGCCGTCGCTTGTGGGGCCGCCTTTGACTCCGCCCACTGCGGCGGGGCGCGGTCGGCACAAATGTCGGCGCGCGCACGCTCTTTTGTCCGTTGTCGTTTCGGGGAGCGGTCGAGCCGGTGGGGCCGGCGGGCGTTCCCGCGAGCCGGCGCCGCACCCCGGCAACCGTCGCGGAGCTCCGGACGGACCGGACCGACGTGCGGGACTGGCCCGGCGGGGGACATTCCTGACAAAACAAAGACCCGGCGCCGCACCCCGGCAACCGTCGCGGAGCTCCGGACGGACCGGACCGACGTGCGGGACTGGCCCGGCGGGGGACATTCCTGACAAAACAAAGACCGTGTCGGTGGGCGTGAGGTGACGACTGAAGTTCTTCTTGTGTGTTTTGAATTCCGGGCCGAGTCTGACGACTGCGTTTGTTTCGGGCGTCTTTCGGCTTCGGGTCACCCGAGCGTCACGCGTGGTTGTTCCTGCGCCATTTTTGTCGGTTTCAGGCACGTTTGGCCCATTGTGAGTGTTTTTGATCCATTTTCATTTGTAATGCACGTTTTGTGTGTTGTTTTGTTGCGCGTTTGGCGCAAGGGTGCGTCTGTTTTTGCGTTTGTCGGATGGTTTTTTTGTTGTTTTTTTTTGTTGTTGTTGTTGCTCTTGGCCGTATTCGTGTTTCGTGTGTCCGACGTTTGTGCAACTTTCGAACACGCGTCGGCGTTGTATTTGCGCGTCGCGCGCGAGTGCGACAGAAAGAGGCGTCGTCGTAGTCAGGCCGCTTTTATTGATATTTTTGGAGTCAGGCCGTTTTGTTGTGGATCTCCAGCTTGATGATGGCGTGGCCTTCGTCGGACATGCAGGCGGCCACGTCCACGTCGCGGCCGAGGTGCTCCACGCCGGAACCGTCGGCCTGGTGGCGCGCGAACTCGGCGAAGTCCTTGGAGTTGTACATGAAGTCGTAGAGGTCGTGGTCGGTGGCCTTGGTCTTGGGGAAGACGCCGACGCCCACCCAGTTCTTGTAGAAGGTGTAGTCGAAGGGCACGGAGAACATGACGGCCACCACGTGGTCGCAGCGCTTCTGCTGCATGTGGAAGAGCTCGTAGGTGAGCACGCCCACCGCGCCCGACGCCGTGTTGTCGTCTTTGGTGAAGGAGCAGACCTCGCCGCGGCCCACGCGCACGGTGGGCTGCGGCGGGCTGTACGGGAAGCCGCTCTCCATGTGGACCCTGCGGAGCACCAGCGCAACTTACAGGATGACCGCGAGGACCGGTACCGGTAGCGCCTTTTCGGGAGTTAGCGAGCGTTTACGTTTTGGCTAAAGGAGCAGAATCTGTGACAAAGTCGCCCGAACGTCAACGTCAGTCAACCGCTCGGTCGCCGTCCTGTCGAGTCCGTTGGGCTTCCGTTGACATCTTCGCGTCCGGTGCGATTGGCCGAGCCGAGTCCGTCCCCGCAATTTAGTTTTTGCCGTTTTCCCTCACGCGGTTTTGTTTTTTTTTGGTTTGTTTGGAAAGAGGAGAAGAAGAAGGAGAAGAGCGGTGACGGCGCCACCTACTTGGGGTTGGTGAGGCAGAAGGTGGACGTGAGGTTGAGGACCTCGATGGTGCAGTTGCGGTTGGTGGTCAGGTGGAAGGCGTGCGACTCGGCCGTCTCGGGCATCGTGGCCTGAAACCATCGCCGTCATCATCGTCATCGTTATCGTGATCCACAATCACAGAGGTACTCACTTGAATTGGGCTCACGCGACGACAACTGAAAAGACGACTCGTGTCCCTCGCACACTTTGACAGTCTGCGCGTCGGAGTGGCGGTCGCCTGGCGTTCTGCGCCGAGGCCCCGCCCCTCCCTCCGAAAGACTTCCCGGACCGGTTTCCCGCGGGCGGAACTCCTCCGCCAGAAGCGGATCTCGACGCCGCCTTTCACCGGTCGACGTTCACGCGGGCCTTGCGCGTGAAGCGCTGCAAACGAACATTTTCGCAGGTCCCGAACTGAAGCCGCACCCCAGTTTGGGGTTTTTTCCGTGGGCCGCTTTGGAAACTGCGACAAACCCTAACCCGGTTCTTGGAATTGAGTGAACGAATTGAACGTTGGGGATGAACGCTCTTACCCACAAGTGGTCGTCTGGAAAGAAAAGAAACACATTTGGATGAGAAAAGAAAAACAAAATGACACGAAAATGGAAAAGCTGCAGCCCAGGAGTGGAGGTTTTATGTCGGTTGCCACCCACTGGTGGTGTCTCGCTACTGCGCTTGCAGGTGCGCGGGCCCTTTGGGAGGGTCAAAGGTCGAAAGTGAGTGATGGGTCATAGGGGCCTCTCAGCGCTTTCTTTCCATCCTCGATTGGACGTCGTCGCCTTCCTTTGGGACTGCGGTCCAACGAATCCACTGCAAATGTTCTGTGTGGCAGTTTGGCCAAAGGGAAGCTTCCTTCTTTCCTTTTTTTGGCATTGTTGTTGTCTCGTTAGCTCGTTGCTGCCCCCTGGCGGCCGACTGGTCGAGTCAACCAATGAGCGGCCACGATTCAGCGAAAATTGAAGAGGAAAAAATGGATCTCATGTAGAAAGATGGAATTATATTTTCAATGACGTTCTTTCCTTTCAAGTTGAATGTCCGAACACGAATGTTTTCTACTTCATGAACAACAATTGAATGTTCCAAAATACGTTTTGCAAATATAAATCACGTCACTTGATTGATGAATTTTTTGGAATTGAATTGAGAAAAAATGTAAACATTTAAAAAACAACAACAAACAACAACAACATGAATAGTACAAACTCCCGGTCAAAAATGTGACTTTAAGTCCAAGTTTGCTGAGAAGAATCAGACGCGGGCGTGCTCCCGGATCCAAGCCCGGTAGTTGAGGACTTTGGCGTAGACGCCGGGTCGCCGGTCGCGGGCGCAGCCTTCGCCCCAGCTGATCACGCCCAGCAACAGCATACGCCCGCCCACCGGGCACACCAGGGGACCGCCCGAGTCGCCCTGAACGCAAACACGACACGTTCAGAATGCGGCGCTGCTTTGAGACACGAGTTTCACACGCTCAGAAGTCGAAAGCCTCTCGAATCTTGCCAAAGATCCGTTCCAGACAAAACCGATTTCTGACCAGGAGAAGCGTACGCTGCAATATTTCTACATTTGCAAAACAAAATGAAACACAGACAATGAAGACCCAATTCAACGGAAATTGTGCTGCTCCACCGGGCAGCACACGGATGGACCTGTTTTGTTTGGGGGCGACCTGTCCCCATTTGTTGCAGAACGCTTGGGGGGAAAAGTGAAAAAAATCTCTTTCCACATCTGCGACCATGCGGATTGTTCGGTGTTGTTGTTGTCAATGTGCGTTGCATCACCATTTGTGTTCAAATCTCCGCCACTTCAAAGACGTCCATTTGGATGCCCCACGATAGCGTCATGTGCTAGCGTGAAGGCTTCTTCGCTTGGCGTTTCGTCAGATGGTTTGCGACTCTTTCTTTTAATCTGTTTATTTTTCGTGTTCGGCGCCGGCAAATTTGTATCCCGCGGCGTCAACGCGCAAAACTCGACCAACAGAAAACGGGTAACTCGGGTCACCCGTATCTCGAGGCGCACCTCGCAGGCGTCCCGGCTCCAGTCGGGCCGGCCCGCGCACAGCATGTTGCCGCTGATCTTGTCTCCGTAGTAATCGTCCCGGCGACACACGTCGTCCGCCAGCAGGTCCACGCTGGCCCGCAGCAGGAACTGCGAGTGGTACCACAAGCCGTGCTTCTCCTTGCCGAAACCGGCGATCTCGCAGGTGGAACCCGGCCCGGGGAGCTCGCGGCCCGGCGCCGGCAGGCACGCCGCCCGGACGGCGCGACTCTCCCGGGCGCAGCGACCGTCTTCCTTGGGTTTCAGCTTCATCAGCGCTGCGGGGTCAAAGGTTGCGACGCGGGGCGAGAGACGGAGCGCCGCTAGCTAAAGTTCTTCTCGGCTCGAGAGCAGCTTACCGACGTCGTTGTCGTAGTTTCCGTCTTCGTTGTTGAAGTCGGGGCGCACGACGATTCTGTCCACGCGGAACGTTTGCTCGAGGGCGTCGCTCCGGTTAAGGGCGCTCTTGCCCAGAGCCACCAGGAAGCGGCGCTCTTTGGCGTCGGATCTGCCGGAGAGGAAGAGGCGACGTGGCGCGACGTGGCGCGACGTGGGGTGGGTGCGTCTTACCCGTCGGGGAAGCAGTGAGCGGCGGTCAGGACCCAGCAGCTGGCGATCAAACTCCCGCCGCAGCGGAAGACCTTCTCTTTGGACCTGCCGCGCCAGAAGATGGCCGCCACCCACGGGTGCGACTCCGCCGCCGAAACCGTCCCGCCGACGATTCGCATCTGCTTCCTGCGAGAACGCCGGCCGCACGTCGCCCACGCTGGCCGGTAGGGGTGGGGGGCACAGTGGCGAGACATGCACGCGCAGAGAAACGCACACACGCAGGAGGGGGAGGAGCTTACGTGGTTGGCCGCCATGTGGGGCTGCCAGAGTGACAGGTGGCGCTACAGGAACGCAGATGAGATTTCAGCCAAAAATCAGGGGGGGGGGGGGGGGGGGGGCTTACCCGCTCGGGTGGTGCGTGGGGTCTCGGCGGTCGGCACCATCACGAAAGGTTGGGCTACGGGAGCACAAAGAGCGAGACTTTTCACAAAGACGGAACGGCAGCAGGTGGCGCTACCAGCCGCGAAGTGAACTTACGCGTTCGGCATCGGGGGATGTCGCAATATTCCCAAAGCAGCTGCTGCTCTTTCCACACGTGGCACCACGGACGACGCCTGAAGCGAACGTTCCTGGCGGACGCGGACGCGGCACGCCGCAGTTATTCCGGAACATTCCCTGGTGCACGCGCGCCATCCCGCAACAGCTCCCCCTGGCGGCATCGCCGGCCCGGCCGAGGACACTCGGCTTGCCTTTCGTGTTGTCATATTTTGTTTTCAAATGTTCATTCGGGTAACATTTACATTTGATTATGTAGGTAGGTAGTTTATTTTCCGAAAATTCTGAACTTTTTGCCACGTCACCATTTTTGCTTTGCTCGGATTACGCTTCTTTTGCTCTTTGAAGTATTTTTCCGTCGCTTTCGTCGGACAACAATGGCGTTGTGGTATACTTTGCTTTTCTCTTGCTAACTTGATGTCATTTTTCCATCCATCCCTCCATTTGATCCACGGTCGCACTCGCAATCACACTTTTTTGGGACGTGGGAGGAAAGCGGAGAGAAAAGTCTCGCAGGCAAACTCTCTTGATTTTGAACCGCCGTCCTCACAACTGTGAGCTGCCCGCCCCGCCCCGCTTTTTTTTTTTTTTTTTTTTAATTATCATTTGGGAAGATGCTGCTTTGTGTTTTGGAGCAGTTTCCTGTTGTCCTTGACTTCTTGTGGCACTTGAAAAGCGCCGTTGCCAAGGAAACCAAGAAAGCCTTTTTCAGACCTGCAGTAGTTGTGAGCGCCGGCGTCGACGTCGAGGGTCAGGTAGCGCCGCCTGGTGTCGGCGTCCCAGCGCCGGCACGGGCGGCCGCTCTCCGACTCGGACCGGAAGCCTCGGTAGTAAATCCCGACGCCCTCGTAGCAGTCGGTGACGTCTTTCGCTACGAGGGGAGGGGGCAACGTCAGACTCGAGTCGTTTCTCAGTACAAAAAAAAAAAAATCGCACTCAATATTCTCGCGCTTACGTCAAAACGTAAGCCGACGAGGAATCGAATCTCGCCTCTTTCCATTTTCGACAGCGCTCACGCGGGCGCCGGAGCCCGTCCCGGCGGAAAGGCGGGCTACGCTCCCGAGCGGTCGCCGGTCAGCGGACAGACATTCGCACTGACGCTCACGTCGCGGCCCACCGAGCGGGGATCGTCAGTGACGCGATTGTCATCTCTTTTTTTGCTTCAACTCTATGGATGTCGTGCGGCTCCTTCGGGTGTGCACGGGCCTTGTGGCCACCTGGGGGCAGCATTACACACACAATCAGAAACGGTCGCAGCTTCTCAAGTCATCGAGGTGGTGGTTTGCAGAGGATGAAGAATATATCTGTCTACATGTGTTGCCGTACGGTTTGTGGTCAACTTTCCACATGCCACAAAATTTTTGATGCTATCGTTAGCAAGTTTATCGCATTTTCCACAATGTGTTAGCATCAAAAGCTCAGCTAAGTCGGGTCGCTCTCATCCGGGGGCGCCGGCGCAAAGTTCTAAACGGAACACGTTCAGCCCAGCCGGCGACGCGTAGCACAACCGCACGCAACGGAACTCTCGGGCCCGGTCCCGCTCCGAACTCGACAAAGTTCTCACCGGTTTCGCAGAAGGCGCCCTCGAAAGCGTCGCCGCACAAGCAGAACATGTGCCGGCCCGTCGTCACGCTCGGGACTGACGTTCCTCCGTTTTGACAGATTCCTGCCGACGGATCACGGCACGCTGACTTAACCGCAGCCGGTCGGGCTCATTCCTGCGCCGACGCGTCCCGACTCGACGGCGGCTCACCTGAGCTCCACGACGACGACAGAATCGTCTGCCGACGTGTCCTCCCTTCGTCTGGCCGCCGGGCCTGAGACCACAAAAACGAAGACATTTTCAGGTGAAGCGAGACCACGAGAGGATGCGAGCGCCGGCCGCTTACGCTGGCGCCATTCGCTGATGATGGCCCAAACGCCCACGCCAGGAGGAGCGACGCCACCACCGTCCGCATTGCGTTTGCTGAAGATAGAACGGGGGGGGGGAGCCCCGCCAGGAAGTTGAAGAAGGAGGCGTCGCGCGTGCGCAAAGAAAGAAAAGAAAGAAAGAACGAAAGAAAGGAAGGAAGGAAAGGCACCTTTTGACCCTCACAAACGTGCAAGCGGGTCCACTTTGGATGCAGGACATCCTACAAGACTCGAGCCGCATCTTTTGGGCAACTGTCGGTCTGCTGTAGGACTCAACGTGGTTTTTTTTGTCGTACTGTGGGGAGCTCCAACTACCCAACTTCCCGGAGACACGCGTTCCTTCTTGTGTGTTGTTTCCATACTTGGCCAATAAAGATGATTATGATATATATATTGCGTACATTACACATACGTATATGCAGACCAGGATTCCCCCCCCCCCACACAAACAACGCTCGCCATCTACCTGCTCTGCGATGGGAGTGACGTCACCGCCACGCGGATGAAAGTCAAACAAAAACTTTTGCATCCCGGAAGTTTTCCAGCTGAGTTCCTGCTTGGAGGCTGGTGCTGGATTCACGGCCCGTGGGAATTGAGAGCTTTCGAGATTTTCACGAAGAAGCCTCGTTGAAAGTGATGTGTAACATCTTTAAGTAAGCCTTTTTGTCCTTAACGCACGGGCTCGAATGTGATTGCAGTGTGGAAATGTTGGAGATCCGCCGATGAGGGAACACGCGTGGCATTTGCCGCCAGGAATGGCGAGTGACTTTTCTTCTTCGTGGGTGTGTTTGCGCTCTGTTCGAACACTTGCAGAACCAAAAGCACGAGCCGAAAAATAAAAACGTATCCCTTTGCGAGACACGAGCGGCGGCCTTCCCGCCGAGAGAGAGAGAGAGAGAGAGAGAGAGAGAGAGAGAGAGAGAGAGAGAGAGAGAGAGAGAGAGAGAGAGAAGAGAGAGAGAGAGATGAGAGAGAGAGAGAGAGAGAGAGAGAGAGAGAGAGAAAGCTCTCTCGTGTCCGAGCGGGTCGCGAACGCATCGTCTTCCCCAGCGCACCTGAAGCTGAAGCTGAAGCTGAAGCGGAACCGGTCCGGACCAGCGAGAGATGGGAAGCGGAGACAGCAAAGTTCACTTCAGGA